>NC_059426.1:6801477-7101477 GCF_021028975.2 Sphaerodactylus townsendi | reverse complement strand
CACAGGAAACGGGAGCGTTCTTTTTTTTTACATTTTTTACAGTTTACAGTTTACAGTTTCATGCTCTTTCTGCCCACCACGACTCACCTGTTCTGCGCATGCCACAAAAGCGGCTCCTGATTGGTTGAACGGATGAGGTGTCATTTCGATGCATCTGCACTTCGAAGCTTCGAAGCGGTATCGACCTTGTTCTGGCAGAAAAGTGTAGTTCATAACTGCGACAAGGATGTCGCAGTTCTGAGGGGGGGAACTGAGACAAAACAATGTTGAGCTCGATTGCAGTGCAGATTCACTGAGGCAAACCTAGGTAGAAACCAGTACAACTCTGTCAGTGCGGAAAGCCCCATAGACAGACAGACATAGACAGACAGACAGACAGACAGACAGACAGACAGACAGACAGACAAGGGAGAGACTTCCCACCACTTCTGGTAACACCTGGGTATTCCTGTGTGCTTAGGTTCTCTGAAAATGACAGCCAGTATGGTGTAGTGGCTAAGGGCAGGTGGATTCTAATCTGGAGGACCAAGTTTGATTCCCCATTCCTTCACATGAGTGGCAGACTCTTATCTGATGAACCAGATTAATTTCTCCCCACTCCTACTTTCCTGTTAAGTGACCTTGGGCTAGCCACAGTTCTTTCGAACTCTCAGCCCCAACAGGTGTCTGTTGTGGGGAAAGGAAGGGAAAGGGAGTTTGTAAGTCGCCTTGAGTCTCCTTAAAGGATAGAAAGGCAGGATATAAATAGGAAGTTCTTCTCCTCCTCCCCTTCCTCCTCTTCATCTCCTCCTCCTCCTCCTCCTCCTGTGTTTCTTATCTTTGTTGAAAAGGCAGAGAGCACCTTCGGTTGAAAAAGGTCTTCTCTATTTATTCACAGATATTTGATCTCTTGCTTTTTCCCCCCTGCAAATCCAAAGCACCTTATAAAAACATTGAGTTAAATAAAAAAATCAGTGTGAACGAACAAATCAAAATGGACAGTAAATGTTTTCAGCAAAGCTAGGATTGACTTGATTTTTCCCCTCAGTTCAGAAGGCACAATTATTGTGAAGTTACTTTTTCTTTTTTTAAAAAAAATTGTTGTGAGCTATCTTGCAGACCAGTTGTAGTCAAAGGGTTGACAAAAGATTTACTAAATAACATTTTGCAAATGTGGCTACATGTCCATGATACCACACGCCAGACGGTCATTTCTTCTACCTTGATCCGTACATTCCCAGAAGTAAGCTCTGTAGCTGATTAAACTAGCAGATACAGGAAATAAATGATTCCAGAACATACAATTATTCAATAACCCGGAACAGCTTGACTTAATTTTCTCTTTGCAAAAAGGAACAAAATAAATGGCATTAAAATAATTGCCAAGCACTTACCTCAAATTATGGTTATTATAAGGAAACATTCTGTTTGCAAAACTAAGATGCCCGAAAGGCAATTAGTAGATTTGTTTCGATCCTTTGGATTCATTCTTTGTGCCACACTAATTAGTGGTCTAAGCAGTGGACAATATTTTTTTCTTCTTTTGACTAATTTGATGGTGTAAAGTCAAAGGGCTGTCTTGCTTGTTTTAGCAACAAGTACTTTGGCAGAGGTTGACAGTCTGTGGAACATTGGATCTGACAGATTTATGGCTCATGCACTTGTAGGCCAATCCAAACATTACAAGGCACTCGCCCTTTCCGTACAATTCTCATAAAACTTTTCTAAAAAATTTAAATCCCCTCCCTTACCACAATGTATATCTGCACTCCCCCCTTGAAACGATTCATGGCTACCATTACGTGATTTTTTCCCTTTTTTCGAGACAGATGTAGAATTGATGCTTCAATGCTTCCCTGCCACCTGGGATTCTCTGCACCCTGAATACTTGATGTATTAAAGATTACCCCCCCCCCGCCATTAAAAAAACCAGAAAGGGTGCAAATAAGTAGGTCAGGGGAAACAGAGGCCGTTTCTGCACGGCCACACTGGGGGTTGGGCCGGCGTACATGACGCCGACCCAACCCCCTCAGGACCATTCACATGAACGGTCCCGGTATCGAAAGGGAAGACGGCGCCGTGGAGCACCGTCGCCCGATCGACCTACCTTCTCTGCGACTGTCCAGCGCATCGCCGAGGCCAGGGGACATGCCCCCCTGCCCTGCGCAACCGCCCTGGAGTCGCAGGGCAGGGGGGGGTGTCCCCAGGCCTTGGCAACATGACGGACAGTTGCAGAGAAGGTAGGTCAATTGGGCAAGGAAGGAGGGATGGCACCTTCCAGCCGCTGCCATTCGCACAGCAGCGGCTGGAAGCCGCCGTTTTCCAAAAACCTAGCTCGGGGAGCGAGGTGGGAAAATGGCAGCTTCACACCGCTGGGGAGGAGTGAGGGCGGCACGGCTGAGAAGCAGCTGCACGCCCCCCATGCGAACAGCTCCCCATGTGCCCCCATGCAAACAGCCTCTGGCCCTTTCTGCACAGGCCAAATACAGCACCCTGGGGACGGCAAAAACGCAGTCCCCAGGGTGCTGTATTTGGCCCATGCGGAAAGGGCCAGAGGCCGTTTTTGCATGGGTCCATTTAGACTGGCATGGGACTGGTAAAAACACCATTGCCGGGGGGAAGATCGCACAGTTACTACTGCTGCAGTGTGGCAGCATCGGCATTTCCCCTCCACAATGGCGTTTTTCAGACTCACTCAATGAGCTAGTCTTTTGGAAAATGCCGGCTTCCATTCGGTGCTGACCGAACGGTGCCAGGCGGAAGCCAGTGTTTTCCCTGTGCCGGTGCAGATCCATCTTACCTTGTCCCCCAACTGCTGCCGCTCTGGAGAAGCCACGGGACACACCTCCTGGCCTTTGACCCTGGAGGCATTGCCATGGCCACAGGGGCATGTCCCTGGCCTCTCCAGTGCAACAGCGGCTGGAAGACAAGGTAAGAGGGATCTGTGCTGGCATGCCCATGCGAACGCAGCCCCATGGGCTGCTAGGGCACTGGGGCTGTTCGCAGGGCACCATGCAAATGACTTTGGGGTGCACTGGCATCAACTATGCTGGTGCACCTCCGCTCGTGAGGCCGTGCAGAAACAACCAGAGTGAGCTCAGAAAATGGCACCAAGGAAATTTAGGGAAGGCAAAGAGACGTGGGTTGGGAAGAGGGGCTGTAGCCCGACTCATGAGTAAGTGGTGCTCCACCGGGGGGGGGGCACCTGACAGGTTTTTGCCTCTGGGCACCATTTGGCCCCCGTACGCCTCTGGATCTCACAGACAACTGAAGATGTTTTCAAAACAATCATTTTGAAAAGACATTCATTTAAAATGCTTTGTGTCTGCAAATAAAATGTTTTGGGGTAAAAACAATGCAGAACTCAATGGAGGAAATGTTTTATTTCCTGCCTTAAAATGCTTTTAAATGTTTGTGCAGAAAGGATCACTGTCTGCCATTGAAATATTTCATCAGTGCAGGATTCAGCTGCATTTTGTATCAGGATGTTGGAGCAACACCACTTATGTTCTCGTGACATCTTATGACAATGCCATTGCTGTGCTAAGTGTGAGCTCACATACACATCAAGATGCTCTTGGTAAATACCCTAAAAGTTCTGTAAAATTTGGATTTGGATCTATTTGGGCATAAAATTATCTGTATGCCTGAATAAGGCAAATAACATATTTGAATATACCAGGATATTGGGGTATATCTGAAAAATTGGGGACTGTGAATTTTTTTTGATTTTTTTGTGTTATTTCATGTTTTGGACTTCAGGGGTGCATTTTTAAAGCTAGCAGCACCAACTTTTTAGGATACAATTCAGAGACTGTCCTGATGATACTGCCAAAGTTTGGAGAAGTTTGGTTCAGGGGAGCCAAAGTTATGGACCCCCTAAATGGGTGCCCCATCTCCCATTTGAGGGTCCATAACTTTGGCCACCCTGAACCAAACTTCACCAAACTTGGGGGATATCATAAGAACAATCTCTGAATGAGACTCCGAAATTTTGTTGCCAGTAGTTTTAAAAATGCTCCCCTAACAGTCACCCAAAGAAATTTCCCCAGATTCTGTGCTGTGAAGTGCCTTGACTCCATTGTAGTCAATGGGGAATTTCTTGGGGGAGGACTGTGGGGTGCATATTTTTCAAGGTAAAGCCACAACACATTCAGGGTATCTTCAAGAGAGTCTCTTGATGACACCATTCGGGTTTGGTGACCTTTGCTTCAGGAGGTTCAATGTTATGGGCCCCCAAAACAATAGGGCCCATCTCCCAAAGCTTCCTGAAGCAAAGTTCACCAAACCTGGGTGGTGTCATCAAGAGAGTCCCCTGGAGATGCTCTGAAAGTTTTGTGCCTCTTCCTTGAAAAATGTGCACCCCACATCCCTCCCCCCAGAAATTTCCCATTGGCTGCAATGGAGCCACTTCAGAGCACAGAATCTCCCAGCTCTCTTCAGCACATTCTATGGTGGGAAAAATTAATTAACTTTTCCCACCATAGACTTCAATGGGGCTTGCTGTTATGGTAGAGATTGCAAAGGGGGAGGGGCTCTGGGGGAGTTTCTCTGGGTGGGAGCACTTATTTCCTGCAGGGCTGCTGGTGTGAGTCTCCTGAAAGGAACCAGCCAACTTTGCTAAAGTTTGCTTGGGAGGGGCAAATGCAGTCAGCATCAGGTTCACCTTCAACTACAGGCCAAAACATGAAAAAAACACCAAAAAAATACCAAAAAAGCCTGAATACCTTGCATTTGGATTTGTTCATATTTGGGCAGGACATATTCAGGTGATTTTTGACCGAATTTGCCCAGATTTGGGCCGAATCTGGTTTTTGTTTTTCCCGAATCTCCAAGCCTGCCAAGTCTCAAACAACTTAGAGCAGTGGTGGCAAACCTTTGGCACTCCAGATGTTATGGACTACGATTCCCATCAGCCCCTGCCAGCATGGCCAATTGACTATGCTGGCAGGGGCTAATGGGAATTGTAGACCATAACATCTGGAGTGCCAAAGGTTCGCCACCACGGACTTAGAGTGACTCCCCAGCAAGAAGTATTCAAGGCAAGGGAGAAGCAGAGGTGGTTTGTCATTGCCTTCCTCTGCAGCATCTTTGTTGGTGGTCTCTTATCCAAATTCTGACCCTGCTTAGCTAGAAGCAGAGGTGCTACACAAGGGTCCTTTCCACACAAGCCTTTTGAAATGTTTTGAGGCAGGAAATAAAGCATTCACTCCTTGGAGCTCCACATTATTTTTATCCCCAAACATTTTATTTCCAGCCTCAAAATGTTTTAAATTAATCACCTTTTAAAATGATTTTCTGGATGAACCATTTTTAAAATGTCTCCAGTCACTGTATGATCTACTGACTGAGTTTCCCAGGCTTCCCTGCTTCCCTTCCATTTTCTGAGCTCACTCCATACCCCCTTGCCTGTTTAATTGCAGCATTTTTCTGTTTGTTATTTTATTTGGGGGGACAATCTTTAAAGCAGAAAATATATGAGGAGCAGAGAATGCAACATGAGGCTGTAAAGCATTGAAGCATCAATTCAACACAGAGGGGTTTTTAAAAAGGGGGGGAAATCAGGAATTGTTTTGAGTGGGTGAGTGCAGTGGCGTAGCAGCAAAGGGACAGGGGGAGTGCGCCCCTGCAGAAACATGGTGAGGGAGTTGTGGGGGGCATTCCAAAGTGGATGGTGGATGGTGGTGTGGCAGGGGTGCAGGGCACACGCATGCTCTGGGCACAGTTCCCCCTCGCTCCACCCCTGTATGAGTGCAAACATACATCATTGTAAAGGAGGGATTGAAATGTTTTAGAAATGTTTCAGGGGATTTGTGCTGAAAGGGACAGGGACAGGTAGTGGCAAACCACCTCCCTCCATCTCTTACTTTGGCCATTTCCACACGGCCATGCTGGGGGTTGGGTCGGCATACATGACGCCGACCCAACCCCCAGGACCATTTGCATGAACGGTCCCAGTAATGAACGGGAAGACGGCACCGCGGAGCGCCGTCATCCAATCAACCTACCTTCTCTGCGACTGTCCGGCACATCGCCGAGGTCAGGGGACATGCCCAGCCTGCCCTGCGCAACTGCTCCGGAGTCGCAGGGCAGGGGGGCGTGTCCCCAGTGCAGGATCATGGGGCTTCCAGCTGCTGCCGTTCGCATGGCAGTGGCTGGAAGCTGCCGTTTTCCAAAAACCTCACTCAGGGAGCAAGGTGGGAAATGGCGGCTTCGTGCCACTAGGGAGCAGCAAAGGCAGCGCAGCTGCGAAGCAGCTTCACCCCCCTTGTGAACAGCTCCTTGGGGACGGTGTTTTTGCCGTTCCCAGGGTGCTGTATTTGGCCCGTGTGGAAAGGGCCTTAGAAAACCCTATGGCTCACCATAAATTGGCTGCAACTTGAAAGTGCTTTCCATCACTGCTCTTACTGCTCTCAAAAACAAAAACCTCACTGGTCTCTAAGGTGCTATTAACTCCCGAAGAGCAATGACGTACCGTTCTCATTGTTCACCCCATGATCCTGCACTGTTATCAAGATACTAGACCAATGACTTTGATAGAAGCACTTTTGACATGTTGCGATATCTGCTCTGCTCTGCTGTTCGATAGCAGGACCTGTCAGATAGCCGGCACACCAAGCGGCCGTCTACTGAGCAATACTTAATCTCTCTATTTTGAATATCCTTTATCGCATCTAGTTTCTGGCTTTCCTGCCCATGTTAAATGGCTCCTATTTAAACTCTCTTTATTCTCTTGCCTTCTTCTCAGGCCAAATGAAACTTTAAGTTCACCTTTTCAGCTCCTGCCACCAATTTTATTGCAATCAACTATTTCCACTTAGCCATGCGGGGTGGGCATCCGTAGGGAGGGGGCCGGGAAACAGGAGGCACAGTGAGCGAATGTCAACCTCTTCTTGTCTGCTCATTGTGCGAACATTTGTGCACTCTCTAATTAAGTGGCAGTAGCGGACGCATTAAAGCCACAAAGGCATGAAATCAAAGGCCGCTCTTGGAAAATGCCTGCTGTTTTAATTGAAATTCAATGTGTATTTGGCAGAGCGCGGCGTATTTAAACTGATGGGAACGGAAGCATGACTTTGCTTTAAATATTCACAAAATCGCAGGTGTTTAAGAGATGCCAGCATGCTGGGCGAAGCACAAAAATGTACGTGGGGTGGGGGGGAACGAGGATGCCTGGAATTTCCCTTGGTGGGACGATGGTTTCAATGTTTAGATGGTTGTATTTCCACAGTCTCCAGGATATTTTTGGTCTCACAAAATAAAGCTGGAACACAAAGCTGTTATTCATGGATCATGGTTCTCTCTTCCATTCAGGGTTGATGGATCTCAGAGATAGTGGCTGCCCTGTGATTTCAGGTGGGAAGCCATGGTCTGCAGTAGAAGAGTAAGGCCCTTTCCACACGGGCGGTTTATGGCGGCCTGGGGACGTCCCCAGGGAGCCATTCACACAGGGGGCGTAGCTGCTTCGCAGCCGAGCCGCCCTCGCGTTGCCCAACTGGCACGAAGCTGCCATTTCCCAACCTCGCTTGGCAAGTGAGGTTGTTGGGAAACGGCGGCTTCCAGGCGCCTTCCCTCCCCCCCCAACCGGGTGACTCACCTGTCCTGCGGCTCTCCGGCGCATCGTCGAGGCCTGGGGACACGCCCCCTTTGCCCTGTGACCCTGGAGTGGTTGCGCAGGGCAGGGGGGCGTGTCCCCTGGCCTCAGCGACGTGCCGGAGGGCCGCAGGACAGGTGAGTCGCTCTGATGACAGTGCAGCTCTGTGCCATCGTTCCTGCCGATTCTGGGACCATCCATGCGAACGGTCCCAGAGGGGTCGGGTCGGCGTGGATTGCGCCGACCTGACCCCTTCCGCCTCTGTGCGGAAACGGCCTGAGATTCAAGTCCAGTAACTTCTTAAAGACCAAATGAAGGGTTCAAAGACCAAATGAAGGGGGAGTATGTGGTTTGGTAGAAATCTCAAACCACATACAAACCACAAACCACATACCAGTATAGGAACCATCTATTGCAATTGCTTTACAAATTTTAATATCAGAAGAAACCACAAAAGCACATAAAATGCTATTCGTGATTACTGTTGCGGGAGTACAGGGATCTAAAACCCAGCCTTTAAACGTGTCCGACTAATGTTACATATACAAACATCCAGCAAAGCCGCTAGGGACAATATATATATGTCACATAGCATGCAAAGCCCTTGTTTCCATGAACAACAGCTTTTCAGCAATGGGAAAACAATGCATCAAAGTTTGATGCATTTCATCTCTAACCTCTAATCTCATTTCATGGAAGCACAGGCCCACTTCTTCGGCTTTCTCAAAAATTTGCAGCTTACCTGTGATACCTCCAGAAATGTAAAGGCTATTTGAAGTGAATGTTCCTTGGACAGGCCAAGCTGTGTGTAGCAGATTAAGATTCAAGTCTGGTAGCTTTTTAAAAACAGTCTAGATTTCCAGACCATACGCTTTCAAGATGCTGAGGGGAGCTTTGAGTCTTATACCTGGGAAATCTTGTAGTCTTCAAGATGCTGCCGTGTAGCAAGGATGTCCATTTGCCTACCCAAGCTCCTCCCTCCCCCTACTGCAAAGGCCAATCGAATGAGCCATTAGAGAAAAAGTGAGGGAGGGATGATGATGTCATGGATCCCGCAACGCTGTATTTTAACAGGTTTTAGTATTTTCTGGTTTATGGAGCCTAGATTATTTATTGATAATTTGTATTTTGTTACGTGCTCCATCTGTTTGTTGTTGTATTCTGTTGTTCACCGCCCAGAGCCCTTCAGGGGGAGGGGAGGTTTATAAAATTAATAATAAATAAACAAATAAATAAACAAACATCACCCCTAACCTGTGGATGCTGTGACGTCAAAGCATCAGTGCTGTTCCCTTTCCCCAGGTTCCACCTCCCAAAAGATCATGGGCTTTGCAGCCCTTCCCCTACTCAGTTACAGATTAATCAAGATTTATTTGTTTGAATGTTGATTCAATTGTGGAGCTTCTACCCCACTCCATACGGAGGTCTCAGGGTGACTTACAAAATTAAAAACCACCGTAAAAAATTCATATTAACAATAACTAAAAAACCATAACACAAAATTCCAAAATATTACCCACTCACATACCCTCCTCCTCCCCAGACTGGCAGCTTCCAGAAGAGGCATCAAGGGGGCAAAGGGTCAAAGGACCAGCATATCTACGGGACCGTCTCTCCCTATATCGCCCTGCTAGGCCACTCCGCTCCTCGGAGGCAGACCTTCTGGTGATCCCTGGCCCCAAAGTGATCCGGCTGGCCTCCACAAGGGCCAGGGCTTTTACAGCCCTGGCCCCTACCTGGTGGAACAGGCTCCCAAGTGAGATCAGGGCCCTGCGGGACATACAGAGTTTCCGCAGGGCCTGTAAAATGGACCTGTTCCGCCAGGCGTTTGGCCAGCCGGGATTACATCTCACTTCTGTGGAAAAACTGGCCTCCTGTGGGGGGTAGGAATAGGGAAGGGAAAACAATTTTAATCGCCATCTCAACTTTGAATTTTATAATTTGTATATGGTTTTAACTGGGATTGGGGGTGAATTGGATTTTAATTGTTTATATGTATGATGGACACCGCCCTGAGCCCTTCGGGGAAGGGCGGTATAGAAATTTAATAAAATAATAAATAATAATAATAAAGGCTTGAGTGAACAGGAAGGTCTTTGCCAGACACCGAGACCCATAAAGGGTTTGGACCTGGCAAATTCCCATTGGGTGACTTTCCATAGTCTGGGGTCAATTCCCCCCCCCTAGTCTGCCTGAAAGACAAGTTCAGTCCACTGAACCCCAGGGATGCCTCTGATGGTGTTGATACAGAAGGAATGGCAACAAAGTGGATCTTGGCCAGATGGATCTGAGCAAGACTCACAAGGGGAGCAAGATGTCATGACCCTCTAATACAGCCATTCTCAACCAGGGTTCCCTGGTACCCTGGGGTGCTGTGAGCATGTCCTGGGGTACCGTGGCAACACTACCGCCCCCCCCTCATTTTTGTGGTGTCTCCCACAGGCGCCAGCAAGGACATGGAGCTGGCCCACAAGGCAGGGGCTGCCACAAGGTCAGCAGCCACCACCACCCCCAGTGCTACCCTTCACCCTGGAAGGGGAAGGTGGGGTGTGTGGCAAGCAGGGGCAATGGGAGGGGAAGGTGGAGGGTGGCGGCAGAGTGCGGTCAAGGGTACCCTGACCTCGAAAAGGTTGGGAAACACTGCTCTAATAGCTTGGGTCCTGACATATTTCCAGCTATTGAAAGCTTCCTGCTCAAACACTTTGGGAAAGTTTGCTTGCACTAGGTACAATCTCTGTGCAGCTGCAAGGGGTGGAGTGAAACCCATTAGGCTTTCAGCCCCTTTCCTTCCTGGTTATCACTGTCATAGGAATGCATGTGCGTGCTTGCGTGTGACTGCCTTCCCTTTTCCCACACAAGAATGCATGTCTGTGTGTGCCTTGTCACCTTCAGTGAAGGAAGGGGTGGGTGGGTCTAATATGTCTCTGCTAAGGAATAGAATCCTTTGCCTGTTGCCTTGTATTCAGTTCAGACAATGTAAGTCATTCACTTTTCTAAGCTTGTCACCAATACATGAGAATTCTGCTTTCAAACTACTTTCATCGAATAAGCCTGAGGCTGTGACCCAAGAAACCAGGAGGCCAGGTCATGGCACAAAACTTGACTTCACCACTGTGTTTGGACTTCACATGGCTGTGTTTGGAATGTATGATGTTTGCCACACAGGCAGTATTCTAGAACCTAATGCTTGGTGTTAATCATATCATCCCATATCATTTTTTTAAAGAATTTGGATGGTGGTATGATTGATAGAGCTCTCATTGCTCATAGTGTGCTGGGGAGCTATCAAATGTTATCTTTCCCCTGATTCAAATCAACATGTCTGCTTTTACTGTGTACGGACAAGGGTTGCTCACCTCCAGGTAAGTCTTGGAATTCTCCTAGTGTTACAGAAGATCTCCAGACTACAGGAAGACTACACCCCATCTCTTCAGAGCTCCTTCCCCCTCAAACTCTGCCCCCTAGATTCTGCACAAATCTTCAGGAATTCCCTAATCTAGAGTTGGAAACCCTAATTGAGTTCAAAATATATAGAATGGCAATTAATGTCTGAACAAAATCGCAGCTTGCTAACTGTCCTGGAGTGAATAGGCTGAGAACAACGCATGAATATAACTCATTCATTATTCTGCGATCCTAAAAGAAGAAGAAGAAGAAGAAGAAGAAGAAGAAGAAGAAGAAGAGTTTTGGATTTATATCCCCCCTTTCTCTCCTGCAGGAGACTCAAAGGGGCTTACAATCTCCTTGCCCTTCCCCCCTCACAACAAATACCCTGTGAGGTAGGTGGGGCTGAGAGAGCTCCGAGAAGCTGTGATTAGCCCAAGGTCACCCAGCTGGCATGTGTGGGAGTGTACAGGCTAATCTGAATTCCCCAGATAAGCCTCCACAGCTCAGGCGGCAGAGCTGGGAATCAAACCTGGTTCCTCCAGATTAGATACACGAGCTCTTAACCTCCTACACCACTACGCCAAATTCATTTCAGATTAAAAGCCATAAGGGGAAGGGCAACAGAGAAAACCAATAACAATACATACATAAACCAATAACAATACATACATAAAGATCCAGATTTGACTGGCTAATTCCACCAATCCGCAAAATGTTGCAGTTTTCGTTTCCCCACTTATAGCGACACGAGTTCCACTTTGCCATCGTATTGATACTAAAATCTCAGTGCACTCGAAACCACTGAGCGTGTGTCAGCCGCAAACCATTTTGTGCCGTTCAATTAGCCCCATTTTGCTGCTCAAGAATAAAAAGTAGGTCAGAGTTAGAAGTGAGTAATATTTTTATTTTCATTTAATGGGGTTGGCTTTTTTTAATTAAAGGCTCCTTGTTACGTCGTGGCAACGATCACTCGCAAGATAAAGCTAAGTTTAATGTTGACAAGTTATTTTTTGCCGTCTATACAGAGTTAATGAAATTGCTAATCAAAATGGCTTTCTAAAAATGCTTCATTAATATTTATAATGGGAACGGGTTTGGAGAGCAAATATTGTCAGCCGAAGAAGGCCTCGCATCAACGTGCAACTCTGACATAAAGAACAAAGGACTCGGTAGTTCAAGCTAACATGAAACACTGTGCATATATACTATAGTTGCTCTAGTATAACATTGCTTAGAGAAGCTGAAGGAAGAGACATGGTACAAGACACGGTTGATAATTTAATCCACTTCAAAAGTATTTACTAAGCAATGCAAGTCAGTTAAATCTGCTGCCTTTAAAATGGCTCATAATCTACATAATAGAGGGATGGCAGGATGGTATAACTCCAGCTTGTCTGAACTTAGAAGCTAAGGAGGGTCAGTTTTTTGCCTTAACAACACAAGCCTTTATTGGCATATAAAACAGGACAAAATTTTAAAACAAAACAAGGTTAAGAAATACAGTTAAAATTGCTAAAATTACTAATTTCCAGGATAAAATTTGCAACCGTTTCACAAAAGAGCACATCAGAGCTGTTCAGGAGATTGGGTATCTTATAACACTCATGCCACTGAGAACATTGCAAGAAAATGGAATTCATGTATTTCATGCGTATCTTATTGTATTTAGGGCATAGAAACAGAGAATGGTCCAGTGTTTCAACCATAGTCCTATCACATGAACAAACTCTTCTAGAACGTTCCATATTCTTAAATCTTCCCTCCAGCAGAGCTGATGGCAGCACATTACATCTTGCAGTAGCCAAGGCTCTCCTCTGGGTGGGATTAATCAGCAGATGAAGATATGCTGCCATAATTCCACGCTCGCATGGGATTAATAATGTAGTCGGAGAACAGGTTGTCTTGGCAGCACGAGTCAAATTATGAAAATCAAGATCCAGGGTCAGTATTTTAATTATTTATTGTGTTTTAAGCATATATCTTGTTGGAAGAGAAGGACTTTACGCTGTTTCCTGCCTCAATCCACAGAGGGGGTTTTACTAGATAGCCGAGGCTAGATAGGGACCTAGGGATTGACACCGTTACTCTATCATGCTGGCTCTATCCCTTTGATATTAGACTGATACTCTCAGGGACTTCCTTCCTTCGGCCTTCTTGCACACTTCTCCATCTTTCTTTCACCATGCCTAGAAGTAGGATGGGTGCTTCGTGCATCCATCTCCATCCAGCTAGAATAGGATAGATTAGTGAACCTATCTACCTACCTTTCTATCCAGAATGGAGTTCACTAATAAATACTCTTTTTATTAGATTAGAAACCCAAACGACTCTGACTTTTTCTTTGTGCCAAAGCTCACTCGCAAGCTCACACACACACATGTGCAGGTAAATCTATGCTGTGTTTAGCTACCAGTGCACTCTGCTTGTTGTGCAATGGGAAACACACTATGAGGTGTGCTTCTCCCTTCATATCTAATCTTTTTCTGGAGCTCTATGTGGCTGTTATCTTTGTTCTATTTAAAATAACAATAAAGAATAAAAAAGAAGGGTCATTACTTGGATGGAAGACCACCAAGGAGGGCTCTGCAGAGGAAGGTAATGGCAAACCTCCTCTACTTCTTGGAAGCTAAGTAGGGCCAGTACATGGATGGGAGACCACCAAGGAAGACCCTACAGAGGAAGGCAATGACAAATTGCCTCAGCTTCTCACATGTCCTGAGGGCTCCTAGCTGGGTTTGCCATAAGCCAGTGGTGGTGAACCTATGGCACTCCAGATGTTCATGAACTACAATTCCCATCAGCCCCTGCCAGCATGGCCAATTGGGAATTGTAGTTCATGAACATCTGGAGTGCCATAGGTTTGCCACCACAGCCATAAGCTGATTCTGACTTGACGGCACATATGTACATAACCTATGTAACCTTATGGAAAGCTGATACCATAGACTGGCACATTTGTCAGTAGATGTAAACAATCTTCTGCGCTGCGATAAATAACCAAAATATTACGTAGTTATCCACACAAAGGAATTTTAACTCCAAAACTTTATACACAAATACTTACAATGGATAATTCAGTATCTCATTAATGCAGCTTGTTTAACCATTCTTATGGCAAAGGTTTCAGGACACGATCAGGTGTAGCATATAGGGAATTATCCAGACATCCTTTAAATAGGTTGTCTTACCACAGGTTAATGATATCCAATTAAGATAAATGTGTGATTGAACAGGCTCCGTCTCTTTACCATACAAAATTATTTACCATTTACAAGACAGATAAGTATAACATTACAGCTACAATAATACACTTCAACTTTTGTAATGTTACAAAAAATGACACATCAAATTCAGTATTAAGTCCATTTTCATATGAGTCCAGTCTGTAGATCCATTTAGCTTCCTCTCGTAACAGTAGTGTTCTGACATCCACTCGAGGATTCTTAGTATGGTCATATGCCTACACAATGGGAAATTTAAAATCTCTAGGACCATGATTGAAGCCCAAAAAATGTTTAACTATAGGTTCAGACACACAAGCAGGTTTGGTCTTACTACTATGCTCTAAGATACGAGTTCTGATGGTATGGCATGTCATTCCTACATAGGTTAGATTGCATTGGGAAAAGATAACATATACAGAACATTTGGTAGGACAATTAGTAAATGAGTTCAGTTTCCATTTTACATTGGTAGGGGTATATTCTATAAGGTTGGTATTCAAGGACAAAGCACAGGTTTTACAGTGTCCACAGGCATGATGTCCTAATACAGGATGTTGTCTTTTATTTGGCACATGAATATCAGACCTCGTTAGTTGTTGTTTTAGATTTCTGGTTCATCTGAAACCTGCAAGGGGTGGTGCAGCACAACCTGGCGCATCCTTTATGATATGCCAGTATTTATGTACTATCCCTTTAATTTAGTGTCCTAAAGGGGTGTGATCAACAGGCCAAAAAATTAGCTTTCCTTTTAGATTTTTCTTTGGGTGCAAGTAATTTCTGCCTTGTGGTGTTATTCACTCTATTCCATGCACATGTTAGTATGTATTGTGGAAAACCTCTTTTTTTAAAAAAAAATGACTCCAAGCTAGACTGGGCTGAAGCACTGAAATCTGACTGATTAGTGGAATTCCTCTTAAGATGAATCCATTGATTCAAAGGTAAGTTGTCCCTAAGATGTTTTGAATGGAAGGATGAAAAATGGAGTCCTGCATTTTTTATCTGTAGGCTTCTATAAGGTTTGAAAGTTAGCTTATGAAAGTCAGTTTTAGGCTGGTGCAGTCCCACCTTCCTATAATCTTGATGTGAAGCTGCCAACCAGCCAATATTGTACTTTTCTGACCTGTCCATCCACTACAGCAGTCTACTGCTGGGTATGATGAAGAGTTTGGATTTACAGCTACACCCTCCCTTTCTCTCCTGCAAGGAGTCTCAAAGCGACTTACAAACTGGAGTGCTGTGTGGTTTCCGGGCTGTATGGCGATGTTCTAGCAGCGTGGTGGCGAACCTTTGGCACTCCAGATGTCATGGACTACAATTCCCATCAGCCCCTGCCAGCACGGCCAATTGACCATGCTGGCAGGGGCTGATGGGAATTGTAGTCCATAACATCTGGAGTGCCAAAGGTTCGCCACCATTGTTCTAGCAGCATTCTCTCCTGATCCTCTGAAGATGCCAGCCACAGATGCAGGTGAAACATCAGGAGAGAATGCTGCTAGAACACGGCCATACAGCCCGGAAACCACACAGCACTCCAGTGATTCCGGCCGTGAAAGCCTTCGACTTTTATATATATGAATGTATGTGTAACAAAATTACACATCTAATATTATGTAAGAATCTTAAAACAGTTACCTATATTGGCTGTTTGTGATTTAAATTCTAAAATGTCTAAATAGATCAATGTAAAGCACTGGTGATTGTTTACTATTGTTTACTATTAGAAATTTCTAGAATTTTCTCACAATATATATATCTGTATCTATATAAAAAGGAAAGGCATATTGGTGACCGTTTACTTTTTAAAGAGCTGCACTGGTATGTGAGCAGAGGTGGGGTAGGCTGTCCTGATGCAAACATTGTCTAGCATAAAAGGGGTGGGGGCCACCAACCTCTGCCATGACAGAAATTACCAACAGTTTTCTAGCACCGGTTGCATTTTTTTTGGGGGGGGGGTACAACGAGCTTTATTCTTATTATAAATATATGGGTCTCATCCCCGTTTGTTAGCCGCCCTGAGACTATGGTATAGGGCGGGGTATAAATTGAAGAAATGAATGAATGAATGAAATATAAATCATAATGGCAAATTCTAATCACCTTATTTAATACAATCATCCATTCTTCTGTTTCCCCTTTCACCTCTTTTCATTATAGTATAGTATCTCAAAAGAGTTATTTAACAGTTTGCACCCACTGTTTCAACAATATTGTCAGACATCTTTTATGTGGCCACGCCCTGCTGGTGACCAGCTTCTGGCACTGGGTCACAGGCCCATTTTCAATGCAATGCTTATCCCGAGTCTGTCTGCTTTACAGTGGGGTCTCCCTACATTTCTCACCATAATAGTTTATTTACGGTCATTGACCAGCAAGATCCAAAAGAATTAAAATCATAAAATTTACAGATATTACAAATATACAGATTAAAACAGTTAACAAGATGCAGATAATAGGCCTCAGGAACTCAGAACATCAGCTCAAGATAATGAGTGGAATGTCAGTCTAATAATAATTAATAATAAGGATTAGCTGGCAGAGCCAGTAGTGCTCTGTCGGGCCTTCCTGATTTTACTTGATATCCAGGCAAACTTGGCAACAGAATATGTTAGATTTTTATTGGTATCTGATAACAGTATTTTAACCTTTTCTTTCTTAGCCAAAGGAGAGTTTGTCTGGTCAAAGGACAGAAGCATCCAACATATCTCATCATAGTATGAGCATTCAAATAATATATGTTCCGAGTTTTCAACGCCTCCTATTTGACAACTGCAAATTCTACCCTCAGTTGGTACTTTGTTATAAATCCCGTTGGTATAGTTAGACGAAAAGGCGTTGTAACGGAGTAGGCTGTAGGCTCTTCGATAGTTAACGTTAATCAAAGAGGTAAGATAAGGCATTATTGAAAGTTTATTCAGCCTTATTTTACTGAAAATTGGGTGTTTAAGTTTATTCAGATCGTGTTGCCTCTCGACATCTATGATTCTAAGTTTAACAAGATCCCTAGCTCTATCATAATTCATGCTGGTAATTAGTTGTTGAGAGAGTCCATAATGTGATAGTTTCCGTAAAACTGCTCTAAGCCACGGGGGAACAAATATGTCAGACAAGACAAGTCTTGCAAGACCCCTCTGGCAATAGCATAGCCTGAGCCAATATAGTATAGAGAGTGTCCATAGTTTTGCTTGTACTGAAATTAGGCCAGTCTCTATACGCAATGTGGCGTTCAAAATGTTGTTTGGGAGCTATAGGATGGACCTCAAGAATTTTGACTGAGGACGCTCAAGATTGCAGAGGGACCCTACATTTCTCTACTTATGCACAAGGAGTGCCCACTGTTCATTCCAATCCTAGCCACCATTTTGCCACACCCTGCTTTCTGGTCGCTCCAGGTTGCAGGTTTTATTTTTGCCTGACTTTTGCCATCATATAAATTCATTTTAACTGTTTTAATGTTTTATTGCTCCTGCAATAGATCAGTGTCATTTTTTTTAAAAAAAGGATGCCCATTATTTCCCTGGAACTGCCTGCCCAAGAGTGGGCAGAACAGCTCCTGTTTGGGCATAGGGAGGCAGGGAGGAGCGGAAAACCCAATGCTGGACGAAGGGACATTTAATTCCTTCTTTTCTTTGTGCAGGTGGGGAAATATTTTCAGTTTTCCTGCTCTTGGAAACCATGGGGAAAATTGGATTTGTGGTGCAGGGAGTGTGGGAGGGGGAAAAGGTACCCGTAAGGAAAATTCGGCCCAGAAGGGAATGTATGCTCATCTCTTCCCACATGTTCAGTGAATACATAGGTCTTCATCTGTAATGGGAAAACTATCGCATTCCTTTCTAGCCATGTTTTTTTTAAATTTATTATTAGTTTTATATACCGCCCTCCCCTTGAGGGCTCAGGGCGGTTCACAACAGGTTAAAACATACATTAAAACATAATTTAAATACCAATTACATAAAAACAGAACCCATTAAAAATGTGGACAGCGTCTGGCTACCCCCTCCCCCCCCTCGTGCCCACGGGAGGCCAGATGACACTGTAGATGTATTTTTAACCAGGCTGGCCAAACGCCTGGTGGAACAGGTCCGTCTTGCAGGCCCTGCGGAAACTCTGTAAGTCCCGCAGGGCCCTGATCTCCCTAGGGAGCCTGTTCCACCAGGTAGGGGCCAGGGCTGAAAAGGCCCTGCCCCTCATCGAGGCCAGCCTGATCATTTTTGGGCCAGGGATCACGAGTAGGTCCTCCTCTGAGGAGCGGAGGGGCCTACCGGGGCAATATGGGGAGAGACGGTCCCTCAGGTATGCAGGGATATGTTGACAGGAATATTTGCTGATGGACTGTCTGCAAGTGAGTGAAAGTGGAGCTATGGAAGATTTGACTTCACCTCATAATAATAGGGAGCATAAACCCCATTAACACACACACAGCTGTCAGGACTGCAGATATATGGGCAAGAGGAAGTCAAGAACCCACCTTTTAAAATGCAACTTCATGGCTTTTAAAAATAAGTTATCATTTGCATTTAGCAATGGTACACCACCCAAGGGGTGTATTAGCTTTGCATTACCGTAAGCTGCCCATCTTTCATGCAAAGTTGGGATACGGGGAGCTAGAACTCGGCATTAAAACGAATCCTTTGACCATGGCATCTAATAACTTGCGGCAAATTGGAACCAATTATGCACAACGAGAAAGGAACTGATCCCACCAGAGTGAAGCACACAGGGAAACAGTGTGGAAAATGAGGGTCAGTCTGAGTTAAAATTAAATGATGTGCTGATTATAAATATATACTGATGGGTTCTGAACTGGCAGTGGCTGACCAGGAAAGAGGTCTTGGGGTCATGGTGGCCATCTTAATGAAAACATTGAGGTCGTGGCAGTTGTGATAAAAAAAGAAAAACTCCATGTTGGGAATTAGTAGTTAAAAGGTAAAGGTAAAGAGAGTCATCCTGTCCAAGCATAACTGACCAATGGGATGATATCATACCATGACAATGGTCATTTCCCCACTTACCTCGACCACCCTTTGCTGCATGCTACTCCCAGCGCGTGTCATTTCTGGTGTGCTCCAGGGCTTCCCCACGACCCTGCGCTCTGCGCGGGGTCATCAAAAGGCGCTGTTTTGAGGAGCGCCAGGAATGACGTGCACTGAGGGGGCGCGACAGCGGCAGTGTTGGGGCAGCTGCGTTGAGGCTGCCCCTGTAGTGGGGAGTGCCGGGGGACCCCGCACTACTTGAGGAGAGTAGCGTGCAGCAGCAGGTAAGTGGGAAACTACCAATGTTTATGGTGTGGTTTGCCATTGCCTTGCCCAGCCATCTACACCTCCCACCCCAAGCAAGTTGAGTACTCATTATATTGAGCTCAAAAGGATGGAAGTCACTCCAGACTAATCCTATCTCTTTTTTGATGGAGTGACAAGGAGGGGCATATCACCCTCGGGGACATGGGGGGTCATGTGTTGGGTTGATGGGGGGGAGGTTTGGGGGAGGTGCAAAAATCGCACCATCTCAATACGATACAATAGGATAACCTTCATTGGGCACGAGGGAGGCGCAAAATCACGTCATCTCCTTTTCCCCTGCACAGATTGCACTTGGACTCGATGCGGAGGAGGCTTGGAGGAGGGGGAAAATGGTGCCATCTCCTCTTCCCCCACACTGACCCAGCCTGCTGAAGCCTGGTCAGCATGGGGGAAGAGGAGACGGTGTTATTCTGTACCTCCCCCAAGCCTCCTCTGCACTTACTTGGCTGGTCTGTGCAGGGAACCAGCTCAGATTCCCCCCCCCCCACCCCCCCCCCCCCCCACCCCCCCCCCCCCCCCTCCCCGCCCACCCCCTCCCCCTTCTACCCCCCCCCCCCCCCCCCCCCCCCCCACCCCCCCGGATTTATATCCCCCTTTCTCTCCTGCAGGAGACTCAAAGAGGCTTACAATCTCCTTGCCTGTCCCCCCTCACAACAAACACCCTGTGAGGTGGGTGGGGCTGAGAGAGCTCTGAGAAGCTGTGACTAGCCCAAGGTCACCCAGCTGGTGTGTGTGGGAGTGCACAGGCTAATCTGAATTCCCCAGATAAGCCTCCACAGCTCAGGTGGCAGAGCTGGGAATCAAACCCGGTCCCTCCAGATTAGATACACGAGCTCTTAACCTCCTACACCACTGCTGAGCCAGGTCAGCGCGGGGGAGGCTCGGGGGAGGCGCAAAATCACACCATCTCCTCTTCCCCCATGCTGGCTCAGCTTGGACCAGCCAAGAGGAGTTGGCGCAATTTTGCGCCTCCCTCAAACCTCCCCCATGCTGACCCGGCTCGTCCGAGCCTGGTCAGAATGGGGGAAGAGGAGATGGCACGATTTTGCACCTCCCCCAAGACTCCTCCCCGCTGAACTGGCTTGATCAAATTGGGTCACCCTGGGGGAGGAGGGGATGGCTGCCTAGCAGTGCTGCCACTCAGTGGTGGGAAGCTCAGGAGGCTGCGACTCAGGGCCTAAGCTGCTTGTTTCCAATGGGAGCTAACAGGAGATGGGGCTACCACCTGAGTTTGATGAAGTTTTGTGTTATTTCATGTTTTGGACTTCAGGGGGCGCATTTTTAAAGCTAGCAGCACCAAGTTTTTAAAATATGGTTCAGGGACTGTCCTGATGATACTGCCAAAGTTTGGTGAAGTTTGGTTCAGGGGAGCCAAAGTTATGGACCCCCTAAATGGGTGCCCCATCTCCCATTTGAGGGTCCATAACTTTGGACCCCCTGAACCAAACTTCATCAAACTCAGGTGGTATCATCAGGACGGTCTCTGGATGATATCCTAAAAGTTTGGTGCCACTAGCTTTAAAACTACACGCCTGACAGGCACCCCAGGAAATTTGCCCAGATTCTCTGCTTTGGCTCCATAAACTCCATTGTACCCAATGGGGAATTTCTGTGTGTGTTAGCAGGTGGCACATTTTTGAAGATAGAGGCACCAGACATTCAAGGTGGCTCCAGGAGGTCCTCCTGGCAATAACATCCAGGCTTGGTGAACTTTTCTTCTGGGGATTCAATTTTATTGGTCCCCAAAAGGCTTATTTTGTTTCCCCACTCCTGAATGTGAAGCCTGCTGGCTGAGTTCTCTCAGAACTCTCTCAAGCCTCCCCCCTCCACCCCCAGAAGCAAAGTTCACCAAGCCTGGATTCTATTACCAGGAGGCCTCCTGGAGCCACCTTGAAAGTCTGGTGCCTCTATCTTCAAAAATGTGCAGCCAGTGATTACACACTCAGAAATTCCCCAGAATCTGCCAGGCTCTTCAGCAAGTTCCATGGTGGGGAAAATAACTTTTCTCATCTATAGACTTCAATGGGGCTTGTTGCTTTGCTCAGCTGGCACTGTGGTTGAGGTTTCATAGGGGAGGCACTCTGGTGGGGGTCTTTCTCTGGGTAAGGGCACTTATTTCCTGCAGGGCTGCTAGTGTGAGTCTCCTCAAAGGAGCCAGCCAACTTTGCTAAAGTTTGCTTGGGAGGGGCAAATGCTGTGGGCATCAGGTTCACCTTCAACTGGGTTCACCTTCAACTTCGGCCTTGTCCCTTGTGCTTGTGGAAGAAGAAGAAGAAGAGTTTGGATTTATATCCCCCCTTTCTCTCCTTTAGGAGACTCAAATGGGGCTTACAATCTCCTTGCCCTTCCCCATACAACAAACACCCTGTGAGGTGGGTGGGGCTGAGAGAGCTCTGAGAAGCTGTGACTAGCCCAAGGTCACCCAGCTGGCGTGTGTGGGAGTGTACAGGCTAATCTGAATTCCCCAGATAAGCCTCCACAGCTCAAGCGGCAGAGCTGGGAATCAAACCTGGTTCCTCCAGATTAGATACACAAGCTCTTAACCTCTACGTCACTGCTGGAGTGGGCAAGGCTGCACCAGTTCCATAGATTAGTCCCCCCCCCTCCCAAATTGGGCTGGACAACACTGTCCAAGATTGTGTCTTCAGGTTTCTATGGCTTCAAGCTACTTGGCAGTCTTCATTTCATAGCTGTGCGAACTAAGCAAAGAGCTCATTTGGTTTACATGTTACGAAGAATGTGAACGGGATCATCCGGTGCTATTTTGTGCCATTAAACTGTTTCACTTCCTTTCGTTTATGTGGCAATAAACAGCACTCTGATCTTTGTTTGCAATGGGTGTGCTTAGATAATTAAACTGTTCCAGACTATACACATCATTAGATTTCTCCCCTCTCTTCCTGGTTTGTGTGTTGCTTGAAGTAAACAGGCAGATTTATTAAGTAATCGGAGCAGATGGGAGGGTGGTGCGATGAAATTCACCTTGGGCCAATGGATGCTATTAAAGAAGTGTTTAAAACAAATTTACAATGTTTTCAGACACACAGCCATAGTTGCCGGAGGAGCGATGACTAAAATTATGAGCATGGTACGTGACTTGTATATATGCGGCCGCAGGTGGGCGAGGGGTTGACGAGGTGTGGATGGAAGCTGGAGCTGATCTCCATAGTTGTATATGTTTGACAAATGTTTCCTGATCAAATCAAGAACGAACTGTCCCTTGATGCTGAAATGACTTAACTGGGTCTGTCGTATTTGGTCCCATGATGAGAATACTGTACAAAAGTCACTAGAAAAGACAATAACACAAGGAAAAGTGGAAGGCACCAGGCAAAGGGGAAGACCTAACATGAGATGAATTGACTCAATCAGGGAAGCCGTGGTCCTCAGTTTTGCAAGATGTGGGCAAGGCTACCAATATGAGATTTTGGAGGTTATTAATTTGAAGAAGAGAAGGAGGAGTTTGGATTTATAGCCCACTTTTCTCAACCATAAAGAGTATTTATACTCCACTTTTCTCAACTGTAAGGAGCTTACAATCACCTTTCCTCCCTCCACCCCACAACAGGCACCTTGTGAGGTAGTTGGGATGGAGAGAGAGGCTCATTCCGCACATGCAGAATAATGCACTTTCAAACTGCTTTCAGTCCTCTTTGAAGCTGTGCGGAATAGCAAAATCCACTTGCAAACAGTTGTGAAAGTCGTTTGAAAATGCATTATTTTGCGTGTGCGGAAGGGGCCAGAGTTTGGAAAGAACTGTGACTAGCCCAATGTCACCCAGCAGCGAAACAAATCTGGGTCACCAGATTAGCGTCAGTTCCAGGGGGCCAAGTAAGTTGCTGTGCGGACAGCCTGGAATCGCCCTCCACTGAAGGGAACCGAGTCGACCTTAGCTCCCTTCTGTAGTGCGGAAAGCCCCTTAGAGTTTCCAGAGAAACATCAGGAAGTGCTATCTGACCTAGGGGGGAAAGATATCTTGACCCAGCCTGACCAGGTGAAAGGAGGGTGGGGTCTGGGATCTGATAAATTGCTGGGTGGGAGAGGGGTGAGGTCCCTTCTCTCTTTCCTTCTGCTGGGGTGCAGACCTCTGGCCTGGGCTGTGAGGGCAGCAGCCATTTTTGGACCATGTGCTTATCCAGGGAGCTCACTCAGCCTGCCAGGTAATGGGAATGCTTTGAAAACTGCAACTTCTAAGCTTTGATGGCCTACCCTACTTTCAACAACTGCTAGCGATGATATGTTCACAGATAGGGGCAGGGGATTTGCAGTTTCATCTCATTTGTTTTGGAAATCCTTGCTCAATCTGGTGCTGTGCTAAATTATGCTGGTATCCATTTTTATTTTTAATAAACACTTTTAAACCTTAGATGTGGAGAACGGTTCTCTGTACTACAAATGTCCCACTGTCTTGATTGCGTTATCTAAATAGGAGGGCTGAGCAGCTTTACCTCCAGGACCTCCAGCCTGCTGCCCTGTGGAACCCAGAGAGAGGGGGACCAAGGTAAACTGAGGCAGAGGCCTCACGGTTGGAAAGGAAGTTGGGGAACCCTGACCTTCCCCAGCAGGCAATTCCTCTTGGTCAGGTGGTGGCAGTGGGTTACCAGAGAGAAAGCAAGCCCTCCCCAGGAGAAATTGGCAACCCCTGGGGGAGTGCAGAGAGCGGAATAGGGCCTGCCAGGCAAAGCAAGCCTGTTCTGCCAAACCATGCCATAAACATAGGCCGTTTCCGCATGGCCATGATGGGGGTTGGGTTGGCGTACATGACGCCGACCCAACCCCCCCGGGACCATTTGCACGAACGGTCCCGGTTGAGGTGGGGAAGATGGTGCCGCAGAGTGCCGTCGTCCGATCGACCTACCTGCTCTGCGACCGTCTGGCATGTCGCCGAGGCCAGGGGACATGCCCCCTGCCCTGTGCGACCGCTCCGGCGTCGCAGGGCAGGGGGGGTGTGTCCCCAGGCCTCGGCAACGCGCCGGATGGTCGAAGAGCAGGTAAGTCAACTGGGCACAGGGGGGAGGGAAAGCGCCTTCCAGCCGCTGCCGTTCACACGGCAGCGGCTGGAAGCCACCGTTTTCCATAAACCTTGCTCAGGAAGCGAGGGAGGAAAACGGCGGCTTCGCACCGCTCGGGAGGAGTGAGGGCGGCGCGGATGCGAAGCAGCTGCGCCCCCCATGCGAACAGCTCCATGGGGACGGCGTTTTTGCCATCCCCAGGGCGCTGTATTAGGCCCGTGCGGAAAGGGCCATAGTCTACTTAGCAAACATCATGATGTGACACCATCCCACAAGTAACTACTTGGCACTTGCAGAAGGGACTACCTTTACTTTTTTAAAACACTGTCCAAGATTGTGTCTTTGGATTCCTGTGGCCGCAAGTTACTTGATAGTTTTCATTTTACATCTATGTAACAAAGGGCTCTTCATAACATATATGTCATGAAGAACATGAAGAGGATCATTCAGTCCCTATTTTCCACCATTAAACTGTTTCACTTTGTTTTGTTTACATGATAATAAACCGTAGGCTGATCTTTGTTTTCAAAGGGGGCACTTAGATAACAAAACTGTTCCAGACCATACATTAAATTTCTCCCTTCTCTTCCTCATTTGTGCTCTGCTGGAAGTAAACGTCATGATGCAACGTCACCCCGTGGGTCAGAAAAAGCCCAGTGCTTTCCCGGGAGACTAAATTTATGTTTACCATAAAATCACAAAGCCTTATATCAGCATTTGCCAAAATAGCAAAATGGGCTATGAGCCAATGTTCCATGAGGGGGAAAAATGCTTCTAAGGCACAGGTGTCAAACTCGCGGCCCTCCAGATGTTATGGACTACAGTTCCCATCATCCCCTGCCAGCATGATGCTGGCAGGGGATGATGGGAAACTGTAGTCCATAACATCTGGAGGGCCGCGAGTTTGACACCTGTGTTCTAAGGTAATAGCAGTCTTTTTTTGGTTAGTTTCTCCCCCCCCTGCAACCAGTGGGACTAAAAGCTCATTTTCTTTTAATTAATATAGAAACAAGAGGATTAGGATTCAAAGTGGACTGAACGAGCTGCTAAAGTTCAGCGTGGACTCACACCAGGACTGCGAGACGTGCCTTTCTCTCTCTCTCTACTCCAGGGAAGAAAATAAAACCATTTTGCAGCCCTCTAGGGCTCTGCTGCAAACTGAATTTCAAAGTATCACATCAAAGCCAAACTGAAACCCAGAGGTTTTTTCCAAAGAACCTACAGGCTGGGCACCGGCAGGACTCCAGCTAGAAATCTGAACACTATATTATGGAATACTTCCATGGATGCTGCTTTATATAATATGGATTCAGGATGGTGCTTTATATAATATTGATTCAGCTGATTGGGTTGAAAAAGGGCACTGATCTTGACATGGGGGAGGGGGGCGAAGGTTTTCAGAAGCCCAGACTGAGGACGTCCCCTGCAGTCTGAATGTTAAATGGGAACACTCAAGAATTCATGGGCTAGTTCGCCCTCTCCAAACAAGCACTTTCAAACCTTGGTCCTCAACAGAGGCCCTTTCCCCACTTTAAAGAAAACGTAGCGTCAAACCGCTCTCCTTTAAATTGCTGTCTTTGACTGCGAAGTACTTACTCCCCATTGCAGCTTGCCCCTCTGTAGAAGCCTCGTGGCTGCTGCGGCTAAAGACATCAGCATTTCCCCACGACCGTGCGTTCAGTGTTCATCGGAAGGGAGCTTCTCTGTTTCGATTGGCTGGAGAGCCGTTTTGTGGGCGAAACTTCCCATTCAAAAAACACGCACAGCTACATCTACACCCCAGGCATTTACTTGCCCTCTGCAATACTGTGGTCTTCCCGCCCTCTTTTGTATTCTATGTCCCCATTTAGTGTATTGCAATGCTCATGGAGCAACTTCAGGATAAAATCACTAGCGCGAGTGCATCTATACAGCAGTGCCGCCCGGGGAATCCAATGGTGTATGTTTCAGCAGCGTGCACGTGTCGTGCGCACAACACATTTGGAGCAAATACTTCTGAAGCACACGCTGCGTTCTCTTTGCAACACCTCTTTAGTCACTTGGCACTGCAAACCCCTGCAGCAGTGGCGTAGGAGGTTAAGAGCTCATGTATCTAATCTGGAGGAACCGGGTTTGATTCCCAGCTCTGCCGCCTGAGCTGTGGAGGCTTCTCTGGGGAATTCAGATTAGCCTGTACACTCCCACACATGCCAGCTGGGTGACCTTGGGCTAGTCACAGCTTCTCGGAGCTCTCTCAGCCCCACCTACCTTACAGGGTGCTTGTTGTGAGGGGGGAAAGGCAAGGAGATTGTAAGCCCCTTTGAGTCTCCTGCAGGAGAGAAAGGGGGGATATAAATCCAAACTCTTCTTCTTCTTCTCCTTCTTTAAAGAGAGCACCAAAGTGTCCCACATCGGAAACATCGGGCTGATGGGAATTGTAGTCCATAACATCTGGAGTGCCAAAGGTTCGCCACCACTGAACTATAGTAAGCAATGTCCGTGTGGGCTTGAAGCGACGTGCGGTAGAAGTTACGTGTCGACAAGTACTTTCCGGCCGAAAGAATGGCGGAGGAAACGCTGGGTGCGCATTGCGCACGCCCCTGCAGTGGTCTGATTGGGCGGTGGGATTCACGTCATAATCTGTGGTGGGAAAATCAAATCCGCAGTGACCCCAGCCTTCCCCACTTCCTAGCTCTCCCCCATGCTCGGCGTGGGGTTTGAGGAAAAAACGCTGACAAAAACAGGGGGAGAAATGACGCGCGTTGAGGAGGAGTGAGAGCGGCAAAATTGGGGCCGCTGCGTTGCGGCCACTGAGGAAGTGGGGAATGCGGCAGGCCCCCTGATTAATTACCACAGGTACCGCGCAACTAAAGGTGAGTGGGGGAAAAGCCAGAGATGCATCTTGCTCTGCCAATGTGCTTTTGTGATATCTCGGCTCCTGAAAGGAAGATTGAACATTCTCTGCCTCATTCACACTTTTGCCAATGCGCTGTTCAATCAAGAATATAATGCAGGCCGACAGATGCTATTGACTTTGGAACAGGGGCATCCTGCAGATGACCTGGTGGGGTTGTACTCCGGTGGCACGTTTCTGCTTGACAGAGGGCAGTGCATGCCTTGCAACTATAATAGTTGGAACTACTTTCACACAGAGAACCTGCGGGCAGCGTTTCCCACTTAAATACAGTTCAGTACCTGAGCAATTCTTCATTGGTTTCTGTCTGGATGAAATGAAATGAGTCTTGTGGCTTCACGTAGAAGTGGCTGAGCCTCCCGTGGCTTTCAGACACAACCCTTCACTCGAGGCTGTGCGTGACAGAAACTTTGTGTTACTTGTTCAGATATTTAGCCCTTCTCAGCCTGAGGAGCTTAAACAAGGAACCAGTTTTGAAATAAAAGTAAATTTAAAAAAAACTGTAAAAATTTTGCCTGTTAAAATAACTGCAGTTGCTCCTGTTCCACTTGTGACTCCACCATAAGCATAAGCATAAGCATTTTATTGTCATTGTGCACGCGCAACGAAATTTACGGCAGCATTCCTCGATGCACACAATTTCAGACTCACACCCCATCCTCACTTTCCCCTTCCTCCACCCATCCCTACACAGCCCCAAACACATCAACACGAAGCCACGGAGTTTAGCATAGCCACAGCTCTAGAGTAGAAGCTGTCTCTAAGCCTCTTTGTCCTAGTTTTGATAGACCCGTATCGTCTGCCGGATGGTAACAGTTCAAAAAGAGAGTGTGCTGGATGAGACGGGTCTCTCAGAATATTTTGGGCTTTTTTAGGCTTCGGGAATTATAGAGGTCTTCCAAGGAGGGGAGAGGGCAGCTGATAATCCTTTGTGCAGTAGTGATCACCATTTTAACAGGGTAGGTGTATACAAGATACTATAACAATAACTACACCTTGGCGTACAAAAGCTCAATACCTGAGTTATAAACAAATGATTTATGATTGTTCCAATGGATTTATAATTGTGACAGTCCCAATTTTCACTTCTTCTAATGATACATCCAGGGATATTTAAATCCAACAGGTAAAGTAACAAGAAGTTTATGTAGAGGCTTATAGAGGCTTAGAGGCTATAAAACCTCCGGGTTTCATTTTGTGTTTCTTTATCAAGCCATTTTGTAAAAATAAGTATAATACCACAAAATAATTAATAACATTACAACATGTTTTACTCATAAATGTTTCAAATGCTCCCCCTGGAAAACTTACTGGATATTGTCAATAGCCTAAAATAAAGTAATATTTCAATTTCAATATTTCAATTCCCGAAGCCTAAAGAAAGCCCAAAATATTCTGAGAGATCCGTCTCATCCAGCACACTCTCTTTTTGAACTGTTACCATCTGGCAGACGATATAGGTCTATCAAAACTAGGACAAAGAGGCTTAGAGACAGCTTCTACTCTAGAGCTGTGGCGATGCTAAACTCTGCGGCCTCGTGTTGATGTGCTTGGGGCTGTGTAGGGATGGGTGGAGGAAGGGGAAAGTGAGGATGGGGTATGAGTCTGAAATTGTGTGCATCGAGGAATGCTGCTGTAAATTTCGTTGTGCGTGCACAATGACAATAAAATGCTTATGCTTATGCTTGCAGGCTCTTCTTCTGTAAAGGTAAAAATAGTCCGTCAATATATCTCATCAATAAACCTAGACCCCGTTATCCATACACAAAAAGCATAAGTGATAAACAAATATTAGGAAAAGTAAACTTACAAAGACCTAAAGCTGTTCTCTTATGTCAGCAGGCTCTATTCAGAGAGCAAAGTGAAATTGACACAGCAGCAGTTAAGTACCTTCAAATTAATTGAACACAGCTGTATTCACAGGAATGGTGAAAAGTCAGTATTGGAATTCAGTCCTCCTGGAATTGTAGTATTCAGTTCAAATATTAATCTTGTTTCTTTCTGCCTTAATTTTCTTTTAATGTCCATGGTTGAATCTGAGTTGTATATCACTTCCACCACAGTATATCTTAAAGCAGTGGTTCTCAACCTGGGGGTCGGGACCCCTTTGGGGGTCGAACGACCCTTTCACAGGGTCGCCTAAGACTCTCTGCATCAGTGTTCTCCATCTGTAAAATGGATAAATGTTAGGGTTGGGGGTCACCACAACATGAGGAACTATATTAAAGGGTCGCGGCATCAGGAAGGTTGAGAACCACTGTCTTAAAGAAGAAGAATAGTTTGGATTTATATCCCCCCTTCTCTCCTGCAGGAGACTCAAAGGGGCTTACAATCTCCTTGCCCTTCCCCCCTCACAACAAACACCCTGTGAGGTAGGTGGGGCTGAGAGAGCTCCGAGAAGCTGTGACTGGCCCAAGGTCACCCAGCTGGCGTGTGTGGGAGTGCACAGGCTAATCTGAATTCCCCAGATAAGCTTCCACAGCTCAGGTGGCAGAGTGGGGAATCAAACCCGGTTCCTCCAGATTAGATACACGAGCTCTCAACCTCCTACGCCACTGCTGCTCAGAGTCAGGGGAATGGTTCTTTTCCATGAAATGTTCCACCAGTGGAGCTCCTAGGACCTGGGCCCCTTCCGCACATGCAGAATAATGCACTTTCAATCCACTTTCACAACTGTTTGCAAGTGGATTTTGCTATTTCACCCAACTGCACAGTGGATTGAAAGTGCATTATTCTGCATTTGCGGAAGGGGCCCTGGTTGCGATTCCTTGAAATGTGTTCCAGTATTCCGATTCTGATTTCTCTTGATGCCTGCCCCACATATAATAAATTACATTCACATTTGATAACATATACTGTATTTTTTGTTTTGTTTTACGTGTGGAAAAATGTTTACATTCCTTGAACCAACCTCTATCTTGTGCAACAAGTTCTTTACATTCCCATGTACATTTGCATGCAAGACAGTTCCCACGTTTGAAATGCCCTGTGGTGACTGGTACATTGATTCTCCTCTCAGTGATGTCTGCTTTAATAAGGCGATTCCCCGATGTACATGTTTTTTCTAAGTCCAATCCTTGGATACATTTGGCAGCCTGGTAACTTCTGTAACAATGGCCAATATTTCACTATGATATTCTTAATGGTTCCACTCATTTCCGCATGTTCTAATGAGCTATGAATCCTCTGTTCCTGTTGCTTTAATTTGGGCCTAAAGCAAGGTTCCTCTGAGGATTCTATCAGCTCTCTCTCTGGCACTTTTAATAATATGCCATGGAAAGTTTCTGCTCAATAAGGAGCAGCAGTGGCGTAGGAGGTTAAGAGCTTGTGTGTCTAATCTGGAGGAACCGGGTTTGATTCCCAGCTCTGCCGCTCGAGCTGTGGAGGCTTATCTGGGGAATTCAGATTAGCCTGTACACTCCCACACACGCCAGCTGGGTGACCTTGGGCTAGTCACAGCTTCTCGGAGCTCTCTCAGCCCCACCAACCTCACAGGGTGTTTGTTGTGAGGGGGGAAGGGCAAGGAGATTGTAAGCCCCTTTGAGTCTCCTGCAGGAGAGAAAGGGGGGATATAAATCCAAACTCTTCTACTCTTCTTCAATAAGTTTTCTAACTTTGGGGAATCGCCTTACTCGGGGAAGCGTTCGGATCACGTCCCATGCTGCGCCTCATGTTTCTTTCACCACTGTCAATAAAATGGTGTGGCTATGGCCAAAATGTTTTACCCACAAATGTGAGGGTAGTATGGTTATTGGGGTATGAGGGGCTCTGAGCAGCACTGGTCCCACTCGCAGGTGGCAATGTAGTCTTCACTGAAATGTGAATCCTCTGTTTGAAATTAGGATGCAGCTAATGATGGAGCAATCATTTGATTGCAGTGAACTATGCTAAGTACTTCGCCTTCTAATATGGCTGACTTAGAGCCAAGACCCTTTGTTATAAAGTCTTTGACCTTTGCAATGTCTCTTAAAAGGTTTCCTCCTGCAGCATTCTATTTGCAGTAGAAATCTCCTGCAGTTTCCTTTGGCAGAAAAAAAAAATTCAAGTTTCACATGGCATCTCATGATGCCCAAGGAGTCTGAATGAAGTTGGAGGTGATGTAAAATTTATTTGCATCTCAAGAAGAATGTTGTCCACCGCCCAAAGCCCTTCAGGGGAGGGGCGGTATATTAATCGAATGAATGAATGAATGAATGAATGAATGAATGAATGAATGAATGAATGAATGAATGAAAGAAATGCATCTGAATGTCCAGCTATTGCTTACACAATAATTTCCTGCCTCAACAGGATTTTGCATAGAATAATGAAACATGATAGGGGCTCCTATATAAGTAGCATAATGCTCTTCAGTGTAGCATTTGGTAGGCTTCAATGCTTTGGGAAGAGTTTGGATTTATATCATAAGAACATAAGAACATAAGAAAGAGCCTGCTGGATCAGACTAGAGTCCATCTAGTCCAGCACTCTGCTACTCGCAGTGGCCCACCAGGTGCCTTTGGGAGCTCACCTGCAGGATGTGGAAGCAAGGGCCTTCTGCTGCTCCTGCTCCTGAGCACCTGGTCTGCTAAGGCATTTGCAACCTCGGTTCAAGAAGGATCAAGATTGGTAGCCAAAAATCGACTTCTCCTCCATAAAACTGTCCAAGCCTTTTTTAAAGCGATCCAGGTTAGTGGCCATCACCACCTCCTGTGGCAGCATATTCCAAACACCAATCACACGTTGCGTGAAGAAGTGTTTCCTTTTATTAGTCCTAATTCTTCCCCCCAGCATTTTCAATGAATGCCCCCTGGTTCTAGTATTGAAAGAAAGAGAGAAAAACTTCTCTCTGTCAACATTTTCTACCCCATGCATCATTTTATAGACTTCAATCATATCCCCCCTCAGACGTCTCCTCTCCAAACTAAAGAGTCCCGAATTGGGAGCAGGTTTTACAGGAGAAAGCCTGGTTCAAGGGGAACACACTCAAGCAAAAACAACTTCTGCAAATATCCTGCTTTTCTCAACCGCAAGGACTCTCAAAATGATTTACAGACCCCTTCCCATAGCCTCCTACAGGCACCTTGTGAGGCAGGTGTGGCTGAGAGAGTTTGGAGAGAACTGTGACTGGCCCAGGGTCACTCAGCAGGCTTCATGTGGAGGAGCATGGATACAAATTCAGTTCACCAGATTAGAACCCACCTGCTCATAACCACTACGCCAAGGGGAAGGTATCCCACAGATATGGAGCCACCATGGAGAAGTCCCAAATCTGATCACCTTCCTTGGCTTCAAAGATGAGCCAAGGTTTGCACAGAGAGCAAACCTTGTGAAGCAGATCTTAACCAGCAGAATGAACAATATGGGAGAAGGCGGATCTTTGAGTACCCCCCCCCACACACACACACATACATGTATATTTCATTGGGGCATTCCCCATGGCAACAGAGGAGCAATTTTGTTTGAATGGCATAACATAGTTGGGGGTCAATTTCCCTAGATACCTTTGCTCCTACATGTCGGTTCAACGGCATGGTGTCCCCTGTTTCTTTTTTTAAAAATTCCAGTAAATTTGTCCAATAAAAAAGCAGTGGTTGCTGTGCAAAAATGAGCAAATAAATAAATAAAATTGAAAATTAAAAAAATAAAAATGATAGCAATGTGCAAGATGTTAATGATCAAGTGCATTAGCATTCCACATCTCACCTTTCTAAGCTGTGTCATGGCCTGCCACAGCAAGCCTATTATATAGCTTGAACTGATGAGCAACCTTTTTCTTATCCTCTGACCAAAATCTTACTTAATTGGATCACCATTTCAGCTCAGGGTGGAAACCTCCCAGCTACTGTTACCCTTAGGGCCATGATCCAGCATGGACTGGGTAGATTGTAGCTTTTGATTGCAAGCCATTTAGGATTTATGAAGTGGTCTCAAATGGAGGGAGCATCCATAAAGTAACCATAAAAAGAAAGGCAGAGTTTATTCCCCCCTGTTTCTATTTACCGTTCTTCTAACCTTCCTGTTATAAAAACGAAGGGATAAATCCTGAGATTTAATCTCGTTTTTTGGATTTTTATTTTTCATCTATGCTTGGTGGTTTAGTACCTTGGAAACGAAAGTTCAACATGCTGTAAATTAAGATAAAATGGGCTCCCCAAGATGACAGGATGGGAAAGTAAGGAATGATAATCTATGATGATAATGTTTGTTTGAAATTGTAGCTGGAACGCTTTTAGCAGAAGGGCTAAAATAAATTATAAATACACTGTGTTCCTGACAAACTAACCAGCTCACTTTATATCTTATTGCTCTGAGATATTTTGGCTCCAGTCACTTGGCAAGGAAGCTCTTGCCTATATTTACAATCCAGTGCTAAACAAACAAATAAACAAAAACCTTTATTGAACTCCTCTCATTACAAACATCAAGTTCAAAAATAATGGCAACTCACACTGATAGGGGCCTTGAAGTTTCCTAGTGAAACACTGAAAGTTCTGTTCTAGAAAATGCCGGCTTCTCGCCCATCCCAAGTGAATCAAGTTGCGCTCAGTGATATAGAAATGTTAATCTTACATAGCGTAAGGATACAAAGAGCTGTCATAAGGGAAACCCCAGAGGCTTCTGGGGGCTAGCAGGTTTAACAAACATAGAAAAGGTTGTGCAAATATCACTGAAACCAAAGTCTTAAAATATAACCGAGTATCAACTTCTGCATATATATGTTACGTGAGCTTGGAATACTACATTTTCACTATCTTTCCAAGTAATGCGGTGTTCCAATAATTGACTTCCCTTTGGTGAAAGATTACTGGATAACACTGGAGATTTATTATTTTCTTTATGTGTAAGGGGTTCTTGGAATACAAGAACAAGGGTAGTCAAGGGGGGTCATTCAAATCAAACCTGATTTTTATTTATTTTAATTTGATTCATTATTTTATTTTTGCGACTGCCCCAAATACGAGGGATCTAGGACCAGACTTTTTGCTCTTTGTCCTGTAATCTTTAATGAATACTCTACTGTGTGGAAGATTACGTTTCTACTAAACAATTCCGCCTCCAAGATTTTAACTTTTGTAGCTAGATTCCTTATAGAAACTTTGAAATGATTATCTGCAATGGTTCCCATGTATGGGATACTTGTTTGGACAATGTTGGCTGTTATATGGATTATATGGATTATATGGACAGACAGACAGACAGACAGACAGACAGACAGACAGACAGACAGACAGACAGACAGACAGACAGACCGACCGACCGATCGATCGATCTTATGGACAATGTTGGCTGTTATATGGATTATATGGATACAGATAACATTGTCCATTATATGTATATAATGAAATGCATTAATTTCAGCCTCAAAAATTATATATATATATATATAATTATATGTATATATATAATTTTTGAAGCTGAAATTAATGCATTTCAGAGTGGTGTATACCACTTCCGTATTTGTAAATAGTAATGCTAGAAAATAGTAATAAAAATCTACTCAATTAATGAGGAGCACATTTGTTTAATTCATCCAGAAGTTTTGAATTGATTCATCGGGCAACTGCTGCATTACCTGCATTCTAAAAGGTGGAAAAAAACAGAATTTCATATAGCTGGAAGGCAGCATGGCGTAGGGGTTAAGAGTGGTGGATTCTAATCTGGAGAACCCGGTTTGGTTCTCCACTTATCCACATGACTCGCATCTGGTGAACTGGATTTGTTCCCTTGCTACTACCTATGGAGCCTGGTGGGCAACCTTGAGCTAGTCACAGTTCTCTACAAACTCTCTCACCATCCCACCTACCTCACAAGGTGCCTGTTGTTGGGGGGGGGGGACGGAAGAGAGTCTGTAAGCCACTGTGAGACTCATTACAGGAGAGAACGGCCCGTAAATCCAAACCATGCTTCTTCTAAAAGGAATAGCCCGGAGCTGACGTGGAAACAAATTCGGAGTGAGGTGAACAAAACTGGAATTGAAAGTCAACCTGTGCTGTCTGTGTTTATATTGGTTTTGTAGCAATATGATTTTGTCTTCAAGACACCATGAGGATGATAGGTTGGTGGGACAAGGGCTCAGAAAATCAAAATCTGAGTTTGATGAGAAGTGGGGAGCATTATTATTTTTTTCAGTACGAGGCTGGATCAATAACATAAGTATGTTAATAGTTCAGGTTATAAGTATGAGTTAAACTGATATGTGTCAATGGTGTTAATGAAATCATCTAAGATTTGAATGCTAGGTGAGACAAAGAAGATGGAAGTTTCTCTCTCAAAGTGGCATTATGTTAATACATTAATTTGTCGGAATATTACGTTCCATTTGGTTGTTATGTTTTAGTTTTATGGGTAGGTATTTTTATGTTTATTATTCTTGCGTTATTTTTCTTGGGTTTTTTCCTGTTTGCTATTTTTTTTCTTCTATATAATTATTTTGAAAAAAAATCTTTTTATTAAAAAAACCCTATTTTTTTAAAGAATTGCAGGTTTCAGTAAATTTAAATTTACAAGCACATTGTGGAGGCAAGCAGGTATTCCTACAACCATTAAATTTCCAAAGAGCAATTTCTGTACAGATGATTCATGCACACATTTCAGGAGCAGCAGTGGCACAGTGGTTAAGAGCAGGGGGAAACGGGTTTGATTCCCCGCTCTGCCATTCGAGCTGTGGAGGCTTATCTGGGGAATTCATATTAGCCTATGCACTCCAACACACCCCAGCTGGGTGACCTTGGGCTAGTCACAGTTCTTCTGAGCTCTCTCAGCCCCATCTACCTCACAGGGTTGTTACCTAGCTTAACAGTATGAGAATCCTTTTCAAATAGCAATCAGGAAAATAACTCAGCTTGACAGTGTGAGAGGCAGGCTAGATGGGATCTTTTAGACAACTGTACCAGAATTGGCTTTTGAAACATTCTACAGAGAATGCAAAAGAGACCAAATTGTAGTTTAAATATTTTTATATAATTTTGGTTGCAAACAATCATACAGAGAGACGTTAAGAAGCATACACACAGTTCCTAATGGATATAAGCAGGGAGGAAAATATAGGTTTCGATGACAGAGTAGGAGGGGGGATCAGGGGATTTATACGTTACCTAAATTCTGCAGAGAAGTTCTTGAAGAAGGCAAGGATTCCTATGCCAGCATGGGAACCCAGGCGAAGGACGATATATCGTGTCTCAAACCAACTATACCAAGAGAGGTTTAGCCAGTAAAGAGCACTGAGGCTAGGGTGCACAGTACTTTTATACCCCTTTGCACAGGTAGAGGCAGGACCTAGTAAGTTTCATTTTCATTTTCCTGGATCCTTTGGGATTTCCCATGCTGGGATCGCTGGCTTGCGCTATTCAAAGGCTCATCTGCTGTTTGTAAGTGTTGGGATAATAGAGCCAATTGTTCCTTGATTATATCAGTAAAGCCTTGAATGGCTTTGAGCAAAGCATCTTAAAAGACTCTGCCCAGGTATTCAAATTTGGTTGAGGCTTTGAGTGAATCAGGAAGGGATCATTTGTTAAAGAGATTGTATCTAAAGGTAGAGGAAATGCAATTGTTGAGGAAATGGTTTCTAAAAGGCAGAGGAAATGTAAAGTCTGGAATCAGGGAGTTCTCCAGGATCCATTGTGTTACAGCAACTTTGGCGGAGTGTGGTAATCAAGATGCATGTCCATGGTTCATGAGGCTTCCAGATTCTATTGACTGGAGTAACTCATTCACTGATTTAATCTTACAAACAGACCTTTTGCCTTTGGCCTGCTTCTAGGTGGACACTCTGCTACACACACACACAAATATGAGAATTGGCATTTGCCAGTACATATTGTAGGAAAATAATATGAGATCCATATTTCAATAGAGCGGGGTATAAAGGGCAGGGTAACAGGGTGTTTGTTGTGAGGGAAGTCTTCAAGGAAAGTCCCATGTAAAGCTCACTGCAGTAATCAAGATGGTTGCCCATTGTCTAATTTTTGCCTTCAGTTGTCCTCTGAAGATTGGCCCCCCCAAATAAAAGTACTGACAGAGAAATACTACAAATAAAACAAAATTAAAAGGGGGAGGGGAGAATCACATAATGGTACCCAAAAATTGTTTTGAGAGGTGAGTGCAGACATACATCTTTGTAAAGGGGTGTGAGATTGAAAACATTTTAGAAATGGGCTGAAATAACAGAATTTGAAAGTAAGGACCTGTTGACAGTGACTTCTGATCTTCCGTGCATAGCCCGTCGTTTCCCACTCCAAAATGGTTGGAGAAGACACATCATCAATCTCTGCTTATTTGATTTCTCATTTGATTTCTCCTTAGTCCCCCCCAAGAAAGGCAATCTCCTTAGTCCCCCCAAGAAAGGTAAACTCCAGATCTAATTCTTCACCTTGCTTCTGATGAAAGGGATACCAGTTCGTTCCTCTTACAATATTCAGCACAGCAATTTAAGTGAAGAGTGAGACCAACTTTAGTGTGGGAAAGAAGAACGGTGTCGTCAGCATAAAGTAACGCGGGCACGTGTTTAGCGCTTAGTTTGGGAACATGCCCATTGGCCTTCTGGAGGGTTGGCACTAGATCACTAAGGAATATATTGAACAAAGTGGGGGCCAATGTACAGCCTTGTTTGACCCCTCTGGTTGTGATGATATTTTCTGTGAGCGGTCCTTTTGTTGCGGCTCTTATTCTACAGCTAGTGCAAGTGTATAGCTGTTTTATGAGAAACAGTAGTCTGGGGTCGATATGTAATGCCATCAATTTTCTCCACAGTAGGGCTCTAGATATGGAGTCAAATGCCCCTTTTAAATCCAGGAAAGCTGCAAAAAGTTTACGGTTATTATGAATTATACTTTTGTTAGCTAAGTGTGCTAAAACTGTTACAAGATCCAGTGTTGATTTATTTTTAGTGAATCCAATTTGCTCCGGTCCTATTACTTCTGCTTGCTTGACTGATGAAAGGGATAGCTTACTCTCCATTTTTGGACATGTCAGGGGGATGCTATCTAGGTGATTGAGATATATTCCAGGTGTGGCGTTTCCCCTAGTTGCCCTGGCCCCGCAAGTGGCTGTACCGACCCACCTTCCCTGACCTGGGGTTGGACTCCCCAGACGATGTTATCTTTAGGGGCCTGGCCCTGGCAGGTGGCCAAGGGAACAGTCTTGCTCCACAGGGCGCCTCTTTGCGTTAGGCCAATGCCTCTGTACCCTCCTCCCGTACCCTGGCCTGGGGTCCCGGCGCTGTTTGCCAGAGCCACCGGCTTGCCTGACCCCTCTCCCTCTCGCTCTCTCTGTTGCCTCACAGAAGAGAGCCCTCTGATTGCTTCTCCCCTTCTCCGGCTTCCTTGCCCCTTACCTCTGCGTTAGCATGCTTCACAGGGGTGGGTGCGTGAAGCAGCCGATGTGAAGTCCGGGGAGCTCACCCAGCCTGTTTCCCCACAGCGCTGGGCAGCCACCCCTTCTAAGTTCCTTGTCTCTCTACCACTCCCTTCCCCTGCCAATGCCCTCCCCAGTTCCTGCTGCAGCGGCAGCTCCAGAGGCCCATTTCCCTTCTCCTTTTATCTACTCCTCCTCTTGGCCCAGCTGCAGCTCATCACTCTCTCTCACAGCCGGTTCAGCTGTGAGAGGCCCCTCCCTGCCAACACTCACTCTGCTGGCTTTTACTCTGTCTGCTATTATCCTGCTGTCTCTCCCTTTGCCAGCCCTTGCCCTGCCTGCTGTGCTGAGTCCGGGCGCTGGGGACAGGGCTGCGCCCGGACACCAGGAACCGTGCAACTACTTAAAATAATAAATTGCTACTGCTAGAAAGATATATGTAACCAGCTTGCTATATGTATCCACTGCCATCTGTGCATTCTTTCCTTGATCTTTACTTTATGGCTTCACATGCTTTGTAGACAACTAGGTGTAAGGCTGAACACACTCAGACAAAGTTAACTTTACAAAAGGAACTTTATTGATTTATGTCTCCCTAACTTCAAGGTGCTGGAGCTGAGGATTCTTATCCTCAGTTCCAGTATTTAAACTATTTACAGACAGCAACCAATCAACTCTTCCCCTCCTCCCATCTCCTGGTCTCCCATTGGCTCTGAAGCTCTGGTGGAATGTAGCTTCTCAGTTTGTTTTCCCGCACTTTTTGGGAAAAGGCGGGAAGCAGTGCATGTTGGGAGTTGCAGTCCTGACACTCGGCTTTCCCTGGTACTCCTGTCCCGTGGGAACTGTGTTACATTTGTTATCTTGTAGGGAAGGAAGCCAGGTGGCTTTCTCTTGCTATCTGCCACTGACCTGGGGGCGCCTCAGGTCCAAAGACTGATTTTCATAAACTCTTGGGAAAACAGATGGGGGGGGGTTCTCTATGGGGGATAAAGGGGACTGTGAATGCCAACTTCATCAGAACTGGTTTTGCCAAGCAAAGTGTGGTGCTTTGAGGAGACGTCTGAGGGGGGATATGATTGAAGTCTATAAAATTATGCATGGGGTAGAAATTGTTGACAGAGAGAAATTTTTCTCTCTTTCTCACAATACTAGAACCAGGGGGCATTCATTGAAAATGCTGGGGGGAAGAATTAGGACTAATAAAAGGAAACACTTCTTCACGCAACATGTGATTGGTGTTTGGGATATGCTGCCACAGGAGGTGGTGATGGCCACTAACCTGGACAGCTTTAAAAGGGGCTTGGACAGATTTATGAAGTCGATCTATGGCTACCAATCTTGATCCTTTTTGATCTGAGATTGCAAAGGCCTTAACAGTCCAGGTGCTCAGGAGCAACAGCCATAGAAGGCCATTGCTTTCACATCCTGCATGTGAGCTCCCAAAGGCACCTGGTGGGCCACTGCGAGTAGCAGAGAGCTGGACTAGATGGACTCTGGTCTGATTCAGCTGGCTTGTTCTTATGTTCTTATGTTCTTATTCAATAAATGCTATTGATCAATACTTCAGAGTCTGTTTATTGGCTTAAGGTTGCGATACCCAACAGGACACAATGGGAATTAACAACCCACCCAGCCCTTCCTTCTTCTGTGCCATAAGCTGAGCGCTCTGAAGTCCAATCCCCAGCGAGTTGCTAAGATTCAGAATGAATCTTAAGTCACCGCTTTCTAGTTCATTCTCCTTTCAGGGAGAGAATTAAACTGCCTTCCTTGAATTACCAATCAGTAAGTAACTGAATAGCTATTTAAGGACCGTCTCGGGGGCCCATCAAAGTGTTCCAAGTCCCTTTGATAGCGTTTCCCCCTCAATTTTTGCCTTAGTGAAATTTTAAGTTAAGGTAGTAAAACCGCCACTGCAAGTTCAAGAATTTTAGCCCTCTGCCTGGTGCCATCTTAATTCATTAATTACATTGGCTCACCATTAGCTCAGGATCCTTCTGTAAGAACTTGATTCAGTAAAATTCAAGACGTGGATTTCTCTTACTTCTGTGCTGTTTATCTGACTCTGAGCTAGCTGTTCCCTTGGAGATTGAGTTGAGAATCCTCCCAACACTTCCCTCTGGCTTTGATCTAAAGCTGTCAGGGTTTGACTTAATTTACAATTCAGTCCTCCTGATTTTTTAAAATGTCCTTCGGGATCTGACATATTGTTGGATGAGAGAACTAAGCGGCTCAAGTGTAACTTTGTCGTTCAGCAGAACTACCAAAGTTTCTTATCCCTTTTGGCTGCACCCCTGAGAACGCTCTTTTTGGAAGAAGCCTCACTGAATAAAATGGGACTCACTCCTGAATAGATTTGCTTAGGATCTCTGTGTCTTTAAGAGCTGGGGCGAGGGTGGAATCAAAAGCCCCTCAAGATGGCTTACCACAAGAACGAACACCCCTAGTTTACTTCTTTAATGAGGGTTTATTTTTATTTATTTTGTTCAATTTATTTATTTATTTATTATTTTATTTAATATACCGCCCTATCCCCGAAGGGCTCAGGGCGGTGAACAATATAATATCATGTATAAAAATATATATATAAGTTAAAACAATTACATTCTAAAACAATATCCCACGAAACCCATATGCAACCCTCCCAGAAGAGAATAATGGGTCCCGATGATGTTAGGGACCCTATAGAGCAGGGGTGGGGGAGGGGAGGGCACCCTCAGCGGCTGGTCTCTTCAAAGGCCCGGTGGAACAACTCGATCTTGCAGGCCCTGCAGAACTCTCCAACGTCCCGCAGGGCCCGGACAGCTGGTGGTAGAGTGTTCCACCAGGCAGGGGCCAGAGCTGCAAAGGCCCTGGCCCGAGTGGAGGCCAGCTGCGTCATTGAGGGGCCAGGGATCTCCAGTAAATTGGCCTCTGCTGAACGCAGAGGTCGACCCGGGACATATGGGGTAATGCGGTCCAGAAAGGAACGAGGGTCCCAGGGCTCAGGACATTGTACACCATTTATGTTACATTACAACACAATAAAATCTAATAAATCTAAAAACAGATGCACACAAAGATCCTGGGGTTTTTTTAGAATTATCTCAGTTTCACTTACCCAACAAGGTGTCTGTTGTGGGGAGGGGGAGGGGAGGAATTTGTAAGCTGCTTTGAGATGCCTTTTGTTTGGAAGAAGTGGGGTATAAATCCAAGCTGCTGCTACTTCTGCTTCTTGCAATATGGACTGTTTTTGTGACCTGGGCTTCCAATGAGATCATGGGATCCAGGATCACGCCCAGGCTGCTAACTGATGGAGCTGAATGTTTGGCCTCACCAGCCATCGTAGGCAGACAAAACCTCCCCCTGGCCCACCCACAGAACCTCTGGCCCTTTCCCCACTTACCGTTTGCTGCGCTCTACTGCCTCCAAATAGCGCGTGGTCCAGCGGTGCTCCCCATGAGTCCAGGCGAAGCGACAAGCGCCTTAGCCGCCTCTCGACTCTGCTTTCAAGCGTCCCTTCAGCAGCCAAGCGTCATTTCTGATGTGCTGGAAGAAACAGCTGGCACCTTTCTGACCCAGCGGAGGCAGTGGAACACTTAACCCAGCGCCGGGAAATCGCTCCGCACGCTGGGAGTGGCGCGAGACACGCGAAATCCCGGTATGACAGTAACCCTGTCACCTGATACATGCGACAAAGGAGTCCAAATCTTACTTTCTTTTTTCCCCCCTTTTCACTCCTACCTGTCTGGCCATTTCAAATTATAAACCAGGGTTACCAGCCTCCAGGTAGAAACTGGAGATCTTTTGTGATTACAATAGATCTCCAGCCAACTCCAATCAGTTCGTTTGTGGTTTTTTGTATTTTTTAGTGTTTTTTCAGTTTTTGGCCTGCAGGGGGTGCAGTTTTTAGGCTAGCAGCACCAAAATTTCAGGGATTTATATGTGGGATTGCCAGCTCTGGGGCGGGGAATCCCTGCAGATTCTGGGGGAAGGGTTGGGAAGGATGGGGTTTGGGGAGAGGAAGAACCAATGCCACAGTCTCATCCTTGTAAAGCTGCTGTTTTCTCCAAAGGATCTTTTGTAGTCTGGAGATGTTGAAATTCCCAGAGATCTTCAGGTTCCACTTGAAGCCCTATTTGGAGGAAAAGTTTTACAAAATTCATCTGGAGAAAATGGCTGCTTTTGAAAGTGGACTCTGTTGCCTTATATCCAATGAAGTCCCTCCCCTATGCAAACCTCACCCTCTGCAGCCCCCCCCCCAAATCTCCAGATATTTTCCAACCCAGAGCTGGTAACCCACTTCTTAACCCCTCCCATCAGTCATCCTGTTTTCAGGCTTTTACCCCTTTAGTTTCCATTTTTTAGGAGCCCTAATTCTCCTTACCTAATTCTCCTTACTGTCTAAGCTTTCAGCCGCTAGTATTATAAAGGTACCCAGGTTTCTGCCAAAGTTTCTAGCAGCTCAGGACGAAACTTCATTCATACTTCATTCCTCCCTGACCAAATTGATGAAATTCCATGGAAAGATCCCCATTAAAATCTATGGTTTTTTTAGTGTCTGTTGCCTAAAAAGGGCATATGAATGGTGAATAGTAGATACACCACAGGAAAATGGAGGAAGTGGTGAGAAGATGTCAATGTCTTACACCTCCACATATGCCTACGCCCAGTGGTGGGATCCAAACATTTTAGTAACAGGTTCCCTCACCAGCCCCCCTTCAGCAAAGGGGGCAGAGGCGTACCTAGGCAAACCTGAGCCCTGGGCAAAACCTGAGTTGGATTGCCCCCCCATGGGCAGCCACCCCACCATGACCCCCCAAAAATTTTTTTGCACCAGGTCATTTCTAAATCATCATCACATTATAGAAAATGCCCCAACTCACAAATCTGAACACAGCAATGGTGAAACACACAGGTTCTTTGATAGAGACTGGCGAGATAAAAGGTACGAGAGGCTGAGAATCCATGGTTATCTGCGAGGGTACCCTGCAAGGGAGTTAACCCCAGTTCAGGGAGTTTACATTATGGTAGTCGTGAATTACTATATGGAGACCTTTTCCACGCTCAAAAGCTGTTGCAGGCAGGATGCCTCATAGGGAGGAGAGGGCATGGAGATGGAAAAGCGGACCAAATTAGTAACCCCCTCTCGGCACACACAAATAATTAGTAACCCACTCTTGGGAACTGGTGAGAACCTGCTGGATCCCACCTCTGCCTACGCCCAACATTCTGGCCAACTCTACTTGAATTGCCCGGAGGAAAGGTGCGCTGAAAATGCGACTGACATTACTGAATTGCATGGTAAGATTGGATATGCCTCTGAAGATGCCAGCTACAGGTGCAAGCAAATCATTAGCTGCTAAAGCCACTGGATCTTGGCCATATAGCCAAAAAAACCCACAACAGTCAATTCTGAAATTTCTCTCTCCATAACATCACCGGTGTTACACAAAGACTTAGTGATGCCTTTCTCAAAGAGGAGTGCTTTTATTTATGGATCTCCATAGGGTTCACCAGAGACCTGTTTCATGTCTTTCCCATCCCTGCACTTTGTATGTCTCCCATCCTCCGCCCCCCCCCATCCCCCCAATCTCTAGTCAGTCAACATGTGAGCTCCTCTGGGCTGCTATCATCTGCGTGCAGACAGGTGCCAAGGATGAAAAGAGATAAAGAAGAGCTCCTTCCCCATGCAGGTGCTGTTTTTGTGCGGGGAAATATTTTATATGCTCGGTGATCACAAGGGGGGGAAAAGTGTTTTATATGTGTAGCTCATCTGTTCTCCGGATTTCCCATCTCTTTACACGGGTCGGGTTCATAGCTGCATGAACTCTCCTGAAAACAATTTATGGGCTTATATAGAGAAGAAACAGTAATTGTTTCTAATCAATATCCGACCGATTCCCCAAGTGAGGCGATGTCCTTCAGAACTTCAAAGCGCTTCCTGAGTCATCCGTTTTCCTGCCCCGAAAAGATCGACTTCATCTAATCCTGGAGCAGAACAACACTTCCCCCCCCCTAGTTTTACTTTTTCTAAGACTGATACTTGTTGCTGTCTCTGGAGAGAAGCTGATTATCTGATTGCATGGGATTCTTTTCCTCCTCCTCAAGTACATTTTTTGTATGGGTTACGGATGAGTACCATGCCGTAACGGCTTGGCATTTCAAAAATTTTAAAAACCAATATTCAATCTTGTTTCTGTTTTCTAGCACACTTTTTAACTTTTTAAAAAAAGATCTGTATTGTTTTGTAGATTTAAGGGAGCCTCTTTTTGTGGTATGCAATATATGGGTGGTGCCTTATATTTAAGAGGAACAGAGATAGATAGATAGATAGATAGATAGATAGATAGATAGATAGAGAGAGAGAGAGAGAGAGAGAGAGAGAGAGAGAGAGAGAGAGAGAGAGAGAGAGAGAGAGAGAGAGAGAGAGAGAGAGAGAACCAGATTTTAGATAAACCTTCAGAAGTGAAACATCTTTACAAAGCTCTAAAAAGGAACTGTAATGTGGGCAGTACCTTTTTTAGGGCCTTGTGGGGGCATAAATACCAGGGGGCTTGGGGGTGTATGTTGCACCAGGCGCACACATGGTGGGGGCGTGCAAAAAATTTAGGTTCGTTTGTGAGGGGTTTTGTATTTTTTAGCGTTTTTTTCAGTTTTTGGCCTGCAGGGGGCGCAGTTTTTAGGCTAGCAGTGCCAAAATTTCAGGGATTTATATGTGGGATTGCCAGCACCGGGGCAGGGAATCCCTAAAGATTCTGGGGGAACGGTTGGGGAGGATGGGGTTTGGGGAGAGGAAGAACCAATGCCACAGTCTCCACCTTATAAAGCTGCTGTTTTCTCCAAAGGATCTTTGTAGTCTGGAGATCTTGAAATTCCAGGAGATCTTCAGGCTCCACTTGAAGCCCTATTTGGAGGAAATGTTTTACAAAGGAAGCGAAGCTTATGTTGAAATTAATGGAGTGTAAACTTCTGAATGCCAATACCATAAGGCAACTTTAGGGAAAGGCTTTGGCTAATATGACCTGTCATTGGACCTCTAGAGTAACTGGTTGACCACTGCATTGGACAGGATGCTGGACTAGATGGACCACTGGTTTGATCCAACAGGGCAATTCTTATGTTCTTATCAGGAGAAGGCCTTAGCCTCTATGCCATTCTGCCCCAGCTCTCTGCCCTTTTTTCTGGCATCCCCTGCCCCATTGCTTTTGGTGGCCCTTGCCTTCTTCTCCAGCAAGGGGTCCCACGTGAGCTCCAGGTTGCCGCCAGCAGTACCTTGGCCACCTTTGCCCGCCATCTCTTCAACCCCATCATGACGGAGCTTCAGAGGCAACTCAAGACTGTCACGCAACCCGACGAGTTCCTCCTCCTCACCCTGGGCAAGATGGCGGCCAACAACGGTAAAACGGTGGAAAGCAGAGGAGCTGGTTGGCCACTGCATGAGACAAGATGCTGGACTAGATGGACCAATGGTTGGTCCAGCAGGGGTCATCTTATGTTTTTAAGTAAATGAACCAATTGGGCCCCAGAAGGCTCAAGCTAATGGTTAACTGACCAGATGATAGCCCTGCTCGTGAAGAGCAAATGATCTTCTATTCCAAAGTAGGACAATTTGTGCCATAATAAAAATCAATGGTTTTTATTCAGTGCTCACAAGGTTCTCCCATTCTTTCTTTCTTTCCCTCACCTTGCTTTGTCATTAGGTTTAAATAAATTTGTTCTCACCTTCTAAGCCCATATATACCCTCTTGTAAAAATTAAAAAGGAATTTTAAGCTTTAAGAAATGGGCCAGTTCTGCTGACAGATATAGGCACACACCACTGTTTAAATCAAGAGGAGTTTTATCTATGTGACTCAGGGCAATATTGAATCCAATGAATGTTTGCAGAACTTGGATATTTAAGTCAGTACTAAGACAAATGTATAATTAATATACATAGAGGTGCATAATTCAAAAGCGTACAACACATTTCCATGGACCAATGACAAGTGTAGTCATTCAGATTTCAATAAAAATATATTTATTATCTCTAATTAGTTCATTTATTCATTGCTAGATACATAAAAAAGGTCCTTAATTTTAAAGTAAAATCTTATTCATTGAAATTCAAAGGAAACTGAGCAGGAAACATTATCTGGCTTGATTTGTCTCATAATTAATACACTTATTCATTGTGAAACATGGTTATAGCTTCCATTATTAAAAAGTAAAATGTAATACATTGGGTTTTTAAGACATGAGACTGTTATAGGGAAAATGGATGATACAGGCATGGCTTTGCTTATAATGGATGGATGCATGTCTGCTTTTTTATTAATAATTTTGTCTGATTCATTCAGAAACAGCAAGACTGTAGTGCTCTTCCTTCCGCCTCGCTCCGCCCGTCATTCGTTCACCATTCGTTCGTCTGGCCGTCACACCAGTTCGTCCATTCATTCGTCTGGCCCGTCTGTCCGCCCGCCTTCCTTTCCTTCCTTCCTTCCTTCCTTCCTTCCTTCCTTCCTTCCTTCCTTCCTTCCTTCCTTCCTTCCTTCCTTCCTTCCTTCCTTCCTTCCGTCCGTCCGTCCGTCCGTCCGTCCGTCCGTCCGTCCGTCCGTCTTTCCTTCCTTCCTTCCACATGGATTGGACCTATCATTTGCTTGTTTCCCCAGACTTTCTGCCCATTATGTTTTTAAAACGTGGTTTTAATATTTGAAAACTATTTATATCGCTTCAAGTTGACTGCAGCTCAATGTCTTTGTGGAAACAGATGGATAGAAATAATAGGAATCAACCAAGATATATATTTTGCCAGCTTAGGTGAAAGATGGGGATTTGGACAGATGGCGACCTGGATAAAGTGTTGAGATAGTCTGGGGACCTCAAAAGCCAACTAGGCAAAAGTGACCCAAGTCTCAACTTTTAAATTCCATCTCAGCCCAAGTTGCTTCCACATTTATCCTGGGCTCTCAAAACCCATCCAAACAACACGTGAAACGTCAAGAGAAAATACTACAGCATCCTAGCATTCAATTACTTTTTGATTGTAAAGATTATATTCACAATAAAGGCCCCGACAAGACCCCTTCCTCAAGTGGCTACAGGCATAGGTAGGCTTCCATGGTAGAAATTAGAGATGCTAACTACAAAATCTCAAGCTGCACCTCAACAGACAGCTTGCTTGTTCCTTATCAATATCTAATCAAAGAAAATTTCACTGACACAGATCAGTGTTCAGTAACATACATATAAACAAACACAAGCTTTTAAACACTGTGTCTGGTCATTATTTAGCATCCAATCATCCTTTACACTTTACAGTAACTTATATACAATACAGTTCAATTGTTTTTGTTCTCACCAGTTCATCAGAGGCTTATCTGGTGAACCAGATGTGTTTCCGCACTACTACATTCCTTCAGTTCTCTCTGAACTCTCTCAGCCCTACCTACCTACCTACCTACCTACCTACCTACCTACCTACCTACCTGCCTGCCTGCCTGCCTGCCTGCCTGCCTGCCTGCCTGCCTACCTACCTACCTACCTACCTACAAGGTGTCTGTTGTGGGGAAAGGAAGGGAAAGCAGCTTGTAAGCCACCTTGAGTCTTCTTACAGGAGAGAAAGGTGGGATACAAACTCTTCTTCTACATGCAGAAAGACTGCCTTGTCGTCCATAACGAAGCATGAAATCTGATGTGTATGTTGTTCTGTGGAGAGCAGCATCAGTATATGATATTTGAAAAAGGAAGCACCCTTCTCTTCCTTTCTGTAAAATTCTTCTCTGCTGACCATGAACATATCAAGAAAATTCCATGGGCAAGAATGCTGAAGACTTCAGCTCAGGGGTCTGCAACCTGCGGCTCTCCAGATGTTCATGGACATGGCTACCAGACTTGGTAGATGTTCATGGACAAGGCTACCAGACTTGGACCTTGGTTGTATAAACCCTTAACACCTTGTTAAGGTAACTGCAATGTTGTTGGGAACTACTGGGAAGGTAGTTGTTTATTTTTGCTATGTTGTAAATGTTGGAGTTTATTGTTTCAGGGTTTTTTATGTTTGTCATGGGTGAGAGTTCTCCTGGAAACCTTCATCATGTTCAATCCTGTTCATCAAGCCCTTGGAGTCTTCAGGAGCCAACCCAATTGCAAAGAAGAATTGGACTTGGCAGTATCAGTAGACTGTAAATATAAGGACTTGAAAATGCAACCTGAACAGGACCTTGAAGTGTGATGTTAAATGTTGATGTTATATGTTATATGTTAAGAAAGTAAACCATTTGGTTTTTTAAAAATTTGTTGTTGCAAACTCATTCCAAGTTCTGCCCCACGGAACCCACAGATAGAGGTTACACCATCAGCCCCTGCCAGCATGGCCAATTGGGGCTGATGGGAATTGTAGTCCATGAACATCTGGAGAGCCACAGGTTGCAGATCCCTGCTCCAGCTGGTTATGGCAGAGGTTCCATGCACACAGTACATGTTGCAATTGCGACCCAATAGGCCTATTTCCCCCCTATTTTTGATCTGGCGTTTCTCCACGCATTGGTAACCTGTTTTAATAATTTCCCTAGTCCTGTGGCCATGTGTTTGGTATTTAAGTCGAATGCCCCCCCCCACCCTTCACCAATATATTTTATTTAATGCTGTCAAATTGAAAAAAAAATAATATACTAACTAATCTAAAGCAGGCATCGCTAATCTTAAGAGACTACCACCAGAGACCCGCACAGATTTATAGGCTACAAAAACAGCTTAATTCCGAGCAGCTGAGTAATTTCCTGCCCCATGACAGAATTCTGTCATGTGCTGGTCTTTTTCAGTGTCTGTTAAAGCAGATAGGGGATGAGGGAAGTCCAACCTGGGTAGGAAAAGATTTTTCTCCCTCCTAATCTACACCTCTCCTTTTGCTATTTTGTACAGCAGGTCAAAAGAGGGAAATAAAAACTTGGGCTCCAAAAAAACCCCAAAAACAAATGACAGGTTGCGGAGTGGTCTAGGAGCATCCGATGCTTCAGCATTGCTTGATCAATTGATCAATAGTTGGGTGGGTGGAGGGCAGGGCCGGAGCAAGGGGGAACTGTGCTTGGGGCATGCATGTGCCCTGTGCCCCGCCACGCACCCACCTGCCCCCACCCCCACCCTGGAATGCTCCCGGAATGCCTCTGCCATGCCTCCCTGGTGTGTCGCACCCCCTGCCCACTTGGTGCTACGCCACTGGTGGAGGGGTCTCACATGCATGTATGTAGGTGTATGTAGGAGCAGCAGTGGCATAGGAGGTTAAGAGCTCATGTATCTAATCTGGAGGAACCGGGTTTGATTCCCCGCTCTGCCGCCTGAGCTGTGGAGGCTGATCTGGGGAATTCAGATTAGCCTGTGCACTCCCACACACGCCAGCTGGGTGACCTTGGGCTAGTCACAGCTTCTCGGAGCTCTCTCAGCCCCACCTACCTCACAGGGTGTTTGTTGTGAGGGGGGAAGGGCAAGGAGATTGTAAGCCCCTTTGAGTCTCCTGCAGGAGAGAAAGGGGGCATATAAATCCAAACTCTTCTTCTTTATTAGGTTGAAGTCATAGACTGTAACATTACACACTCAGAACTCTCTCAACCCCCTGCCCCCAGCACCTCACCCAGAAGCAAAGTTCACCAAGACGAGATGCTATTACCAGGAGAGGCTCCGGGAACCACCTTGAAAGTCTGGTGCCTCTGTCTTCAAAAATGTGCAGCCTGCACAGAAATTCCCCATTGGCTACAATGGAGCCACTGCAGAACACAGCATTGTAATTTGCATATTTAGCAAAGGCTCATGGGTATGTTGTTGAAATGATCACCATAACTGGAAAAGATAGTTCAAGGCAGGACTGGGCCTGCTAAAAGAAGGACCTTCATGCAGGCCAGGGAGTGATGCTGGAGGCCAGCACCCCTCCCCCCCATGCAAGCATGCTGAAAGTCAGCTTTTTAAAGTAAAGAGGCGGGGTGGGGGGGACCCCCCAGGTGTCACAGAGGCCTCAGGGGTCCTTCTTTTAGCACGCCCAGTCCTGTCTTGGACTATCTTTTCCAGTTATGGTGATCATTTGAACAACATACCCATGAGTTTATGCCAGGCTGACCAGACGTCCCGCTTTTGGAAGGACAGTCCCACCTTCAAACAATTTGTCCCGCATCCCGCAGGTTATTTCAATTGTCCCGATTTTTGGGAGGCTGCCGCACTGCCTTTTGGGGTGCAAGGCAGTGCGGCAGCCTCCAAAAAATCAGGACAATTGAAATAACCCACGGGACAAGGGACAAATTGTCCGTGGGGGGAGCAGCCCGGGAGCTGAAGGCGCCTCTGTCCATTGGGTTTTACATTTAGGATATAGCGCACAATGCTGCAGGAGCTCACGGTCTTCTGGGGTTTGCCGCTTCTCACTTCTGTGGTCACAAGACATGCAGCCGGCCACCGGGTCTCAGTCCTGGCTGCTGCGACCATCTGGTCACCTTAGTTTTTGCTAAATATGCAAATTTGCAAAATATGCAAAGAATGACTTCCATGCAGACCAGGGAGTGGGGCTCAGGAGCATGCCCCCACCCCCTGAGCCCCACCCCTCACCCCCAGTAAGCCACGGGGGTTGTGGGGGCAGCTGTGGGGGGCAGGGGGGAGCGGGTCCAGGTGCCATTTTGCCCCCTTCCCAAACCTCTGTCTTACCTATTGACATAGAATGCAAATATGGGCAACATTTAGTATCAAGAGGCACGTGAATGAGAGAAGAGTTGGTTTTTCTTCAGCCTTTCAGGAGTCTCTGTGTACAGTTGCTGCTTAGCCTTGGAAGGTTTTCGTCTGACAAGGCTGGCGGGACGCCCAGATTGGGGAGTGTTTCTAGTATCTGTAATTTCTAGTATCTGTATCTCCTGTTTCTTTTGCCTGTCTGTGTGAAACTGTTGCAAGTTGGTTTTCGGATGGGAACTACAGGTGTTTATCTAACTTTGGCGGGAACTGGTGGGGAGCCCGCAAAAGAGGCTGTTCAAACTGGTGGGGAGCCCGCAAAAGAGGCTGTTCGAACGTTCCTGCATTGCTTGTGATCGACTTAGAATGCCAGCTCAATAAAGAACTTGAAAAGTTACTTTTGGCCTGGACTTTACTGGTTCCTTACACTCTGCTTAAAATTGCCTTTCTTCCCGCCCCCCCACAAGAGATATTTTGTGAGGCAAGTGGGGCTGAGAGAACTCTGAGAGAACTGTGGAGCAGTGGGGAATCGAACCCGGTTCTCTGATTAAAGTCCTCTGCTTTTAACTGCTATATCAGACCGGGCCTCGAGATCGCTTAGTACAGCTTATTACAGCTTTGTGAACTGCTCAAGAGGTCTCAAATAATGCTCTGCTTGCCCAATATGGGACAAGTTTGCTTTGCCTGCTTGCCTATTCTTCCCTCATACATTTAATTTGATTTGGAATGGTCCCTCTTCTTCTGCTAGTGTAACCTCTATCTGTGGGTTCTGTGGGGCAGAACTTGGAATGAGTTTGCAACAACAAATTTTAAAAACAAAATGGTTTACTTTCTTAACATATAACATCAAACATCAACATTTAACATCACACTTCAAGGTCCTGTTCAGGTTACAGTCTTCTGTAATTGCCAAGTCCATTTCTTCTTTGCAAGTGGGTTGGCTCCTGAAGACTCCAAGGGTTTGATGAACAGGATTCAACATGATGAAGGTTTCCAGGAGAACTCTCACCCATTACAAACATAAAAAACCCTGAAACAATAAACTCCAACGTTTACAACATAGCAAAAATAAACTACCACCTTACCAGTAGTTCCCAACAACATTGCAGTTACCTTAACAAGGTGTTAAGGGCTTATACAAACCAAGATCCGAGTCTGGTAGCCTTGTCTCCTCCAAACTACATGAGCTCTGCAGCCTCTTGCTGCTTTGAGTCTCCACCCCTTTCTGGGTCAACCCATTCTGAGCATGGGGGTTACACTAATCCACAGTTTTTTGAGCTCTTTATGGTCATACATGATTTTACTACATATGCAAGCAAAAGAGAATCCCGCACCCTTAGGACAGAAAAAGAGAAAGGCTAGCAAGATGGGAAAGAGCGCATTAACTCTTCCACGTTCTTTTCACCAAAACCGGTGATATGGTACAATGTAGTTTTGATGCCCTGGGAATAGTGGGTTTAAATCTGTGCCCTGCAAACTCCCTCTCTGATCGTGGGCCGCTCAGACTCGCTCACTCCAACCAACCTCTCAGGGTTGTTGTGAAGAGAGAAAGTAAAAAGTGAAGAGTGAGGTAATAAGCCACTTTGCAGCCTGGTGCCGTACATTCAAGTTTTGGGCCAGGATTTGTTTTAACCGAGATGAACTGGACTATACATCCCAGGGACGCTCCATCCTCCACACAACCCAGTGGTGGGTTAAAATGGAAGCCAAACTTAGTGATTTGGGCATTTCCTTGGAGGACCTGCTAATGTTAACAGAGCAGGAGGTCTATGGGGCTATCAAGAAGAGACTTTTTGATAGAGAGTTTCAACAGATGCTAGGAGGCCTAAGAAACCTGTTCCCATCTCTGGGAATACCTGTGGATAGATTTCAATTGTAGCCCGGTACCTTATCCTGGTTGGAGGGCCCGTGGCGTAGGAGCAATCACCTGCTAGGTGTAATGCCCTGCCTCTTCCCCTTTAGCCTTGGACGCCACCTTGGAATCCCACATAAAGAAAAATGCCCCTGTGGTGGTATACCCGGGAAACAGTATCTCATATGCTGTTGATTGTCCTTTTATGAGATAGAAGGCATATAACTCTCCTGCATGTAGCTGAAGTTGCATTACAGATACACAGAAGGTTATATATCTTTCAACAGCCAACCACGAGCTGCTGGAAGCGTGGCTAAATCTCTTTCAAATGGTGTTATTTTGAACTCGTCAGAAGTTGTCATTAAGTATTATCTTGCAATGTTAATGTTTAACTATTTATATGCCATTAAAGGTATTCGAAATTGAAAAAGCCATTTTGCGTCCCCAGTAGGGAGAAAAGGAGGTTATTTAAGTAAATATAACCAGCTTAAACAGGATGTTTTAGAATACTTTTAGTCTAGGTAGGGAAAAATGCTGACCTGGACAGCCTGGGGTAGCCTGATCTCATCCGATCTTGGGGGGCTGCAAGGGAAGGTAGGGGACTCTGGGATGGAGGGCCACCCAAGTAATAGTAGAATTCTTGGGCGTAATGCCCATTGGGCAAGGTGGGCAGCTGCCCAGGGCACCACCTTATGGGGGGCATCAAAATGCAGGGTTCATTTTTGGGTATTTTTAGTGGTTTTCCATTTTTGGCCTGCAGGGGGTGCAGTTTTTAGGCTAGCAACACCAAAATTTCAGCTTATCATCAGGAGACTGTCCTTATGCTACCCCCCAAGTGAGGTTTGGTTCAGGGAGTCCAAAGTTATGGACTCCCAAAGGGGGTGCCCCCTTCTCCTTAGCAAAGAATGGACCCTTTGAGGGTCCATAACTTTAGACCCCCTAAACCAAACTGCACCAAACTTGGGGGGTAGCATAAGGACAGTTTTGTCATGGTGGAGTACACCATGGAGGGGGGGGGCATCCAACCTGTGGTTTTGGCCTGGCCAAGAAGCCTACCTCTGCTAACGGCCCTGGTAGGGTTGCTATGCAGAGGCAGAGAAAGAGAGAAAGAAAGTCTACATGTTCATCACAGATATCTATCTCTCCCCGTTCCTCTTTCTCAGACTAAACAGAGTACAGGAAACCTCAGATGGTATAACAATTCAGGCAGAGAGTTAAATCTCGTTTCCCCGCCACGTTATATGCTAGGGCATCTGGTCATGAATTCTCAACGTAACGTGTCGTCTGGCCCTTTAATTCATGCATTCCTCTTCTGGTCCCTTCTTAAATCAACAGCCTTTATTTTCCACCTCAGCCTTCACAAAGGGCAGGCTGGCTACGCAGAATTTATAGTTTATATCAACACGGATTCCCCCACACCCCATCATGTGGCGCCATTGGGAAACGGCAATATATGGTGTACCCTATGAGGCAGGCAACTCTGATTTCACACTGGACTCCAACATGCCTGGTATATTTTAGGAAGGGGAAAAATGCCTTGATTATGTTCTGTTTTATTCTTTGAACTCATATAAAAGGAGGGGAAAATCCATTGCTAAATTCCCTTACAAGCAACAATTGCATATTTGCTGCCTCTCATGTAGAAAGGCATGTGGATTGAAATCCTTATGTTGGTTCTAAGAAAATCCGTGGTAGTCCTCCTGGAGGAAGAAATATATGAGCCTTGACCAGTTCTGTCTGATGTGGGTGTACTACATTTTACTTGACCAGGATATTCTGCAAATACGTTTCCAAGATGAAGGGATGCCTGAAGTATTGTCGAAGGCTTTCACGGCCGGATTCAACTGGTTCTGGTGGGTTTTCCGGGCCGTGTGGCCGTGGTCTGGTAGACGTTGTTCCTAACGTTTTGCCTGCATCTGTGGCTGGCATCTCTTGTGAGGTGTATCACAGAGAGAAGTCTGTTTCACACTGTGTCTAAGAGAGAAGGGAAAGTTTAGTGGGGTATATTGTCCATGTCCCAGGGTGGGGAAATCCACAATTAAGTGTTTTGGGTGGAACCTGCTATGCAAAGGTGGTTGAGTGTAATGTATGGCAGGTGGCGCATTTCAGTCTGCTTTTTTGCCTAGAGCTCCTCTCTAGCTCCCACCCACCTCACAGGGTGTTTGCTGTGAGGGGGGGAAGGGCAAGGAGATTTCTGTGCCCCTTTGAGTCTCCTGCAGGAGAGAAAGGGGATGGCAACCAATTCCTCCTCCTCCTCCTCCTCCTCCTCCTCTTCTTCTTCTCCTCCTTCTTCTTCATCATCAGCAATAAAACCTTTGAACTTTCAAGTGCATCATTGTCTATATAGGGGAGTTCTGACAGTCACCCAGCTGACATGTGTTGGAGTGCACAAGCTAATCTGGTTCCCCGAATAAGCCCCCACAGCTCAAGTGGCAGAGTGGAAAATCAAACCCGGTTCTCCAGATTAGAGTGCACCTGCTCTTAACCACCACACCTCGCTGGCTCTTTGAGGCGCTGAAGCATCAATTCAACACAGAACTAAAAAAGGGGGAGGGGACTCACATAATGACATCATTTTGAGGGGGCGAGTGGAAAAATACATTGTGGAAAAGAGGGGAGGGGTGAAAGTGTTTTCCAAACATTTTTGCTGATTTGGATGGGAAGGGCCATTTTCCCCTGGGGAAACTTATCTCTGTAGTCTGGAGTTATGCGGTAATTCGAAAGGGATTCCCAGTCTCTCTTGGAAACTTGCATCCTTCTTGAATGTATATCTCCCTAACCCCATATGTTCCTCTCGCCCTCAGCAGAGCCCAAAGAACCCTGATATGAACTGTGCTTGCTGACACAGGTATGTAATTATTATTATGGGGAAAATCAGATCATTCTCATTTATTACCATGGCAGTTAAGAGTGACATTTCCACTAGCAAAGGAGAAAGCAATCTATATGCTACAATTTCCAGAATTCATTACATAAAATGCACATCCCACGGAGTAGACAGAAGGGAGACTGTGTCAGGAAGGGTCTCCCAGTGACAGACATTACTGGATCGTTTGGCTCCTTTGTACTCTGATCCCCCTTCCCCCCCCCCATCTTGCTAGATGGGAAAATATGCAGTGTACTCCACCCACCCCCCAGTTTATTTAGTATTTCTTTATTTCTGGGATTTATATCTGTTCCCTAACCACAATCCCCCAAAGAAGCTTATAATTATAAAAATTCTACAATAACACAGTAAAAACAACCCAGCATAAAACAGATTAATACCAGATCATAAAAAAGCCAATTGTGGGATACCATAAAATCCGGAAATGCAGCCAGTAGCTCATCAATCCATTCCCAGACTAACAAAAAAAGGCTTGATAGCAAAATTTGTTGCGTGCAAAACAGAGCGTCTCCAGTCCAGCAGTGTGTGTGTGGAAAAGCGGGAGCTCTGTGTGTAACCCCTCTACACTTTGAAGAAAGGTGAAATCACACTGGGGTGCTGGGTGGTTTCCGGGCTGTATGGCCGTGTTCTAGCAGCATTCTCCTGAGAATGAAAGAAACTGCTACTATAAGGTGACCAGATGGTCCCCTTGTGAACCCGGGATCGATAGGTGGCTGCGCCGCTGCAGCGCATTATTGCCGCAGGAGCACACTGCCTCTTGGGTGCTGCTGTTTCACTGGGGAAGGATAACGTTTCAGAAGGCAGTGCCCTGAGGCCGCAGGCACATGCGCCAAGGCACACAGGAGCCGACTGCTCTTCAAGGCCAAGCCGCTTCCACCCTGTGATGCGGACAAATTAAAGGGAGCAGGGACTGTCCCATTAAAAGGGACGGTATTGGTCACGCCCATGCTACTAGAATACGGGCCATACAGCCCGGAAACCACACAGCACCCCAGTGATTCCGGCCGTGAAAGCCTTCGACAATACATTGAAATCACACAGTTTAGTCAAAAAGCAAACATGCTGGAAGGCTGAATGTGCACAAGACCAGGGAGCAGGATTCTGACCAGAGTTGTAGCAAGGGGGAACTGGGCCCAGGGCACGTGTGTACCCTGGGCCCTGCCATGCCCCTGTTGCCCCACCATGCTTCTGCCCACCATGCCACACCATGCCACGCCACACCACGCCCCTGCAGAACTGCATAAGGCCTCAAGTGATACCACTATCTGACACGATCCGGAACCTAATGGCTGGAGTGGTAAGCTGCAATGCTGCTCTGTTCATAACCTGAGTTCAATCCCAGGGGAAATCAGTTGCAGGTAGCCAGCTCAAAGTTGACTCAGCCTTCCATCCCTCCAAGGTGGCTAAAATGAATACGCAGCTTGCTGGGGTGGAAAGCATAGATGACGGAGGAAGGCAACGGCAAACGACGCCATAAGGAGCAGCAGTGGCGTAGGAGGTTAAGAGAGCCTGCATCTAACTGAGGAACTGCTTGATTCCCAGCTCTGTCAGCTGAGCTGTGGGAGGCTTATCTGGGGAATCTAGATTAGCCTTTACACTCCTAAGCACATGCTAGCTGGGTGGACCTTACACACAGCTCTTTCGGAGCTCTCTCAGCCCCACTTCCACTTACAGGGTGTTTGTTGTGAAGGGCAGGAGATTGTGTTTTCCCTTTGAGTCTCCTAAAGCAGGAGAGTAGGGCAAAGGGGGATATAAATCCAAACTCTTCTCTCATATAAACAAAGTCTGCTCTAGAGAATAGATTGAGATAGAACTGGGCCTTCAGAACTCTGACATGGAAAGGCTGCAAAGTGACCTTGGGCCAGCCATATAAATGAAGTTAATAAAATGGTAATAATAAATGCTTGCGTGAGTTTCTGTTCAGCTACTTTTAAATCTTTAGAAGGCGCTATCTACACATATACAGATGGCAGCAAATGAAATGAGGGCTTTCTTGAAGAAGTCGGACCAAACCTGTTGAAGCACTACGCAAATTCATGGGAGAGTTTCCAATAACAGATCCTGAATCAGCCAAGTTAGGACATTCATATTAGAACACAGGCTGCCAGCCTGGCTCCAGCAAATGGGAGCTTTCGGGGAGGAGAAACATTGAAAAACATTGTATTGTCGAAGGCTTTCACAGCCGGATTCAACTGGTTCTGGTGGGTTTTCCGGGCTGTGTGGCCGTGGTCTGGTGGATTTTGTTCCCAACGTTTTGCCTGCATCTGTGGCTGGCATCTTCAGAGGTGTATCACAGAGAGAAGTCTGTTTCACACTGTGTCTAAATGAGAAGGGAAAGTTTAGTGGGGTATATTGTCCATGTCCCAGGGTAGGGAACCAATCATTAAGGTTTGGGTGGAACTTACATGCAAAGGTGTGGGTTGGAGTGCATTGTAATAAGTGGGTGGGGTTATCAGTCCATTTTTTTTGGCAATTGGAGCTGCTAATTGCTATTTTTCAAAGTCTCTTCTTTCTTATTGAAGTTCTTATTGAAAAACATTGTCATGGGCATCTCAACAGAACAACATGATAAAGATTCCATGGATCTTCATGATAAAAAGACCCTTGGGACTGGTGAATTCCTAGAGTATATTGGTGGCCATGATATCATTTCTGAGTTTTCACAAGAAGTGAGGTTGTGATGCGGAATTGCAGATGACTCTCTTTTGTTTGGGTTTTTTGTCGTAAAGTCACAGCAGACTTATGGTGATCTTATAGGGCAGTGATGGCGAACCTATGGCACGGGTGCCAGAGGTGGCACTCAGAGCCCTCTCTGTGGGCACGCGCAAAACAGAGTGCCCCCCCCCCCACATCTAGGCAGGCCTGGGCCGCTGGGCTCAATTATTAGCATTAAACCGAACACCTAGTTTTGGGGAAGCAGTGTAGGTAACCCTGTTAAGCGCTGTTAAACCCCACTGATTTTCATGTGAAGAACTAACGCACGATCCTTTACCTGGAAGTAAGCTCGGTTGTTGGCAATGGGGCTTGCTTTTGAGTAAACCCTCCTATGGTCGTGATTCACCCATTTGAAGAGTTCCATGGTTGCTTCAAAGCAAAGCCAACAACTACCACCAAGCTTACTCCTGAGTAACACATGCCTCGGAGCCAACCATTTTCTAAACTAAAACCAGTATTTAGGTTAAATTGCCGGTTGTTCCTGGTACAAATAAGTGGGCTTTGGGTTGCAACTCTGGCACCTTCATCCGAAAAGGTTCGCCATCACTGTTATAGGGTTTTTAAGGCATTCCGTGGTGGTTTGCCTTTACCTGCCTCCACATCATGCCCCTGGTATTCCTTGGAGGTCTCCCATCCAACTACTAGCCAGGGTCAAGGCTGAAAGTGTGTGATTGTCCCGGGGTCACCTAGCAAGTTTCCATGGCAGAGTGGGGATTCGAACCAGAGTCTTCGAGATCCTAGTCTGACACCTTAACCCCTACACCATGTTGGTTATCCCTGTTTGCCCCCCACATTTTCTCCTCCCTGCTACTCTAGAAGCTACCATGGACAGCCATGCAAGAGGGGAAAATGCCCATGAAACCAGGTAAGCACCAACACAAATGTAAACGTATGAATCTGCTTTGTAGCAAATTGACACTGTCTATTTTGTTTCTTCAACAGGTAGCAGGTCTCCAAGATCCCCACTGCAGAAAGTCTTCCTCATCACATGAGATCCTGTAATTGGAAATACCAGAGGCTGAACCAGGAACTATCTACTTGCATACAAGGGTGTAGTGTTGTTGGGAATATCCTTGTTCTGGTACCACCATTGATTATTGTCCCCACTGACGAGCCTGAGAACACATCTAGTTCACCAGATAAACCTCTGCTACTCAGGTGGAGGAGTGGGGAATTAAACCTGGTTCTCCAGATTAGAATCCACCTACGTCAGGATGATGTTGGTGTGTGTGCTGTCCTTGAGTCTTTCCCACCTGTCAGCCTGGCTCTCTGCCTAGACGGAGGATTTCTGCTTTCATGTTATCTCTAATTTGACTGTGAAACTATTTGCTGTTGAATCTTTGTGGCGGGAAAGAGGGTTGCTACTGTATAAATCCATATCAAAGTTCTGAGGCTCTCTAGAACTCGTACTGTGTATTCGGGACTAAGGACAGTACAATAAAGAACTGAGAACGGTTACTTTTGCCTGGAGTTTACTAGTTCGTTACAACCTACTCTTAACCACTACACCACACAGGTTCGTATACAAGAAGTTCTAGGTATGTCAGAGCTATGCATGGTTGGATTTTCAACATTCTGTCCATGTCCACAATCATATTCTGACAGTATTTTGGTCCATTGTATGGGTATTGTGGAGTCCTGAAAGTTTTCTTTGCATTGTCCATTCTACAGCTTGTTTGTACAGCTTGCACTGAAAAATAACCAATCCTAAATGAGGACGAGGACAGTAAAAAAAAAATGGAACCCTGAATAATGTATGCTCTCACTGGTGGGAAGATGTTTAAACCATACCACACTTCCTCTCCTCTCCTTAAGTTCCTGTTGATGTGTGTCACCAAGCAAAACTGAAATTTCCAATTACTAACAATATGAATAACAATACCCTTCTGCAAATGTAACCCAAAACTGGTGACATACCATTTCTCCCTTGTGATTGTGCATGATTCTAGCCTCTCCTTTCAGTATTTCAACATATATATATATAGATGGTTAAGGAAGTGACAGCATCTTTCCTTCTGGAGAAAATATGCATAGAAGCAGCCAATTAGACACCTTTCTCTTGACTTCCACTTGAAACGAGCATCCCTCCTGTATTTTTCTTTCTTCTGTGGCCTAGTTATGTCTTCTGGGCCAGGCTGAATTACCAACCTTATTTTTCAGTGGAAGGTATTCTGCACCAGTCTTAAACCTCAGATTACTGTTTGAAATAATAAGAAAACGGAGCAGAAGGTTGTAAAGCTCTATTTAAAATGTAGCGAACGCATTTATTCGCCATGGGAATTACGTGGGATTTTTGGGTTTAGGGCAGCGGAGCGAGTATTGATTTTGCACCTGAATTGGCCTCTGTTGGCATCGGGAGGCCCCACGCAATCGGAAGTTCCGCGCAGTCACCAGTGCTGCAGCGTGGCTGCCACGTTTCTGCCCCGGAGCCATCCCACGGCAATGGCTTTGCTCTGTGAATTTCCTGAACCGCAAAGGTTGAGGTCCTTTGGAAATGCCCCTTTGTTGCTTTGGAGACTTCCACTGGTGTGCAAAATTCCTCCAAAGCAGAAACAAGCAGTTTTCCTGCCTCACCACTGTGACCCCCCCCCCCCCACCAATGTACAGGCACTGAGACGTGATGCCCTTCCCTCCCCCTTGCAGTGAAAAAAAATGGAGGGAGAAACCTTGGTTTTTATAAAGGATGGAGAAATCTTGGGTAGAAAAGTGATGTGCAGGCGCTGCAAACGGGAGACTGGTGATTCTCTCTCACATGCAAGGATTTTAGGTTTACATTCTAGATTGAAAGGAGGTGGAGCGATCCCGTCGCACATGAAAGGATTTTAGACGGAAGGGCGGCAACCGACTCTTAAAAAAATTGACGAAAAGGTGAGTCATGTAAAACTATAGTGAAAGTGAGTGAGGGAATGGGGCAAGATTCAGCCAGTCTGAATGCAGGAAACGGAGGCTGCCTGCGCATGCATGAAATAGGCTACGGAAGAGCTTGCGGTGCCTCAGTGGTGCCTATGGGAAAGCCCTGGGCTCGTGGGGACACATTTGGGCTTCCCTCACTGGCCCTGACTCAAGCAAAGGACAGAGTTGGGCAGCAGTGGGGAGCCACAAGCAGGGTGAGAAGTCCCGCAGCAGGTATGCTCCGCAGCTCAGCCATAGATCATTTCAATTTCAACAGCTCGTAGTTGTGGCTGTTTAAATGATATATAACCTTCTGTTTATCTGTAATGCCTTCAGTTCCATGGGGCTGAAGGGATTATGTGCTTCCTTCCCACCTATCTCATAAAAAGGACAATCCAACAGCATATGAGATAATTGTTTCCACAGAACCCATGCCACACGGGTACTTTCTTTGCGTGGAATCTAAGGTGGTCTGCTAAGGCTAAAGGAGGAAGGCAGGGCATTACACCTTGGCTAAGGTGATTGCCTACCACTGGGCCTCAACCCAGGAGATGCTACAGGTACCGGGCTGCAATTAATCCATCCACAGGTATTCCCAGAGAGATCGGGGAACAGGGTTTCATTAGCTCTCTAGCATCTGTTGAAACCCCCATCAAAAAGTCTTCCTTGATAGCCCCATAGACCTCCTGCTCTGTTGTACTAGCAGGTCCTCCAAGGAAATGCCCAACCCATTAAGTTTATTTCGACTTTAACCCACCACCGGGCTGTGTGGAGGGTGGAGCCCCGGGATGGCAGTGTAAGGGTTTCAATGGCGTTGATGGTGGCAACCTTGAGTGCATCCCACGTCTGGCGATGGGCCAGCTTCATCGGCGAGACTCCTATCTCGGCGCTGAGATGAGGTCTCCGCCTCATGGGAAGCAGGGAAGGGGATGGGATGAATAGAGTTGATAACCTGTGCTTCAGCATGCTGTCATTCCCTGCCACCGCGTACTTTGAGCTTTCTAAGATGTCTGAATAAAACGGCCCTTTTCACCAAAGAGCCTTTATTTCTGCTTCTATGGAATTCCCACATTGTGGCAGGAAACCTTAATCCATCTATCTTACTAGTGCAGTGGACTCTCTAGTGTCCTCGGTTACATGGCGAAAGGTTGAATGTTACCGCGGAATAAAAGCGGTAGTCTCAAAGAGGTATTCCCACCTTCCCTTCTGGATCTGGAGGAACCGGGCGGGAGAACGGGCCTCGCTGGTGACTTCTTTCCGGCCCCTCGCATCAGCACTAGTCTTCCTTTACTCCGCTGGAACGAGGGACGACGATGCACCATGGGGATTTATATGAGTCGCTTGGGGCGCTTCTTGTCTATGGATCGAAATTTCGTGGATCGGATCTCTACCCGCTGCGTGGATTACAAACCTTAGATGTAACCTGTCATGGAGGAGACGGGTCTGACCACTCTCATACAAGTAACCCAGGAATCAACAACGATTCCTGACCCTTGCATTTTGCGATGTTCTAAAGAACCACCGTGGTACAGCACTGGGGCCCGTCCAAAGGACACTGGGACTAAACCTGGATTGGGAGGTATCCGCATCGTTTTCCACCGGACCCCCCCCCCACCCCGGTCAGCAGCCGACTCCGAGGCCTCGGGAGCCACCGTGGCTACTGTGTTCCTCGGCGTCTCACTTCCAGACGACGAAGAGTCCGAAGAAAGCCTGCACTCCCAGCCGGATCTGTTCCCTCTCCCATCGGGCGGAGACCTGATGAGGAAGTATGACTGCGCAGATGCCCTTCCAAGAAGTAATGGACCCGGAACGCTGGGGCCATGGGAGGAGGAACGGGCAAGGCTGCAGCAAGAGCCAAAAACCTGGGTAGAGGGACCGAACGGTAAACGCTAGAAGAAGTCCAGGCCTCGAAGCTGGACCGTACAAAGATGCCTAACGGCTACATGCTCCAGAATCTGTCAGTCCATGATAAAGTCCTGGAAATTCCAGACTGGAGCCATAACGGGCAACGCCAAAAGCGCTTCAGGCCCTGGCGCACGCAAAGTGAGCTCTACCGCAGCTTCTTTAAACGGGACTAACTGGCTAAATTGGAACGAAAAGCTGCTCTGCATGCGCACTACAGGGATGCGCTTGACCCGGGCAAGGAGAGGGAGAGCTGGCTGCGCTGGAGAGGGAGCTATGAGGCAGTGGTGACCAGAAGCCCCTGCTGGAGCGCCCATGCTGTTACTTCGATAATGCCGGTGCCAGGGGGGCTACTGCACCTGGGTCCTGCCACCTGGCAAACGCCAGCGTACAGCCAGCGCTCGGACCTCGCCCCCTCCCGCAACAGCTGCCTGCCCAACCTGCTCAACTCCGGGCGCAACCGCTTCCTGTAGGCGCCAAGAGCCGTGGAACGGGTTACTATAGGCCCCCATACCGTCTGCTTTTGATGGGACCGCTTCCAAACTTCCCTACTTCATTTTGCAAATCCCAATGCCCACTTCTGAAGACTATGATGATTTATACCGTCTGAGCTGGGGAATACGGGACATCGCTCAGTCCTGGATGGGGCAGCAGCCGCATTGGTTCGGGTGACTCTTTTGATTTGTAAGATGAAGACTCTACTGCATCGGGTGCCCGTGATTCCTCCTTAAGCCTTGGCAAGAGCTGGCCAGCCTTCCAAGATCCAGGCTTTAGAATGAAGCTATCCGCACTATCAAAACTATTCCCAGCAAGGCAACCGTCAGCTTTGGGTAGAATTTGCAGGCTCGTGGAATTTCTGTGGCAAGGCTGCTCAATTCTCCTGAGTGGCCTGAACGCATGAAATGCTAATACTTCTCGGATGCTGTACAAAGTAAGCTGCGGAAACGGTGTAGTTTTTAATTTGGGTTCCTGGGATATTGCAGATTGATCCAGTTGGGATCCCAGGTGGCATGCCTCGCTTGGAATATCGCCAGCCAAGTACGAGGTCACGACGCTTAAAATCCTGCCACTGCTCTACCCAAGTCGGGCTTCTCCAGCTTCTTAACAAACCACCTCTGGAACGGCACGCCGACTGGGATTGTGGTTCCTTTACTCGCGGGAGGGCCAGGTCATTCAGCCGCCAACTGTCCCAAAACAAAAAAACTAACTGGGCTTCCAGCTACGCTGCACTCCATCTGCCAAGCCACCACGCGATCGCCTGGTCAGCCCGACGGGTTCTCGGCTCTAAAAGCGGTCATCGGCACTCCAGAGGAGGGGGAAGCGAAGCTGTTTCATTCTTCTTCAGCCCCCTATGGACATGGGTCCCACTCCTCTGACGCTGTGAGTGAAGCGTAGCAGCCCCATTACTGTCCAAGCCGCTTCAACAACCCCGGGCTTAAACACACTCGCGATTATAGCCTCGCTCCCTTGTGGATCTCTGGCTGCTCCCATTGTTTAATGCGCCCCAGGTGGTAGAGGAGCTAGGGTCTGACTAAATTCCCCTGGTTAAGCTCCATACCATCTCAATTCCAAATGGATGTGGCAGCCCTCGGGAACGGGCTGGACCGCCTAGTTCAAAACAATAAACTGCTCCCTCCTCCTCATGGTACCACCATTGGGAGAAAAAAATTAGTTTTTATTTTGGCGCCAGTGGCCAAACACTCCATAGTTTTGGGGCATGCTATGGTTATTAAGTTACATGGAACCAAAGTTCATTTGGAAAGAACGGATCCTAGGAAATTCCACTGGACCCTCCCTATGTGAACACATGAATTGGGGAAAACCAACTTCTCCTGAGATTACACACCCTCTCCCTGGTTTTCCATCAAAGGACATTGCCCCGATTCTGTTGGCATCCCACCGGGCGTAATTCACATGATCTAGCCAGAGTTTTTTCAGGGAGCAAGAATGCTGCATCAGTTGCCACCCCATAGAGAGACACTGGATCTGCAAAATCGCTTATACAAACTAGGGCGCAACTGCCCAAAGGCAGAATCTACCGTGATGAGTCCCAAATTAGAGGAGAAGGGAACTTCAGGCTCTCTTTGGACAAGAACCCGCCGCTGGTTCATAATGTGGGCGGGCTACTTCAAACACACACAACGCTTGCTCCTGCTTTTGCTTGTGAAAAGAAAGATGGTCTTTACGGCTTTGTACAGATTATCGAGGGTCTCAATGCAGTCTCCCCTGTCCAATAAATATCCTTTGCCTTTGATCAAGGACCTTTTAGATGCACTGGGTAAAGGGCGCATTTTTTACTAAATTGGACTCTTGAGAGAAGTTTACTACAGGGTCAGAATTGCTGAAGGTTATGAACACTTAATCATGCGTTTAAATAAGTTTGGACAGTTTGCACTGATAATTTGATACCATTCGGCTAAGTGTGGTAACCCGGGCTTTGTATGGCCCTTTATCAACTAAGTTCTCCTTATGATTTTATTGTACAAGGGAGTTGTGGTATACTTAGATGACGCTTTAATTCTATTCACACAAACCATAGAAGAGCATGGAAACATTGGTCTGGGAGGTATTGGAAACGCTTGGTTCGACAACTCTCTTGCTAAACTATCCAAATGCTGTTTTCACCCAGACCTCCATTGACTATTTGCATTACTGATCTCGCCCGAGGGCTTGAAAATGGATCCTGCTAAAATTGACGCGGGGTCCTCCAATGGTTTAATTCCCACCAACCAACTAGCAAAGAACTCCAATCTTTTCTTTGGTTTTGCTAATTTCTATCGTGGACTTTATAAATTCCTTACCCACTGAACTGACTCTCCCTCTCTTGGGCCAGGACCTCTTTAATTTAATTAAGTGGGGTAGTGTGGGAGATCCACTGTCCGCCTCAAGCCCGGCCCCCCCTTCCTGGTTCATGCTGAAGAGTACAAACAGCCTTCAACTCTTAAAGTCTGCTTCTACTCAATCAACCTATCTTAAAGCACCCTGACCTAGATCTCCTGCTTGTGGTTCACGGGATGCCTCTGACAAAGCTAACTTGGGCAGCTCCTGTTGCGAAAAAATAAAGATGGTAGGCTGGTTCCGCGGTGCTTATTTCTCTATCTAAGAAATTCCTCCGTGCTGGAACTCCAACTGGACTGTAGGGGGATAAAGAGACTGCAGCCATCAAAGTAGCACTCTCCACTTGCATACCACTGGCTGAGGGGGCTAAACACCCCTTCTGTGGTTTGGCTCCTGATCACAAAACTCCGGGCCGCCTTTCCACCCCCCTCAAGATGTCCGCAAAACAACCCGCAATGGGCTTCATTTCTTTCTCGCTTCTCTTTACAGTCCATTTTTCCCTGAAAACTAATAACTGGCTGATCGCTAGCTTCGCTACTACCCGAGTGGGGGTGGAGCTGTCTTTAATGACATCTCCACGCACTGTTCTTCCTCCCTCCCAGTTGGGGCTGGCTGTCACCTGATCTCTCAAACGGCCCACTCCTCCCTCCCATCGCCCATTCCTAGTCTCTCTCTGCTTCCCGCGTGGAGCCTCGAGGAGGCTGGGTTGCACGAGCCTCCAGCTGGAGGAAAGCACCACCAATTGGCGCTTTGGAGAATGGGAGCTACCATGGAGGGGGACGTTGGCACGCGGCCTCCGCTAGCAGGTTCTGGAAGCCTGCCAATGGATGCTCCGCCTCGGGCTTGGACATCTTTGGTTTCTCTGAAAACTCCCCGAATTTTACCAGCCCGCCGGTCAGTTCTGGTGGCTGCGTAATGCGCAAGGACATTGAGAGGCGTGTACATTAAGCAGGTTGCTCTGGTTTGTGCAGCAGCCAAAACCATTCCTGGAAAGCCCCATGGGCTGTTGGAAACTCTCTCTCCGTGGCCTCCCACTTTCAAAGTCATCTCCATGGATCTTTATTACTAGATCTGCCCGAAAGTCATGGCAACACGGTTTTGTGGGTGGTGGTGGACCTATTTCCTTTCTAAACCAAGCCCATTTTATTCCTCGCGGTGCTTCCATCCCTCCTCATTCCTAAGTTGGCACGGGCTGTTCATTCAATATGTTTATCGGCCTCACATTCCTACTCTCAAGTAACCTCTACCGCTGCCCACCACCCATTTCCCAAAGTTCTGAAGGCTTTGGGTTGTTGGGGTCAATACGGCATGTCACGCCTCTACCACGCTCAAAGTGACGGTGAGACGGAGAGAACGTAACAGAACTCCTAGAGTAGTATTTACGCTTGTTACACCAACTACTACTCAGGACAATTGGTGCGAGCTCATTCCGTTTATGGAGTAATGCCTATAACAATGCGGTTCATAGCAGTACAAAGAAAACCCCTTGAAATTGTGTCTGGTCAGCCCTTCCTCGGCCAGCTACAACTACCCGCTGGCTAGCTTTGGACCCTCCAGAGTTTCTAATAATGGATTTCATCCTGAAGTCGAGGGGTGGAAATCGGGTCCAGACTCCAAATTTTCCTTTACAACAGGCTAAGGACTCCCCAAAAGCTGCAAGCGGATAAACACCTCACTGGATTTCCGCGTGTGGGTTGCTTTGGGGTGTATTGGTTCACTAAAAATCCTAGAGAGATGTGCATAAATTTTCCAAACTTCTGGCAAAAAAAAAAAAAAAAGATCTGTGGACCTTTTCTAGATTACTTGAAGTGAATTAATGATGTCACTGCCTGATTGGATTTGCCTAACTCCTCTTAGTAAATATCATTCATCCTGTCTCCATTCCATTCCAGCTTGCTCAAGGGGAGGCTCCCGGCCTCCGGCTGCCTGGCACGACTTAAGTTCGCCGAGAGGCCCCACCGACTGATTATTGATGCACAAGGGCACTACTAAATTGGACGCTTCTATCCCTGGACTCTCGCTTAATCGCAAACGCTTGCAATATTTAGTCTCTTGGGTGGGATATTCCCTCTGGGTATAATCAATGTGGGTTTATTCCGGTAATATTGACGCTCTACCCCTATTTCCCTGCTTCAATCAAGGCTTCTTCCGCATAAAACCTGGGGAGGGGTCTCTTTAAGGGAGAGGCAGAGTGTATGGCTCTAAATGGTGTTGATGGTAAAGTAACCTTTGAGTGCATCCCACGGCCCAAGGATGGGCTAGGGTTTCATCATGAGACCTTTATCTCAATGCTGGAGATGAGGTCTCCGGCTCCTACATGGGAAGCAGGGAAGGGGGATGGGATGAATAGAGTTATAACCTGTGGCTTCTAAGGCGGAAGTGGCCATTCCAGTTACTGCGGTAATTCTGATTTAAGATGTGTCTGAAGTAAACGGTCTTCTTGCACCAAAGAGCTTCCTTTTATTTCTGCTGCTGGAATTTCTACATATAGTCCAGTTCATCTCGGGATTAAAAACAAATCCTGGCCCAAAATCCTTGAACATGTAATGGCACCAGGCCAGAGTTTCCAGTCGATGCTCACCTGTTTCTAAGCACAGGGGTAACAAGATAGGGAATCAGGAAATGGGGCAAGCTTCAAGGATTTTATAGCAGAAAAGCACGACTGGACCCTTTCTCTAACCTCTCTGCTCCATGCCCCCTATCCAGATGGGGGGGGATCCCACATAAAGGACATGTGTTGACTCACTTTGGCACTAAATGCCTCTAACGCCAAGAGGGGATGTATCCTCAGCCTTCCTATAGAGGAAGTATATAATGGCTGAGGTAACTCTAATTTAGCAGCGGAGATGGCCCTGATTCCTATGTAGTGTCCAGGGAGGTCCCTAAGGATGATAGGTAAACCCTAGGTATTTAGAGTATATGACTGCACCTGCATAGAGCATTTAGAAAGTGCAAAATCAGCCTGAGTTAGCTGTTTTGTATTGCTTCTTTCTCCCAGCCTGGCTTTCTCACTTATATATACTGGAACACCACATGTTTTGCTGAAGGAAGGTTTTAATTGGTCAATGTTCATATCTGCAATTTTAATTGAACGTGTTGTAAGCCGCCATGACTTCGACTCGGTCAGGAACGGGCAGGACGGAATTCAAACAAACAAACAAATGGGAAGATCCAAACTCAACAGCAAATTCAATTTTTACCATTGTTCCACATCCCACTTTCTTTTCCAGACTTTTTTTTGCCACCTGGTAAATTGCTTTCAGTACAATTCCCTTTTGAGAGATGTGAGAAAATATCACAATGTATGCTTTTTGCTGAATTTAGTAAGCAATTGTTTTTTTTGGGGGGGGATCACCATTACATTATTTCAACTGTAATACATTATTAGCCTTTTTTTCTTGATGTCTGAGCACAGGTTCTATAACCTATACAAAACCCTTTTTGCCTGACATTCATATTATAATGAATTGTAATATATGTGTTTTGAGAACGTTTTGTTATACAAAAGCAGATTTATATATAGCTGGCGTGGATGTAGCAAGAGACTGGAAAACATTGTTTATTTAAATTATTACTAAGACTACATTACATTGTGGGTGTAGATGATGATCTACGGAGCTTCATTGGGATGCATTGTAAGAAGAAGGTTAAAAATACAGGGTGAACATATAATCATAAGGTGAACTTCAGGTACACAATAAAATAACAAAACTTGAACTTATTTGCTATAAAAGATACTTGCAAAGGGAATACAATAGAAGTCCTCAGTGCATAAGCAAATCTCTTCTATCACAGTAGAAGAAGAAGAAAAAGAAGAAGAAGAAGAAGAAAGAAGAAGAAGAAGAAGAAGAAAAAGAAGAAGAAGAAGAAGAAGAAGAAGAAGTGGAGGAGGAGGAGGAGGAGGAGTTTGATTTATCCCCTCTCCTGTAGGAGACTCCAAAGGGGATGACAATCCTCCTTTCCCTTCCCCCTCCACAACAAACACCCTGTGAGGTAGGTGGGGCTGAGAGAGCTCAGAAGAACTGTGACTAGCCCAAGGTCACCCAGCTGGGGTGTGTGGGAGTGCACAAGCTCATCTCGTTCCCCAGATAAGCCTCCACAGCTCAGGCAGCAGAGCACAGTCACTCCACATCAGCACAGTCACTCCACATTGTGCCATGTAGAGAAGTACATCTCACCATGACATTTCTCTAAAGATGCCAGCCATAGATGAGGGTTAAACGTTAGGAGCAAAAACTACCAGACCATGGCCACAGCCCAGAAAACCACAATGGTCTGTTGGTTCCAACCATGAAAGCCTTTGACAATACATACATAAGCCTTTATTGGCATAGTCAGAAACAAATACATAAAATCAGGAGCAAATGCATGAATACATGATGGATAAAATAATTTCAAGTGGGAGTACATAAATCCAGTATTGCCTCTAATTGGGAACTCCCTCAACTATCTCCTAAATGAAATTAAGGACTCCTCTTCTACAAAAGACCAGGGTCCGAAGTTGTTTAACAATAGAGATAACCTAGCTGGGACTGTGGCAGCCCAGATTGGAAGAAAAAATGTAAGTTGGTATATTTAGATCTGATGTTATGAAATCTGGTGCAGTGCAAGAGTTGGTGAGCCAGGGTTTCCAACTACATTAAGTTTGGTAAACTGCATAGCCTTTGCAGATTTTTTTTCTAAATTTGCTGAACCTAATACTTTAATAGGGCAGAGGGCATAGAACGTTAAATCCTCACGCAAATGGTAAGGGTCATTCTCCTTAGCGGGTCTCATAAAGCATGGGAGTAGTAGGCCATACCGCCTCGCTGCCTCAAAATGGAATTAGAAGTTGTGTTGAGAGTAGGTTCGTTCAGCTGCTTGGGGATGTAAATTTGCAAATTCTAGAACTAAAAGCCGATCTCTGAGCCTCTATTGTATGCTTCCTGAACAGGACACATTAGGGTAGAGAGATTCAATAGGTAGTCATGGAAAGCCAATCTTTCTCTCGATTAGAGAGAACCAGGGGTTAGCCTGCGTGTCCTATAGTGTCAATGAGACAAGGGAGCGTTTGGATGGCAGGTAATGAAGGTGGAGCCAAAATCTGAAGGCCCTAAGCCAAGCTTTATGTTCCAGGGCAAGCTTTGGCCCTGTCTCCAAACACATAGGGCCAAGTGAGGGGATGCAGTTTGGAACTCCCATTACTTGGTGGAAAAACTTGGATTGGGGGACATTCAGAGCTTGGTTCACTGCTTGGATCCAGATGGGGACCCCATGTCAGGTAGGAAAGTCCTAAAGCAGTTTATTTCTACAACGTGACAGAGTAATAGGAGAAAGCTTGAATCTAAAGCTCTCCCAGCACTTAGATCCAGAGATTATATCCCTTCAATCCCCCCTTACTTGATTCCCCTACCAAATGTGTTTCACAAAGTGTATAACATTTGCAATACAGAGCTTCAAGGGACCTGGGAACGTTCGCCCCTTCCCGCAGGAGGGCTGGCGCCAGGGAATTGCCAGGGAGGGGAGAGAGAAACAGGAAAGCATTTACAGGAAACATTTGCAATTCTTACACAGCAAGACATCTGGGCATTGACAGGCTTGGTCCTGACACCCCATAGAGTAGTTGGGATTCAACCTTTGCATTGAAGATCTTTAATGCAGTCGGAACAAATGAGTGCCCTCTGCTATAAAAGAATCGAAGGATTCCAGAGATACTAGGGGAGGACAGAGTGACCGCTGCCTTTTGGTGCAAGGACCAAAGAGTATGGTGCTAACAAATCGATGCTATCCTGTCTGTTTTTGAGCTCAGAAGTTTCCACATGGCTCCAGCTTTTCCACACCCTTGTAAAACTGAAGTAACTTTTTTAGAAGTCCGTATTTCATGCTTCATGTCTCACTTTCCTTTCAAGCCAATTAATTCATTTTCTTTCTCCCCCCTCCTTTAGCTTACAATTTCCTGGTGGAAAGAGAGATAAGAATGACAGGGAAGACCGTGCCCTCTATATTCCAATATCATCACGTTCACACATATGATTCACTGGCACGAGCTATATTTGGCTTCCATAGAAGAACAAAGAGACTTTTTTTCCCCCACGAGGGAACGTGCATAATATTCCTGATTTTTTTTCTCTTCCCCCAATAATTATCCCTCCGCAGGCTCAGCGTGCGCTTAGAAGCCCGATGAAAGAAATTGCTCGTTTCCAAGAGACTGACTCATCTGTCCCAGGAGAAAGTCCCACACAGAGTGAAAAGCAGGCAGAAACCTCCCAATTTCTCCACTCGCAAATGCTCAGTTTACACGTTCGGCACATGCTGTCAAACGTGCCAAGGAACAGCCCTCTGTTTTTTTGCGAGCATCCAAGGAAAGAGTTTCTCGATTCAATTTCGAATACCTTTAATGGCATATAAATAGTTTAAGATTAACATTGTGATAATAAACAGCTCCTTTTAATTCCTTCTGATGAGAGCATTAAAATAACACCATTTAAAAATTTAGCCACCGCTTCCAACAGCTCGTAGTTGTGGCTGTTTAAAAGATATATAACCTTCTGTTTATCTGTAATGCCTTCACTTCCATGCAGGAAGGGGATTATGTGCTTCTTCCTACCTATCTCATAAAAAGGACAATCCAACAGCGTATGGGATACTGTTTCCACAGAACTCATGCCATTAATGGGTATTTCCTTCTTTATGTGGGATCCCAAGGTGGTATCCATACAAAGGAAGAAGGCAGGCATTACACCTAGCTAAGGGTGATTGCTCTATCGCCACCGGCTTTCCATCCAGGGAGATAAAAGGTACCTGGGCTAAGCAACACTTAATTCATCCAGGTATTCCCAGAGAGATCGGGGAACAGGTTTTATTAGCTTCCTCTCTAGTATCTGTTGAGAACTCTCATCAAAAAGTCTTCTTGATAGCTCCCATAGGACCTCCTGCTCTACACATTAGTATGGTCCTCCAAGGAGATACCCAACTCATTAAGTTTGACTTCGATTTTAACCCACCACTGAGGATGTGTGTGTGGAGGCATGGAGCGCCCGATATCTGAATGTATAGTCCATTTCATCTCGATTAAAACAAATCCTGGGCCTCAAACTTGAAATGTAATGGCACTGTGGCCAGAGGTGCCTCTGGCCGATGCTGGTCTGGAAAGAGTTTCTCAAAGGGGAAGCATCTGACTCTCTTAGGGACTGGAAATAACAGGAAGAGTCTGTTCCTGGACAGGAAGTGCTCTGGCCTTTTCCTTAGATGAGCGGGTAGCCAAATGAAGCACTGGGGAGGGGAAAATTGATGGCAGATGTCCCTCTAAGGATTTTTTAGACAGTATCATAAGCTTTTCCAACCACCTCAGCTTGAAGAATCTGGTGTTTTCTGTCCCAGGAGAACCAGGGAGTGGGGTTCCTTAGACTAGGGAAGTTTTAGTGTGCCACAAACATTTCTTTTACAAACATGGCTGAAAGTAGATGTCTCTCCCAAAAAAAGCAGTTGGGATTTCACATAGGGCTGACCAGATGTCCCGCTTCTTTGTGGGACAGTCCAGCCTTGAAACAACTTGTCCCTGGCCCCACGGGTTTTTTCTCTAATGTCCTTGGTTTGCCTTGAGCAGCTCGCCAGACTGCCTTCTGGGGCGCAGCAGTGTGGTAGCCTCCCCATGGGCCGCAGGGAGCATGCACGGGCCTCTGGGGCGCTGCCATTTCCTCACCTGTCAAGCACGGAAGCTCCCCAGAAGGCAGTGGCGCCTCTGTGGCTGGGCAAGTGCTGCAAGACGTGACGCCGCATGCTGCCGCTCCACCCGGGCTTTGTCTCCAAGTTTGGCATGGAAGGTGACCATCTGGTCAAATCTTAGATTTTACAGGAAGTGTGTGGTCCCATCTGGTAATAATATAATTGGCCATTTGTAAATGTGTTTTTATCCTACCCTCCCCTCCAAGGAACTGTATACATTAGTGGCTAACCTACGGTGCTCCAGGATGTGTTCAAGTGAACTACAATTCCCATCAGTATCCAACTGATCTCTCTCTTTCCATTTTATTTTCACAATGGCCCTGTAGTGGGAGGGTAGGTGAGAGGCTACAAGAATGAATGGCTCTGGCCTTCCAAAGTGTCTCATAGGAAGTTCTCTGCTGTAAAAGAGGATTTGCATCCAACTCTTCCATAGCTCCAAACTCAAACTATTATTCCACGCTTGGCTTTTGTGAAAAATAAAACAGCCAGAAGCTCCATTCCACACAAACAAAATAAAATGTTTTCCGGTAGGAAGCCAATAATATTTCATCTGAGGAGTTCTGCAACATTCCTTAGCTGGAAAACATTTACTATTGAGCCTGAAAACTTTTTAAATGCATGCTGGACTCTTTTAGTAATTATTTTTCTGAGAACACTTTCAAAATGTTTTCTACCTCCCAAGGATCTTCTAAAGATAAGTTTCTATGCCCTCTCTGCAGTCTCCAAACTCCTCCTTGGGGCCACTTTAAGCTTCGCTCCATCATCTCTGTTTCATTTTGTCAGCCTCTTTTTGCCCTTTTAATTCTAGGGGGGTGGGATGTCTTTGTAGCTATAAACCCGATCCTTGAAGAAGAATCACAGTACGAAACTTCTTTGAAAAATTTCCTAGCATTGGATCCACAGGAGTTGTCAAAAAATAATCGAAGAATCAGAAAATGGCATCCAGGAGTTGTTTCTATGAATCCAATCAGTAGTGGGAATGTTTTGAAAACAGTTTGGTAAACATTTTTAAAACATTCTTTGGGGACTTGTAGGTAGGTGTGTGTGTAAAGGTTTGTGTTTCAGGTAACACACACACATATATACATATACGCGACACACATATCTCCTTTTTTGGTAAATTCCTAACTCTTCTGTTGAAAACAGAAACTTTGGCTCTCAAAAAAATTGTGGGGACAAAAAAACTTGAGTCCCTTTGATGTAACTTCGTGCCAATGTGTAATTCACAAAAGTTGTGCCATTATCTGAGATTTTAAAACCAAAAAAACCAAAACACAACTATTCAATTGGTAGATACTTTGTTCCCTGAACACTGTAAGAATTTGGTTTTGAGGCACTGCAAACATTAAGCATCTCAACTTCAATTATTCCCTTGACGTTATAATGTGTCAGCTGCAAGTAAGTGTGATCTAACCAAGACTGATTTTAAATTCTTTTCACTCACTGTGAAACGCCTCTACACATTTAGGAATCATGCGTCTCTGTTTTCCCCCCATCTCACCTGCTAATCTTATCCCTGTAATTTCCAGAGTGAAATCAAGTATATTTCTTTTTTAAATCAGGTGTTTTGTATAATCCAGCCAAAGAAATATTTCTACATCTGTTTCTATGTACATTGAGCTAGATTGAAGCATTGCATGCCGTGGTTCTACTTCTGTGGTGTGTCAGATCCTTGATTTTCATAGAATCATAGGGCTGAATATAGGATCGGCCAGGAACATCCCAAACAACTAATGTTTGTCCAGCAATTGCTTAAAGACTGCCAATGAGGGCGGGGCTTACCATGTCCCTGTAAGCAGCCAATCTCCCACTTGTTGCAGAACTCTTGCACTGTAATTTCCCCCAGTGTCCAGTTCCTAAACTTTTCTTGCTCATACTTTGATTATTATTCCCATCCCTCTGCTGCCAACAGGAAATAACAGGGAGCAAAGCAGTGTGATGCAGTGGTTAAGAGCAGGTGTACTCTAATCTGGAGGAATCGGTTTTATTCTCCCTCCACTCTGCTGCTTGGGCTGTGGAGGCTTCTTATCTGGGGAATTCAGATTAGCTCTGTACACCTCCCACACACGCTTAGCTGGGTGACCTTAAGGTCACAGTCTCTCTCTGAGGCAATCTCAGCCCCACCTCCACCTCACAGGGTGTTTTGTGAGGGGGGAAGGGAAAAGAGCTCTTGTCAGCCCCCTCTTCTCTTCTCTTCTCTTCTTCTTCTTCCTCTCTCTTCTTCTTCTCTTCTTTCTCTCTTCTTCTCTTCTCTTCTTCTTCTTCTTCTCTTCTCTTCTTCTCTCTTCTTCTTCTTCTCAGTCAGCTGTAGATCTAGAGTCCCATACCACCTTTTATGTTATTGTGTTTTATTTTATTGCATTTCTAGGTTAAGCCATCTCCCCCTTGTGGGCCTTGGAGACCAACAACAAGAAAGTTGGGGTATAAGTTTTCAGTTTGCCTCTAACTGACCTTATTGGACTCAAATCTAACTGTTCTACTGGAACACCCAGCATGGCTACATTCACTCAGTTATTAATCTCACTAACATTTCTTCTTCTTCTGTAGATCAGGGTGTACCTTCCCTCCTCCATCTCCCTAATCCAGTTCTTAATTCTTGGTGCTACCACTGCTCTGTCTCTCATGTAATGTATCTTATTATTTCCTCTGTAAATGGGTTCCTTCCAGCTCCATTCACAACCTACTCCCCTAATTCCCCTTTGAAAATGACATTTACTCAATCATTCATTTTACCTGCTCCTTGGCCTTTCCTCTTGTAGACCAAATGTGGCTCCCTGCCCCATTTCCCATCCGCCACTGATTTCTAATTCTTTTCAAACTACAAATGTATATACACAAACCATGTCAGTAAGTTCCCATGCTATGATCTTAGCTAAAATGTCTGAGAAGCTGCATACAATAAAGGAGCCAGTTATATAGCTGGAAATTTCATCTTTGCCTTGGACTTTAAAAAAAAAAAAAGATATTACAAAGCTACTTGTTGGGGATATATAAAGAACTGGTTCAGTAAGTGAGCACATATGTGCCAGTAACTGTTCTCACACTCCTGGTGTCTCTTTTAGCACAGGGAAACATGCTACAAAGTGAAATCCTCTCAACTGCCCAGGGTAATTTTATCATAGATCTGCTTAGCAATTTGTAATAATCATCTAGAGGTGTGAAAGTTGATTCTCCCTACCTGGCCTTATTGAATCCTGTAGAGAAGAGGATGGTCTGGGTTCTATTCCTTTGTAGTCAAATATGTCTACAGAAAACAGAGCTTATATGTAGCTCATATCATCTTTTGGCTCCAAGCTGGTAAGGGACGATTATAGGCCCTTCCAAACATATAGAACAATGCATCTTTATCAGTCCACTTTCTCAAAAGCACTTTGCAGATGTGTGGGAATACAGCAAATCCATCTACACGCTAAACAATTGTAGGAAAGCTGGGATTGAAATTGTGTATTATCTCTGCATGTGCAGAAGGGGCACTAGGGTTGCAAGCCAACCAGAAAAAAATGCCAATCCAACTCTGAGAAACAAGAATCAGGGTTGATTGTGATTTTCTCCCTTCCTGAAAATCTACCCATTTTGAATTTTATATATAACCTTATTTTTATTCTTCTAAACACCTTTTATTGAATACCTGAATATGCAGGCCTCTTTATTGGCATGTAGACAACAGTAAGTAACAATAATAAAAAAATGGGATTGGGTGCTGTACATACAATACAGGGAAATAAATGTTAGGGTCAAAGGGAAATCTACTATGTTTAGTAATTCCAGGAGAAAGTCTGCCACTATCATACAGAGAGAGAAGGGACTGTGGGGATTGTCCAAACAAGTAGTGTCATCTCCAATTAAATCATGAGAGAGACTGTGGTAAATGTAAAGGAGCAAGATCTACATACTCTGGTCTCTGATTCTTGAATCTGAGATACAGTGTGTAGTAATCTGGATGGGCAAAAGTAGAAGCTGAAACCCTCTATTTTGAGAAAGAAATGTCAGCATTTTGGCCGAGTTTTGGAAACCACAGAGACTGTGGTGACCAAAATGTCAGAGTGAGGGGAACTTGTGCCCGGGGGTACATTTGTGCCCTCCTGCACCTCTGCCCCGCACTCCCCATCTGCCCCCCCACTCTGCCAGCATGCCTCTGGAATGCCCCCCCTTTCCTTGGCAGCATACGTCTGGTGGTGACCTCCCAAAGAAGCTACAAAATGAGTGCATAATCGTAGTAAATCCAACTAGGAGAGAATTCAAGGGCTCAATATGAGGCAGACCACAAGCGCATGAAAGGTCTGCTATGATTCTGCTCCATGCTCTGATTGTAATGGTGGGATGATTTTTTTTTGGCCCATCACAGACATCTTCTGACAGTGTTTCTAGATCAGGAACACATGCAAGTGCCTTTTGACAGCTGGAGATACATAAACTTCCATGGTCAAATGCTAAATGCACTTCTGTGCACCCCCATGCCCAGGAAATGGGTTGTCCCAGAAAGGTGGGAGACCCAAAGCAGGGAGAAGGCTGCAGAGCTCTTTGGAGGAGACAAGGCTACCAGACTTGGACCTTGGTTTTATAAGCCCTTAAACACCCTTGTTAAGGTAACTGCAATGTTGTTGGGAACCACCGGGGAAGGTAGTTGTTTGTTTTTTGCTATGTTGTAAAATGCTGGAGTTTATTATTTCAGGGTTTCTTTTTATGTTTGTAATGGGTGTGAGAGTTCCTCCTGGAAACCTTCTCACCATGTTATTGGAATCCTGTTCCCTGCCCTTGAGGTCTCTAGGAGCCAAACCCAACTTGCAGGAAGAAATTTTGGACTCTAAAGTGCATTACAAGATCTGTAACTAGAAGGACTTGAAAAATGCAACCTGAACAGGACCTTGAAGTGTGATGTTAAACATGTTGATGTTATATGTTAAGAAAGTAAACCATTTTGTTTTTTAAAATCTTGTTTGTTGCAAAAATCCTCATCTCCCAAGTTCTGGCCCACAAGGTGAACCTGCACTTGTAATAGAGGTTACACACTCAGGGACTTTTTTTAATATTTTTTTAACCTGGAACCACTGTTAGTCCCTGTAATGCATTTAATTGCTGCATATCTAACAAAGTGGAAAGGGGGCAAAGAGTCACTAAGCTAATGAGATGTCATTGAACTATCAAAACAGAAGGCTGCTCTCGTTCAGCAACTTGAAGGCTGTAGAGTTCCCATGCGAACTGGAACACTCAAGCGGTTAAAATCTTCCCCACCATCATTAAAGTGTTTGCCTACCATTGCCTGTGGTAGGGAGGACAAGCTGCTCATAATGTCCATTACCAAACGAATCAGAGAAGAGACCTGCCCAGAGGAAGTTGATTGCTTCTTGTGGTTTCTCATCATCTGAGCAAAATGAATGAAACGATGCCCCTGGGATCTGGAAGCAAAATGCCAGCAAATGCACCAGCCAACAGGGAGTTCTGCAGCCACTTCCAGCCAACTCTCTCTGGTGGCAAGGGATTGTTTGAAGATATTAGGAAATAGCTGCATAAGCCGACAGCATGGATTCATAGTTTATCAGACCGCCAGCATGGGATGCCTGCAGGGGGTGATGGGAACTGTAGTCCATAACATCTGGAGGGCCAATGAGCTCTGACACCTGTGTTCTATACTAAGCGTTCAGTGTGGTGGTGTATAATATATGTGGACTCTAATAAGGAGAAATGGATTTGTTTCCCACTCCTACATTACTGCTGCTGGGGTGAACTTGCATGCAATCACAGTTCTCCTCTGAACCTCCCCTAGCTCTGCACAAGGGTCTGTTGTGTAGGAGATGAATAGAAGGATGCTTCCAGAGTCCCCTTCCAGTCTCCTTATAGGAGAGAAAGGGGTCTATAAATCCAAACTCCTCCTCCTCCTCCTTTAATATTCCACAACCTGGTACAATTTGCTAACAACAAAAATGTGTTGAACAAGTACCTCCCTTAAGTTTCCTGCTTAGCTCCCCCCATTTCACACCTCCCAAGTGCCTGGGTTGTAGGGAGACGAAGGGGAAAAGAGCCTTGTAAGCCCCTTTAGTCTCCCCCCCACAGGAGATATGGGTAGGTATAATTGCAAATTCTCCTCCTTTTTTCTAGGTACTTGCTCCTGATAAAGGATTTCAGATGAAAATGCACACTGTCAATCAATTATTGACTTTATCGTTATCAGCGAGACAACAATAATCACCTCCATTCATGGGGTTTTTTTTATTACAGTTGTTGTCTTTTAATGTACTCTTTTAATCTTTCACATTGCTTATTTTTATCACCCAGTTAATTAAAACGGAAGAAACGGGTAGCAAGGAAACAAAAGAATAATGAGCAGAAATGTCAAGGGAAAAGTTTTCCTCCATATTGAGAAGGGTTCCCTGCTCCAGTTTGAGAAATACCTGGAAGAGGAGGAGGAGGAGGAGGAGGAGGAGGAGGAGTACTAGTAGTAGTTTGGATTTATATCCCCCCTTTTTCTCCTGTGGTGGAGACTCCAAAAGGCGCTTCACAATCCTTTTTTTGCCCTGCCCCTGGCTACAACAAACACCCTCTGTGAGGTGGGTGGGGCTGAGAGAGTTCCTGAAGCTGTGACTAGCCCAAGGTCACCCAGCTGGCGTGGTGTGGGAGTGTACAGGCTAATCTGGACCTCTAGATAAGCCCCTCCACAGCCTGTAGGGCGGGCAGGAGCTGGGAATCAAACCCGGTTCCTCCAGATCAGCATGCACCTGCTCTTAACCACTGCTCTTAGCCACTGCGCCACTACTGCTCCTGGAGATTTTGAGGGTGAAACCCAAGGAGGGTGGGGCTTGGATAGGGGGAGGGACTTCAATGGGGCATCATGCGTAGAGTTCAGCTTCCAAAATGGCCATTTTTCTCCAGGTGAACTGATATCTGTTACCAGGAGATCAATTGCATTGGTGGGAGATTTCCAGACACCTCCAGACTCCTGAAGCTTGATATCCCTAATATTGGGGTGTTGTGTGGTCTCCGGGCTGTATGGCCACATTCTAGTAGCATTTTCTCCTGATGTTTCGCCTGAAGAGGATCCTCTGAAGATGCCAGCCACAGATGCAGGCAAAATGTCAGGAGAAAATGCTGCTAGAATGTGGCCATACAATCTGGAAACCATACAACACCCCAGTGATTCCGGCCGTGAAAGCTTCGACAACCCGAATATTGCCACAAAGCCAAAAATGGAAGAGTAGAGGAAGAGGCTTCTTAGATTTTTACTCCAACTTTCTCTCCTGGAGGAGAGGGTGGAGGAGTTTGGATTTATACCCCACCTTTCTCTTTTGAAGGAGACTCAAGGTGGCTTTAAGAACTCCTTTCTTTCCTGTTCCCACAACAGACACCTTGTGAGGTAAGTGAGTTCTGAGAGAACTGTGACTAGCCCAAGATCACCATTGCAGCAGACTTTCCAAATGTGGGCCCTTCAAGACGTGGGCCTAATACGGTGCCCTTGGGATGGCAAAAAAACGCTGTCCCTAGGGAGCTATTTTTAACAGGTGCAGCTGCCTTTGCAGCCGCCAATTCTACCCGGGAAGTGGCGCGGAAGTTTCAGCTTGATTTCTCCCAGCCTCAGCCTCCCAAGCCAGGTTTGACGGAAAACGGTGGCTTCGCAGCCACAGCCGCTAGCGATCGCAGCGTGCCTCGGCATGGCTTCCTCACCCCATGTCCAGTCAACCTACCTGCTCTGCGGCCCTCCGGCGCATCGCCGAGGCCTGGGGACACGCCCCTCTGCCCTGGCGACCTAAGATGCCTATCGTCTCTGGTAGGGTTCTGGGAACCGCTCATGCAAGGTTCCAGAGGGGTTGGGTCATACATGTAATGTAATTCCCAATCCCTACCGTGGATTAAAAGCGGAAACGGCCTAAGAGCGGAAAAACAAATCCAGTTCACTAGATATGAGTCTGCCACTCATGTGGAGAAGTGTGGGGAATCAAACCTGGTTCTCCAGATCAGAGTCCACCACTCTTAACCATTATACCACAGGGGGCTGTGAGAGTCCTGAGAGAACTACGATTGAACCACTGCTACCCAGCAGGCTTCATGCGTATGAGTACGGATTTGAACCCAGTTCTCCAGATTAGAGTCCATCTGCTCTTAACCACTACACAGCCCTGGTGCATCAACATGGCTGTAAGAGGTGCAGGGTGTGTTTTGAGGCATACAAAACCACAGGACTGCTAATCTCAAGCGTGACCATTTTGTCTCCTGAAAGGCCCCTTTGCAGTTGAGCTGGCCACAGTAACATGCTTAGCATTCCTATTTCCGCACAAGGATGACGGCTGTTAGGACAGAAGAAAAGAAAGCACCCCAAAGCCGTGTCTGAACTGGCCCTCAACTCCCTGGAAGAATTGTTTCACCAGATAAATCCGCATGGCTTTGGATAATCTTTGCTGGGCCTTCGCTGTTGTGGGAGAGAGAAAAACGAGGTGTCAAATTAGAGAAATTTGGAGAGGAAAAAACGGTTTTGACAATGCATTCAGAAACTCAGATAAGCTTCGTGAAACAAAATAACCTGAGGGAAACGCGGTTTTTGAGATATTTGTTGTTAATTGACTGTGGGGGCTCAGGTTTCAGTTGACTGAAATTGGACTCCTTCGGACATTGTCCCTCAGCTCTTGAGAACTTAGAAGTTTTTGACTGATCGTAAGAGTCTGTCAGCCACGCACACCGGGATCAGTTGGGAAGGAGCAAACCATACCTGTTGGTAGGAAAAACTACCAACATTGACCCAGTATCTCTGTGTGTGTGAGAGAGCATTTTTTTGCATTTGTGGAGGAAATTAGACATTAATGCAAATTTGTGACAAGAGGTCAGAATGTATTTATTCATTTATTGATCTGTGCACTTATTGCTCTCCTATCACCCAAGTCCCTGGGTAGGGTAGAAGAAGAAGAAGAAGAGTTTGGATTTATATCCCCCCTTTCTCTCCTGCAGGAGACTCAAAGGCTGGATAACTCTTTACCCTTAACCCCTCACAACAAACACCCTGTGAGGTAGGTAGGTATTGAGAGAGTCTCCGAGAAGCTGTGACTCATCAAGGTCACCCAGCTGGCGTGTGTGGGAGTGCACAGGCTAATCTGAATTCCCCACATAAGCCTCCACAGCTCAAGCGGCAGAGCGGGGAATCAAACCCGGTTCCTCCAGATTAGTTACACGAGCTCAAATAAAAAAGTTACATTGAGTGGAAGATGATCACTTAGCAATAAGTCCCCAACGCTTAAAAAGATGTGACATTTAATAATTGCGTAGGATAGGGGGATATTAAGATGTAATCAGATCAACGCTTAGCACCGGAATGCGAGCTTTTACCAAGGTAAAGCCATCTGCACCCTATAGCAATTTGGAGGTCCGTTTTAACCATAATTTGTTAAATTTGATGGCAAATTTGATTAACTGGAATTTCCTGCCGCGATTCAATGAGAGTCCCTTTGAGGATTGCCAAGAGCTGGGTTAGAAGAAGCTGTAACGAGATCATCCCTCCTGATTCAAATGGGCCAAAGTGGTAGAAAGGTCCTATGCACTCTAATTTCTCTGGCTGCTAAAAATCACCTACCAGGACTTCAATCCGTCAGATGGTTGGTTTATTTTCTAAATCCTTTCTACTAAAATGATGATGATCCTACTCCATGTGTTGGATTAAGGGAGTCTCGCGGTCAATCCAGCAGGTATATACAAGTTCATCATAATCATGTGAAGAGCTTCCCCTACCAAAATAACAGCTCCTGTGCAAGAGGGGACATGAGTCGAAAGAGGAGTTGCTTTGATGCTAAGTTGGCTACAAATGGGCCAGTGAAAGTCCCTCCAGAATAACGGTGAACTCAAACTTGGATACTCTTGTAGCAGGAAGAGAGTATTGTTGGTAGCCATTTAAGGCAAGCTCTGAATTGGACCAAGTTTCTTGTAAGGCTATAAACGTAAATTTTTGTAGATAAGTGAGGAAATCACGATTATCGCATTTCTTGATCCATCCGGCTATATTCCACGAGATGAGGGAAATCACATCTCTTCTCTGACTTGGATTTGGAGAGTTACACGAGCTCTTCACCTCCCACGCCACTGCTGCTCCTACAGTCATAAAACCAAATTTCAAAGTTATGCTGAACAATACTGCAAAGCTAAGCATGCAACCTGCTATCCCTTCATCTTAACATCTCATCTTCTTTTTAACATCTTACAGTCTCCTTTTGAGGGGTCATGCGTGTGTATGTGTGTGTGATTTTGCCATCAATTGACAACTGATTTACAATCACCCCATAGGGGTTTCAAGCGAAGATAAGATCAGAGGTTGCTTGCCTCCACATGAGCTGAGAGAGTTCTGAGAGAACTGTGACCAGCCCAGGGTCAGAGCGAGGAGGAACTGCACCTGGGGAACTGTGCCCCTGCCACACCCCTGCCCGCCCCACCCTGGAAGCCCATTCACACCCTGCCACGTCCTCACCATGCCCTCTCATCCGCATGCACCTGATGGGTCGTGCACTCCCACGCCCCATTGGCACTACGCCCCGGGACAAGCCCTAGGTCACCCAGCAGACTACGTGGGGAGGAGTGAGGAATCAAACCTGGTTCTCCAGATTAGAGTCTGCTGCTATTAACCACTATACCATGCGGGCAATTTCCATTTTTAAAACTTCATCTGAGAATTTCATTTTAGATAGATAGATAGATAGATAGATAGATAGATAGATAGATAGATAGATAGATAGATAGATAGATAGATAGATAGATAGATAGATAGATAGATAGATAGATAGATAGATAGATAGATAGATAGATAGATAGATAGATAGATAGATAGATAGATAGATAGATAGATAGATAGATAGATAGATAGATAGATAGATAGATAGATAGATAGATAGAATTGTGTGAATAGTAAGCAAATTTCTTTTGAGCTTAGAGCAAAACAATTGAAAATAAACAACTGTGGATCTGCCACCTGGAAACACTCTGCATATCTGCCCACTTGCTGAGTCACTGGAAGTGGGTGAGCCATTGTAATTTCAAATGGTGGTTACATTGTGAGCATTTAACACAAACATTTGCATGTGGTTTTTTTTTTTTTTTACATTCCTGTTAAATGACAATAGAAACTACAGGCTGCATCTTGAGAGCAAATATCTCATTCTGGGAAAGAAAAGTGAACTTTTATTTATTCGTAAAATTGCTGCAGATTTTAATCTAGACTCGGGTAACAAGGCTGCTAATCTGTATCCCAGGCTCCATCTGTAGGCATGCAAGCCTATAGCCAGACTGGGGTGGGGGGAGCACTTCTAAAAGCATTTCTTGGAATCCTAGCCAGCCCAGACTCCTGGAGGAGAGCAAGGGAAAGATGGGTGTCAATTTCAATTCAAGGGCTTTGATATCAAGAGTATTTGTTTGATATATTTCCTTCTCCCAGCAAACATTGCATTCCCTGAAGGCTCAGTCACATGAATCTGGATAACAACAGCACAGCCTCACAAAGAATTTGCAAATGCCCACACCCTGATTCTCTCAGCAGACCTATCAGCAGACTTACCTGCACCCTTTCTCCCAAAGGTTAATCTTCAACCTCCTGCCCAACCATTAGAGAGCCAGGAACCTTTTGCTTAAACTTGGAATGCTCCTGGTCTTAATTTTATCAACACAGCCCAAACCTTATCAGGAGTTGGGTTTGATCAAAGATATTCGGGCAGGTTTGGATTCGGATGAGGCTCGGATGAATGGGCTCGGATCAGATGAGGTTCAGATGGCTCGGGCTCGGACACATCCGAACCTGTGGGAACATCCGAGAAATTCGGATGTATTTTTTTAGGTTTTTTCATGTTTTTGCCTGCTGGGGGCGCAGTTTTACATGTTTTGGCCCCAAAATTTCAGGGTATCATCAGGAGACTGTCCTGACGATACAACCCAAGTATGGTGCAGTTTGGTTCAGGGGGCCAAAGTTATGGACCCCCAAAGGGGGTCCCCCATCCCCTATTCTTTCTAATGGGAGCTAAGGAGATGGGGGCTACGATAAGAGAGGCAAGTGTCTGGGAATGGAATTGCCTTTCTTATTGTAGCCAGTGGGTTAATTTTTCCTATAACCACACCCCCCAAAAATTCATGGCTTTTTGCACTTGGATTGTCCTCTTTACACTTGTGAACAGGGCTGGCATCTTCTCTCGTTCCCTTGGACTTCTTCTGGATTGGTAAATATCTCCCTTCCCTTAACACTCTCTTCTATTCCCTCTATTGATACCTCTCTCCATGTCCTTGGCTTCCCAAAACTCTCTTTCCGTGTGTTTGCAGTTTGCATGTATAACTTTATTATTTTTAATCCTTAGTAAAACTGAAAACCCTCTCCTTACTTATGGTTTTTGTACGGTTTTCGAAGAAGAAGAAGAAGAAGAAGAAGAAGAAGAAGAAGAAGAAGAAGAAGAAGAAGAAGAAGAAGAAGAAGAAGAAGAAGAAGAAGAAGAAGAAGAAGAAGAAGAGTTTGGATTTATATCCCCCCTTTCTCTCCTGCAGGAGACTCAAAGGGGCTTACAATCTCCTTGCCCTTCCCCCTTCACAACAAACATCCTGTGAGGTAGGTGGGGCTGAGAGAGCTCCGAGAAGCTGTGACTAGCCCCTTTGAGTCTCCTGCAGGAAAGAAAGGGGGGATATAAATCCAAACTCCTCCTCCTCCCCCCCCCCTCCCTCCCTCCTCCCTCCCTCCCTCCCTCCCTCCCTCTTCTCTCTCTCTTTCTCTCTTCTCTCTTCTTCTCTCTCTCTCTCTCTCTTCTTCTTCTTCTTCTTCTTCTTCTTCTTCTTCTTCTTTTTCATTTAGGCTGTGCAGAACAGACCAATATTACCATTTTCCCACAGTGTTTGTTGACTAGTCTGACCACCTTCGGCTTCTGGGCCTTCTTTGTAAAGATGCTACTGCTTAACTTGCTTTGGACAACCACTGTAATTAATTAAACCAATAAATGCTCCATTAAAATGTCACCAGTGGAAATTAACATGCCCACATGTTAAGGAATATTGTCCCCAGAGTAAATGACACATGGTTGGAAAGTGTGACTCACTAGACCAGAAAGTTTTAACTTCCTTCTCACCATATGTTCTACATTTTCATGTCACTTCAAAACTCTTCGACATCATTCTGCATTAGCTAGAAAGTTATGACTCAGCTGGACTCTTTCTCACAGTCTACGGTCATATCACTTCCAGACGGACTGATATTATCATCCTAGTTCCAATGGATCAGTTCACATGGGCGATGCCACAAAATAACTCTGCGGAACCAAAAGTGATGAAAACACTAATACCCTAAAACAATGAGTCTTCCCTTGAAATGTTGAAGTCGTGATACAATTGCTACACCGACTTCAACACCAGTGAATCAATCAACACTTCTTATGATTGAAAGATCAGTTGACGTCCACTTAACAGCACAATTTACATACAGACTTCTATAGTCAGAGAGTTGACCAATGTAATACGCTTTGTGGTGGCTGTCATCAGTAGCGTTTGGAATGGGCTATCTCTTCAGAATTCAACTCCCTCCCAACATTTCCTCTCCCTCTCTATTCTAATGTAGAGAGAGGTCTTCAAACTATGGCCCTCCAGATGTTCATGGACTGTGTTGGAACATAGGTGGCCAAATCCCCTCATAGTTTCAACTTGACTTTGTCCTAATTATATAATTAAATATATTATTACTTTGTTGCTGTATTTCAATGGCATACAATTATGCTATTTGTATTTTTCAAGCTTATTTAAATCACCTTTTTTGGATTCTAATGCTTTGTAGAAATCTCATATCGAGTTTTAATTCTTATGTAAACCCTTGGGAGTTGGGCTAGGGTTGAAGTCTTAATTATGTGTGTATGGCCCATGGCTAATAAACGTGAATTTGAATTGAATATAGGGTTGTCCAAAGTCAGCTGTGACTTGTCATATATATATTTTTTTAAATTTAATTAAAATATTTTTAAAAGACAATCAGATATTTACATCAATATACTGTTGCATTGATAGTTTAAGCAAACTCTGAATTCCCAACTTTCACTTTAAAGAAAAACTTCTTCCCTTGCAGAGATAGTGTGAGCACTATCACAGATAGGTCTTTTTTTATCCAGTGAGGTGTGGTGGTTAAGAATAGGTCGACTGTAATCTGAAAAACTGGGTTTAATTCTCCACTCTTCCACATGAGCAGAGGACTCTTATCTGGTGAACTGGAAATGGCTCCTTCCGCACATAATGCACTTTCAACCCACTTTCACAATTGTTTGCAAGTGGATTTTGCTCTTCCGCCCAGTAAAATCTAACTGCAAAATGCATTGAAAGTGGATTGAAAGTGCCTTATTCTGCATGTGCGGAAGGGGCCTATGTTTCCCTGCTCTACACATGAGGCTTTCTGGGTGACCTTGGACCAGTCATAGTTATTTTAGAACTCTGTCAGCCTCACCTACTTCACAAGGGCCCCTTCCGCACACGCAAAATAATGCGTTTTCAAACCACTTTCACAACTGTTTGCAAGTGGATTTTGCTATTCCGCACAGCTTCAAAGAGCCCTGAAAGCAGTTTGAAAGTGCATTATTCTGCATGTGCGGAATGAGCCTAGGTGTCTGTTGTTAAGAGAGGAAGGAAAAGGAGTTTGTAAGCCACTGTGAGACTCCTAACAAGAGGTAAAAGTGTAGTATGAATCCAAACTCTTCTCCCTCCTCCTCCTCCTCCTCTTCTTCATATCTCCATGAGGGAAGGGAATAGAAACTCACTTTAAAGCACACATGCAATAAAAGGAAGCTGTGAATTCTGAGAACCTGCTCAACCTACCAGTGCAACAATATATCAATATTGAATGTCTTTTAACAAATAAATATGATATCCTTCCCCTTCAGGATTGGGGCAAGGGATGAGAGAGAGATTTGAAGATGTTGAAAAATGGGCTGGAGGTGGATGGGAGTGGGAAGGACAAATAAAACCAACAGCAACATCATGCATAAGGAAAAAGGCAACACAAAATCAGCATCCACAAAGAGATTGGGGTAAACATGGTCTCAGACAAAATTTGGGGGAGGGGGACACAAACAAATAAAGAAATAGCAGCCATCGAGTCACTGGTGGCAGCCATTGCGGCAGAGGTGAGCAACACGAGGCAAAGAGAAAGGGGCATTCAGCTCATAGGGCGCAGTTGCAGGGAGCTGCAACGATTGGCCCAAGCTGAAAAAGGCGGGAGCAGCAAAGGTGCATATAAGCGCCACGCCCCGAGCCTCGGCCTTCTTGGCTAGCTGAGGCTCAAGAGCGGCGTGACTCACTCACCCACCCTCCCTAGCTACAATTGTTAATAGTTGACTTGTTGTAAATGGTGTTTATTGTATAACTGTATTTTGTTGCAGCCCGGCGGGTTTGCAACAGAATCGCAACATTAGTGGGGAGAAGCCGAGCTGGGCCCCCGGGCTTCTCCATGGTTGGTGCCCTTAAAGAAGGGCCTGGGGGTGGGGTGGGATGGTAAGCAAGCTGGTAGGCTTAGCTGGTGCCCGCTACCCCCAGCAGGAAGGGTTGACACCAAGGGGTATCCACCCCGGTGGCTCCTGGCTTCCTGCCTAATGCCCCAATGGGGATTGGGGACGGCATGGTCGGGTCAGCAATGGTGCTGACCTGTTGATGTTGTGATCCGTTTGTCTGCCCAGCTTCTTAAGTGTTTATGTTTGTTAATTAATAAATTGGGCTGTGGCCCAATCTATTTCCAAGCTCTGGTTGGTGTGTTTATTTGCTGGGGAAGGGTCTACACCATCTGCATGCAAATGAAAATCAAAGTGAAAACTGTCATAAAAATGTGTGCAATCTGTGTCATCATCAGGGGATAAGCCAAAAACAATTTGTAGCTAGAACGAATATGGAAAAATGAGGAAAAATCTCACTGACACTAGCAGTGTCTTTCTAGCATCAAAGCCACAAGTCATTCACATCATCCACTACCTGATGCTACTGACTGGAGATGCTGGCGGTTGAACCTGTGATCTACAAACCAAGCAGAGACTGTACCGGTCTACCACTGAGCCACGACCCCTCCCTTGGTTACAGGGCAAAAAGGGAACCCGGAATAATCACAACCATTTGTGATTATAATAATCACAACCACTATGCAGCAGTGGCGTAGGAGGTTAAGAGCTTGTGTATCTAATCTGGAGGAACCGGGTTTGATTCCCAGCTCTGCCACTTGAGCTGTGGAGGCTTATCTGGGGAATTTAGATTAGCCTGTACACTCCCACAAACACCAGCTGGGTGACCTTGGGCTAGTTACAGCTTCTCGGAGCTCTCTCAGCCCCACCCACCTCACGGGGTGTTTGTTGTGAGGGGAGAAGGGCAAGGAGATTGTACGCCCCTTTGAGTCGCCTCCAGGAGAGAAAGGGGGATATAAATAAAAAAATTCTTATGAGTATTTAAGGCCATTTTTCTTAACTGCCTGGTTGGATACAAGACCACTTGAATAGAGAAGCACAAAGTGTACCCCCCTTTTAATCATTATCTTAAACCACCTAGAAATTAGCAATTTTGTAAAAGGAGAGAATTCAACACATTTTTTCCTAAAAAAAAACCCAACCTGCTGTCTGTGCACCTGTTCTTGGCCCTATTCAGTACAAGGAGTGCACACTGAAACAAATGGTTTTAATTTAATTTCAGAGTTTTAAAAAGCCAGGATTACTATTCTCCTGAACTCCTGGGAATTCTAATACTACTTCAGGAATCCATGTCACTTTTTTTTCCAGGTGTGGAAATAATGGTTACTAGTCTGGAGGGCAAAATTACTGCCATTTTTTTTCCATGGCCAGCAGACCTAGAGTGTATAATAAGGGGACAGGTCTACCCCAAAGCTGAACTAACCTGACCCCCCACCCTCCCAATTTGTGATTGTAAATTTTGGTAGTGGGTAATGGTTTGTTAGGCCCTTTCTGCACCGCAACGGTGCGGGGGTGCATTGGCATAAACAATGCCGATGCACCCTCCTGGGACCGTTCGCATGGATGGTCCCAGGAGGGCGGCAGGCGGCGGCACAGCCTTCGCACAGGCTGCACCGTCGCTGAACGCCTACCTTGTCTCCTGGCTTCCAGCTCGTCGCAGAAGCCAGGGGACATGCCCCCCGCAGCCTGGAGCAACGGCTCTGGAGTCGCAGGCCAGGGGGGCGTGTCCCCTGGCCTCTGTGACAAACTGGAAGCCAGGAGACAAGGTAGGCGTTCGGGAAAGGGGGGAATGGCGCCTTCCAGACATTGCTTTGGAAGCCGCTGTTTCCCGAATATCTTGCTCAGGGAGCAAGGTTTGGAAACAGCAGCTTCGCGCTACTCGGGGGTTGCGAGGCCGCTGCCGCTGTGATGCGGCGGCGGCGACCATGCGAACCCCTCCCCAGGGACACTGTTTTTAGCGTCCCTGGGTCGCTGTATTCTGCCCATGCGGAAACAGCCTCTGTTTGCCTTTTTATATATCCCTAAAAGTCCATTATTCAGTTGAAGACCTTCTCTCCCCACCACCATTTCCCACATCTATGTGGACCTAGGAAAAGTCATGCTGGAGTAAGGGAACTGGGGCTTGAGCTGCAATTTTTTTAAAAAAATCCTTGATCACGTTCAGCTTTTTCGGCACCATGGTTATTCGGCTCTGCCGAATACCCTGGGGATTTTCAGTAAAGGAGAAATGTGAATCACCACTCCTAATCATGACATCTCACTGCCAGTCAAATCTTGCTATGTGACAACATTGCTAAGAGCTCATGAGGTCCCTTGAGAGAAAATCAATCACTTGTCTGAGCTTTACTGGAATGTCAACAAAAGATTGGTTTGCCAAGAATCTTCCAAAATATATGGATAATGTTGACTCAGGCTTGATCAAGTTTTGATCATGTTCAGTTATTCATTTCTTCACTCATTTATTTATTTATTTTGAATAGTATTTATAGATTAGGAGTCTTGGGGTGCAGAGGAGTAAACTGCTGTACTTCAGTCAAAGCTTTGCTCACAACGTGAGTTCTATCTTGGGCCGTTTCCACATGGCCACGATGGGGGTTGGGTCGGCATACATTACGCAGACCCAACCCCCCCAGGACCGTTCAAACGAACAGTCCCGGTTGTGACGGGGAGGACAGCGCAGCATCCGCACAGGCTGCGCCGTCCCCCAAACGCCTCACCGTGTCCTCCAGCCTCCAGCACGTTGCACACGCCAGGAGACACGCTCCCCCTGCCCTGCGCAACAGCTTGAAAGTCACAGGGTGGGGGGGGCATGTCCTCTGGCCTGTGCGATGTGCCGGAGGACACGGTGAGGCATTTGGGAAAGGGGAGGGGGAATGGCGCCTTCCAGCCGCTGCCAATCACATGGAAGCAGCTGGAAGCCACTGTTTCCCAAAAACCGCGCTGGGGAAGCGAGGTCGGGAAACAGCGGCTTCGCACCGCTGGGGAGGCGCGAGGGTGGCGCGGCTGCAATGCAGCTGCCCCCCCCATGCAAACAGCTCCCTGGGGACGGCGTTTTTGCTGTCCCCGGGGCGCTGTTTATGGCCCATGTGGAAAGGGCCTTGGTTCCAGTAGCCAGTTCAAGGTTGACTCAGCCTTCCATCCTTCCGAGATCGGTAAAATGAGTACCCATCTCGCTGTGGGTGAATTGTAGATGATTGGGAAAGGTAGTGGGAAACCACCTCATGAACATAGTCTGCATACTAAATGTTATGATGTGACATCACCCCATGGGTCAGTAATGATTTGGTGCTTGATCAATGGACTACCATTACCTTTGCATAGTTTGCCTAAGTATGATTTTCTAGGGTAACCAACTTATTGTAATTTTATCATAGCTAACAAATTGGACCTTAATTTTGTGTGCATACACATGAAACTCTTACACATGAGTTTACCCATTATTTCCCATGTGCAATCTCACTGTAACCTCATATCTATAGGGTTACACATTGTAACCCCATATCCATAGGAAAACAGCCAGCATGGAGAGTGGCCGACTCTAATCTGGAGAAGTGGGTTTGGTTCCCCACTCCTCCATAGGAAGCTTGTTGGGTGACCTTGGGCCAGTCACAGTTCTCTCAAAACTCTCTCAGCTCACATGGAAGCAGGCAATGGCAAACCATCTCCAAATACCTCTGGCCTTGAAACCCTACAGAGTTGGCATAACTGCACTATGACTTGATGGCCCCTTCCATCACATTCACAGGGAATTACAGTTCCTGTAGTTGTATCCATTGCTCTAGTTTTAGAAAAAAGCTTCAATGTTCTTGACAGGTGAGACTATTTTGCTAAACAAAAACTTCTCAAGTATGACATTCCAAATGAGTGAACCTCATCTATCTGCGGACCTTCTTCTGACATACCTTATAATTTATATCCATATGGTTGTCCTTCAAAGAAGGATAGAGTCTGATCACAATCAATTTGGAACATGGCTGAATTATCACAGTGTTGTGTTAATGTCCTTAAGGAGAAATTGTGGCTTGAAAAATATTATTCAGGCATTGCAGGGATTTGGGACCCATTATTGTAAATCAGGGATTTAGGCTAAGGTTTTACATGAAAGGAGAGAAATAGTAGCAGGTTCCTAAGGCACCATTTGGACTTAAGAAATACAATCAGGTAAATTAAACCTTCCTTTTTGAAAGAGACAAAATTGAATAAGGTAAAATTTTGAAGATCTCCAAGTCTATTTGCACATACAGGATGGATTCCAGATCCCATATTAAGTACCTGAAGATGTAGAGTTTGGATTTATACCCCACCTTTCTTTCCTTTATTTATCCTTCGGGGTGTAAAGGCAGCTTACAAACTCAAGGTGGACTACAAACTTCTTTCCCTTTATTTCCCCACAACAGAAACCTAGTGAGGTAGGTGGAACTGAGAGAGTTCTGAAGAAGTGTAACTAGCCCAAAGTCACCCAACATGCTTCATGTGTAAGAGCAAGGAAACAGATGCACTTCACTAAAGAATCTGTCGCTCATGTGGAAGAGTGGGGGATCAAACCCGGTTCTCCAGATTAGAGCCCACCATTCTTAACCACTAGACCACGCTGGCCGTCATATAATGAGGAGGAAACAGGCATGATTCCCGTTTGGTTTTTATCCATCATTGTGTCTAGGACTTTGTCACTGCAAATATGTGAGGAAACTATCTATTTAGGACATTTTCATCCTACTTTTCTTCCAAATCTTCTGAGCGCTATTCACTCTTCCAGCTTCACCCATCTTATCCTCACATCAGCCCTGTTAAACTGGGAGTTTATGACAGCAGGTACTCAATGATTTTCATGGCAGAGTGGTGAACCTGGTTCTCCCAGATCTTAGGTCGATTCCGCACTTGCGTTATCGACCTAAGTTCGAGCTGCGTTCGACCTAAATGCTCCGCACAACCACTGGGATCGACGTGGTTTTGTACCAGCTTCGCCCCGTGTAACGGTCACATTTCTGACTCCAGTTGGGAATGACTACTTTTTCAGGGAACCACGCTCGAACTCAGCTCGATTCCAGTAAAGTGCGGAATCTCTGGTGCCAGGAGTCCCCCATTCAGCCAATCACAGCTGAGTGTTTCAGGCATGCGTACAGCTGGAGCAACCGCCGTGGCGAAAATCGCTACTAATCCCCTCTTCTTTCTATGCTCAAGTGATGGCTGGTTGCACAAACGGGCGCATTAACCTCGACGATACCAATGTAAGCAGCCAATCAAAAAACGCCACCTTCATCCCTCCATTCCTGTGGCAGTTTTTTTATAACGTGTGTGGGGATAGATGGAACATGGCTGTAGAACAGTAGCCAATCGGAATGGAGCAGCGAAGAGGCACCGGATGATTCTGCCCTCCGAGCTGGGATCAAGCTGGTTGCAGTGGGGAACAACAATGGCTTCGACCTAGGTTAGTACCCTTCTCAGGGAACTGGGTCAAACCTATTTTACTCATGTGCGGAATCGCCCTTAGTCCAACACTCTAACCAGTATACTGTTCTAGCTCTCTCAAATGTCACTTAATTGTGCATATTATTTTCTTCATAATGCCATCATATAATCTATATATTTTATTCTCAAGGTGACCCCATCTGCAGATTGAAGCCTTGTAGAAAGAATGGAGCTTGCAAACCGGGCTTGCAAACCCCCTCTGCCCCACAGTTGCCTCCTCCTTCGTCCCTCACTGCAGGCTGCAAGCTTCAGGCTCCTGCTGTGGGTTTGGGTGAGTACAAGAGGCTCCCTTGGCTGCAGCCTTTCCTGACTGCTCTTCCCCAGGTCCGACACCGCCCCTCCCCCACGGCCTGGTGGGCCAGACAATGGGATGTTAAGTATGTGTTAACGAGGGCCAGATATAATTATACGGAGGGCCTGATCTGGCCCGCGGGCTGTGAGTTTGACACATGTGCTTTAAATGCTAGAGTTTCCTGATGATGTAATGTCATTTTCCAAATAAGAAAAAATAAATAACTGTATGAATGCCATTAAATCAAAGAATTGGCCCAGAAAAAAAATGCTTTGAATTGGACTTCACCATATTTAAAACATTATTATGGGGTGGGTGAACTATATTGGTGCAGTCAATCCACTTTTACGCCCAAAAGAATAATTCACTTGTCCCAAGACAATGATGATTTTTTTAATAATGTAATGTACATACAGGAATGTTTCTCTAATCATTCACCAAAATGAATAAATTGTTCAAACTTTCTAGTAACTACAATGTTTATTTTTATTTTATTCCATTTTTATAGGGCTCAGGGCGGTGTACATCCAAATCAGATAATAAATAGACAACAGTAAAACAACCTAATAACAATTTAAAATTTTCAGTTCAACAGTTCCTTATAATAACCGATGGCAACTTGTCCCAAACCTGTTCCCACCCACAGGAGACCTAGGTGGTATGAGGGTCTGATGGTCACCCTGGCTGGCCAAAAGTCTGACGGAACAGGTCCGTTTTGCAGGCCCTGCGGAAGCTCTGCAGATCCTGCAGGGCCCTGATCTCCTTTGGGAGCCTGTTCCACCAGGTAGGGGCCAAGGCAGTAAAGGCCCTGGCCCTTGTTGAGGCCAGCCAGAACTTTTTTGAGCTGGGGATTTCCAGCAGGCGCTCCTCCTTATGGTAAATGAGCCTATCTAGATTTGTAAATTCTGTAACTCTTCCAGAACTTATATCCTGTGGAAAGGTCTACATTGGAACTACAAAATGCAGCATTCAGACTTGTATTAAGGAGCACGAAAGGCACTGTTGGCTTAACCATCCTGAAAAATCTGCAGTAGCAGAACATGCTCTAAACAAAACTGGACATAACATTCTATTTGAAAACACTGACATTCTGGACAACTCAGAAGGTTACTATGTCAGACTACATAGGGAAGCCATTGAAATCCATAAACACCAAGAAAACTTCAACAAGAAGGAAGAGACTCTGAGAATTAACAAAACTTGGCTACCAGTACTGAAAAACACCAGAATCAAAGGCCAAGGGCATGCTAGGTTCATGGACAGTGGACTCTGCCCAGACACAGGGTTTGCATTCACTAAGACTGTTGCTACTGCAGGGAATGCAAATGTGAATCACTCCCTGGACTGAAAAACCCCACCCGCAATACAATACAGTCAACCACACCTTTGCATAGCACGTTCCACCCAAACACTTACTGATTGGTTCCCCACCCTGGGACGTGGACAATATATTCCCCACTAAACATTCCCTTCTCATTGGACACAGTGTGTAACAGACTTCTCTCTGTGATACACCTCTGAAGATGCCAGCCACAGATGTAGGTGAAACGTTAGGAACAAGATCTACCAGACCACAACCACACAGCCTGGAAAACCCACAACAACCATCTGTAATTCTTGTTTGCTGCCAAAGTGTTTCTAGGGAAAAAGAAATAAAAACTTCAAAAACTGGAAGAGAAAAGAAAAACGAGACTCTAGGACTGAGACCCAAGCAAATGAAAAATGTGAATAAATGGCAACAAGATTTTTTAAAAAACATCAAGCAAGATCATTAGTTCCCTCTTTCCATTCATTCATTCATTCATTCATTCATTCATTCATTCATTCATTCATTCATTCATTCATTTATAGACCGCCCAATCCCCAAGGGGCTCTGGGCGGTGCACAACACTAATCTATGTACAATATGAAACATTTTACATTTATATGAAACATTTATATGAAACATTTTACATTTATAAATCTTCTAATAATGACATGTTCATGCCCCCCCCCTTTTCACAACTGAGGAGTTTTACTGAATTCTGAGGTTTTCCCACTACCCAGCCCTGATCTTGAAGGCCTCTGCTCGCCTAATCTTTTCAGACCTCAGAAGCTAAGTAGTGGTTTGAAGGTACATTCTTAGCACTGAATTCAAATGACTCTGTGTGAAATGACATGTTCATTCACACCCCTTGATCGGCACTCCACAGCGTGTCTTTCCCCCCCACAACGTCTGATTCTCGCTCATCAGCTCTCAGAGGAAGGAACATACTGATCAGTGGTGCGTGGTGAATAAAATCAAGTGTTTGCCGCAAGCCACTCCCGAAATGTTGACCTTTATGTAATTGCCAACCTGCCTCAAACATGCCACGAAGCTCGACTCTGATTTTGCGAGGGGGGGGGGGATCAATCAGGAGTGATTAGCATTTTTATAGCACGTTCCATTGTGAGACACTTGACAAAAATCAAGAGGCTGGCTGTTTCTATTGAATCTCACTTCTGGCGCTCCAGCGTTTCTGGCGTCACCGGAGCTATTTCGACCCAGCTCTGTGTTTTCATAAGTGAAAATTGTGTCTTAGGCAAGTGTAACCTCAGCTTGTGGGTTCTGTGGGGCAGAACTTGGAATGAGTTTGCAACAACAATTTAAAAAAACAAAACAAAATGGTTTACTTTCTTAACATATAACATCAAACATCAACATTTAACATCACACTTCAAGGTCCTGTTCAGGTTGCATTTTCAAGTCCTTATATTTACAGTCGACTGATACTGCCAAGTCCAATTCTTCTTTGCAAGTGGGTTGGCTCCGGAAGACTCCAAGGGCTTGATGAACAGGATTCAACATGATGAAGGTTTCCAGGAGAACTCTCACCCATTACAACCACAAAAAGAAACCCTGAAACAATAAACCCCAACATTTACAACATAGCAAAAACAAACAACTACCTTCCCAGTAGTTCCCAACAACATTGCAGTTTACTTGGGTGCTGTGTGGTTTCCGGGCTGTATGGCCGTGTTCTAGCAGCATTCTCTCCTGACGTTTCACCTGCATCTGTGGCTGGCATCTTCAGAGGATCTGAACAGATGCTACGTTCAGCAAAGGATAAGAGGGATCCTTTAGCTACTGCAGGAGTCTATCGCATACCATGTAGCTGTGGACAAGTCTACATAGGAACCACCAAACGCAGCGCACAAACACGTATCAAAGAACACGAAAGGCACTGCAGACTATTTCAGCCAGAAAAATCAGCAATAGCAGAACACATGATAAACCAACCTGGACATAGAATATTATTTGAAAAAACAGAAATTCTGGACCACTCTGAAAGCCACTACGTCAGACTACACAGAGAAGCAATTGAAATCCATAAGCACATGGACAATTTTAACAGGAATGAAGAAACTATGAAAATGAACAGAACTTGGCTGCCAGTGTTGAAAAATACTAGGGTCAAGACTGTGTCAAACCAGCTCCACACAAACACAGGATGACCATAGACAAAAGAAACAAAGGCCAGGATACTCCTATTCAGATGCTCCCACCAGTGACCTTGCTATCTACAGGGTTACTCCCAGGCTATAGTCTTCATTGTTACTCATACTTCTATTCAGACGCCCTCAACTATTGACCTGGTTGCCGCCTTTGTTACTCACAGACAAGGTTTCCCCACCCACCCTGGACACTCCAACAGATATATACTCCACTTGCTTTCCCACATCAGATCCTCTGAAGATGCCAGCCACAGATGCAGGCGAAACGTCAGGAGAGAATGCTGCTAGAACACGGCCATACAGCCCGGAAACCACACAGCACCCAAGTGATTCTGGCCGTGAAAGCCTTTGACAATACATTGCAGTTTACCTTAACAAGGTGTTAAGGGCTTATACAACCAAGGTCCGAGTCTGGTAGCCTTGTCTCCTCCAACTACATGAGCTCTGCAGCCATCTGCTGCTTTGAGTCTCCACGCCTTTCTGGGTCAACCCATTCTGAGCATGGGGGGGTTACACAAGCAAGTGTTAATCTCCATCTGCATCGAAAAAGAAATCTGAGATGCAAAGATCCAGCTGCTGTGACATCGAAATTAGAACATCTGAAGGAGAAGATGAGTTTGGATTTATACCCCACTTTATACAACCAAAAGAATCTCAAAGTAGCTTACACATTCCTTCCCTTCCTCTCCCCACAACAGACCCCTGGTGAGGTAGGTGGGGCTGAGAGAGTTCGGAAAGACCTATGACTGGACCAACATCACCCAGCAGCAATGTAGGAGTGGGGAAACACATTCAAATTCAGATTAGAGTTGGCCAACCACATGGAGGAATGGGAAATCAAACCTGGTTCAGGAGGTTAAAGTCCACCACTCAGGTGGAAGAGCAGGGAATTGAACGCAGTTCACCAAATTAGAGTCCACTGCTCAGATGGAGGAGTGGGGAGTCCACCAATCTTAACCTCTATACCAGGGCTCGAGAACCTTTTTTACTCAAAGAGCCATTTGGCTCGCTTGCCCGCCCGCCGCCCCTCCGCCCGCTTTCCCCCCCGCCCACTTGGAGTCCGCTTGCTTGCCCCCCCCACTTGCCAGCCCGCCCCCCTGCTCGCTTGCTCGCCCCCCCGCTCACTTGCCCGCTCGCTCGCTCCCCCGCCCACTCACTCGCCCTTGCCCTCACCTGCTTGCCTCGCTCGCTTACTCGCCCCCTCGCTCACTTGCTCACTACTCACCCTGGCTCTGCTTGCTCATTGCCTCACTGCCTTCTCTGTCTGAGCCACACAAGAAGCAGCTGGAGTCATGCGGCTTTAGCCGCGGGTTCCCGACCCCTGCTCTATACCATACTGCCTCTCCAACTGCTGGACAGGGGATGCAAAGTGTAGTCATACATGGATTTTAGACTTTAAGAAAGCAGATTTCAGGCTGCAGCAGTAGCGTAGGAGATTAAGAGCTCGTGTATCTAATCTGGAGGAACCGGGTTTGATTCCCAGCTTTGCCGCCTGAGCTGTGGAGGCTTATCTGGGGAAGTCAGATTAGCCTGTACACTCCCACACACGCCAGCTGGATGACCTTGGGCTAGTCACAGCTTCTCAGAGCTCTCTCAGCCCCACCTACCTCACAGGGTGTTTGTTGTGAGGGGGGGAAGGGCAAGGAGATTGTAAGCCCTTTTGAGTCTCCTACAGGAGAGAAAGGGGGGATATAAATCCAAACTACTCCTCCTCCTCCTCCTTTTCTTCTTGTTTTTCTTCCTCTTCCTCTTCCTCTTCCTCCTCCTTTTCTTCTTGTTTTTCTTCCTCTTCCTCTTCCTCTTCCTCCTCCTCCTCTTCTTCTTCTTCTTCCTCTTCCTCTTCTTCTTCTTCTTCTTCTTCTTCTTCTTCTTCTTCTTCTTCTTCTTCTTCTTCTTCTTCTTCTTCTTCTTCTTCTTCTTCTTCTTCTTCCTCTTCCTCTTCCTCTTCTTCTTCTTTTTACCTTAAGAAGCTAAGGACTCTCATGGTACTATCTTCTCCAATCCCACCCCATAGATTCATGGCAAAGTCAGGAAAGAGCTGAAATCTTGACAAATGGAAGAGGATGACCATCCCAGATAGGAGTACACCATCCTTTGGTCAGTGGTATATGATACAGGATACTATGCCAAAGTGAATAAATCATGACTATGTGTTCGAGGGTCTAGAGGGCACTCATGAAGTGTAGACAAGGAAAGTGTTACAGCGAGTATAGAATCATAAATTTGGAAGAGACCCCAAGGGCCATCACGTTCAACCCCCTGCAATGCAGGAACACACAATCAAAGCACTCCATCAAAGCATTTTTGTGACACTTTGAAGAAGAAGAGTTTGGATTTATATCCCCCCCTTTCTCTCCTGTAGGAGACTCAAATGGGGTTTACAATCTCCTTGCCCTTCCCCCTCACAACAAACACCCTGTGAGGTGGGTGGGGCTGAGAGAGCTCCGAGAAGCTGTGACTAGCCCAAGGTCACCCAGCTGGCGTGTGTGGGAGTGCACAGGCTAATCTGAATTCCCCACATAAGCCTCCACAGCTCAAGCGGCAGAGCGGGGAATCAAACCCGGTTCCTCCAGATTAGATACACGAGCTCTTAACCTCCTAGGCCACTACTGCACCCAAAGGCAGTGAACATTGAAACATTAAAATATTTTCAACCATCAAGACTTTAAAACGACATTTAAAATATAAATATGTATACAATATTTAAACAATCCAGTGAAACGTAGCGACAAACAACACAACCAGAAAGGAGGACCAATAACAATTTGGAAGACCCGCTTGGTGTATGTTTCACACTATTTTTATGCCTTGACTTGTTTTAATGGCTACATGTTGATCGGCTTTGTTTTATTGTTTTACTAGCGGGCCCGGCCACGCTTTGCTGTGGCTTTGTGTGGTGAGTTCGGAGGGGAAGGAAGGAGGAAGAAGAAAGGCGTTACGGCTGTTTCTTACCGGGTGCCTAGAAACGCTCCTTCTTCCTCTTCCTGTGTGGGTGAGTCTGGCAGCCTTCAGTTTAGGCCGGCGTGCACGTGCACGCCACAGCGAAGGCGGGCAAGCCAGGCCCCCCCCGGCACGGCAGCCCCTGATTGGTCTGCCATGGGTTTTGCAGAAACTGCAGTTTACCGGGTTCAGGTATGGACTTTCGGTGATTTGAAGGTCCGATTACCTGCCCGCAACAGGGAGGGACGTTGTGGGAAAATTTGGTAGCATTCTGTCCAGGCTTTTCTGCGTTAGGGCATGAGGAACAAACACACTGTTAGCTTTTTATATATATAGACTGAGCCACTTTGAGAAGGTCTCTGGAGAGGCAGCTTTTACATTTTCCAAGCATATAAATAAGGGCAATTCAGATTCAATTTGAGATTAAAATACTGGATTATAAAACATACACACAAGTGTTAAAAAGGCAGCGTATCAACCATTTAACACACTTTTGAGCCTCCCATTTAATGGCTATGCTATTAATGTTACAGCAAATTAGACGGCTGCTGTAAAGAAAAGAAATTAACAGAAATCTCCGCAGGTAAGTTGTGTAACCTGCGAAACACCCTCACCTTCTCGCAATACATGCAATTACGTGGAGAAAAGATATGACAAAATCTAATTTAACTAGTGGTCAGTTTCACCTCTCTAGCAAAATGTGCACTGTCCATCAAGGAAATAATTTTTTCCCCCTTCTTCATATTTCTCTGTGAAAAACTGATTATATTTCTCCCCTAAGGAGTTCACTCCATGAGGTCAATTGCAGACCACAGAGAATGTAAGAAGAGGCTCTTCGGAAGACCTTTCCCAAGTCCCAGTAAAGATTCCGTAAAGCCAAAGGAGATATTCAAATAGTTTAAATCCAGCAATAAATGAAAGTACTAAATAACATTTAAAGGTTGTTGGGAGCCTTGAGGACTGCCTCCGGCTTGCAGATAAGCTTGTTAAAATAATCTCATTTTCACTTGGCTAAGGTTGCAATAGCCATATGCTCTTCGGCAGCATAATTTGGGTTGCTTCCGGTTTCGGACATCCTTTGAAGAACAAATGAGCCAAGGAAAGAACCAGCCAGGGAGAGGCAGCAAACAAGTGCACAGAAGAAATCATCAACACATAGGTACCTCTTTTTTTAAAAAAAAGAACACCAACCCCTATTTGCAGTGGTGGGATTCAAATAATTTAACAACCGGTTGTTTACAAGTGCCATTTTAACAACTGGTTCTGCCAAACTGGTGTGGACCTGCAGAATTCCACCACTGCCTATATGACTTCTGAGAAGTTTGTAACATTGGTTACCGGTTGAATTCCGAATCATCTTCAAGGTGTGAGTGTTGACCTTTAAGGCCTTACGCGGCCTGGGACCCTCGTACCTTCGGGACCGCATTACCCCATATGTCCCGAGTCGACCTCTGCGCTCAGCAGAGGCCGATTTACTGGAGATCCCTGGCCCCTCAATGATGCGGCTGGCCTCCACGTGGGCCAGGGCCTTTACGGCTCTGGCCCCTGCCTGGTGGAACACTCTACCACCAGCTGTCCAGGCCCTGAGGGACCTTGGAGAGTTCCGCAGGGCCTGTAAGACTGAATTGTTCCACCGGGCCTTTGGAGAGACCAGCCGCTGAGGGTGCCCTGCTCTGCCCTCCCCCGCTCTGCTGTATAGGGTCCCTAACATCATCGGGACCCATTATTCTCTTTTGGGAGGGTTGCATATGGGTTTCGTGGGATACTGTTTTAGAAATAAGATGCACCTGAATAACCAGGGGCAGCCATTGCTGCCGTGGTGAGCAACGCAGCAAGATAAGGGGCATGCATGGCCTGGCGGCTAGCTGCAGAACCGGGTGCAATGATTGGCTCCCACCGAAAAAGGCGGGAGGAGCCTGGGTATATCTAGACGCCTTTCCTCGGTCCGCGCCCTTCCCGGCGGCGAGAACCAGCAAGGCGTGGTCGTGTTTTTGGAGTCTCGCGTAAGGCCTGGAAGGAGACTGGCCTTTTCTTTCCTTTCCTTTCTTAGCTGAATTTCCTTTTTCCTCTGGCCCTCCTCGCTTCTCTCGTTTCAACGCCTTTCTTTCCTTTCACCTCTTCTGGGCCGGTTCCTGCGCAGCCGCCATGGGGCCGGTGGCCAAGAGCAGGAGCCACTGCTGCTGAGAGGCGGGCGGATTGCCATCCCGGGCAAGAGTGCGTGCTCTGCTGAACAGGGTCCGGGCCCAGACTGGCCCGGGGACGTCCGGACAATGGCCCGGTTGTTGGGCGAATCGGAGCAGCGGGCGAGGGCGGCCGCTGAGCTTTCCGAAGGCTTGTCTCCCATCAGCAGGGGACGGCCGGGTCGGCATGGCGGGACAGTCTCCCTTAGGAGGGGCCCTCCCCGCGGTCCCGGGGGGTGCCCGGCCCGGCATCTTCCTGGCCAACCCGACCACATGTTGGCCTAAGTATTGGCACCAATCCTGCCTTTGGTCTCCGCAACCTGGCGTGCGGACACCCTGTTGCATCTTTCAAGCAAGTCCTTGGCGGAGCGGCTGGTGAAGTCGGGTCCCCACCTCCGGGATCGGGGGCCCTGAGCCCACCCGGCGCCCGGGCGTATCCGCGGCCGGTGCGGCGCCGGCGTGGGGCCCCTGAGCTCGAGCAACGGAGGAGCTGCACCTTCGCCACCGGTTAAGCGGCGTCCACGATCGGGTGGATGCGTCCGTCGGCCCCTCGAGCGAGGGCAGGAGGAGGAAGGCGCAGCTCGTCAGGGCGTTCCCGTTCCTTCCAGCATGCGATCCCCCCAGCTCTTCGTGCGTCGGGTGAGTCTACTGAGGATGATGATGACCACTGCAGGGGCTACTGGGGAATTTTTTGGGTGCGGGGGAGAGAGAGTGCCTGCTCTCCCACCGCGTAACGCTTGCAAAGCGCAGGTGGCGTTTCGGGGGCGGCGTGGCGCCATCCCCCCTGGCCCTCGACTCAAGACGCAACCCGCGGCAACCAGCCCGGGTCCCACCTCCCCAGGAAGCTCCGGGAGCGGGCGCCTGGATGGGTAATACGTGGACATCTTTAAGTTCCCGCCATGGGAGGGGGAGTTGGGTTTGTCGGGCGGGAAGGCCGACCAAAAAAAGCCGGAAGGACCCGGCAGCAGCTGAGCGGAATTTTAACAACTGGCTGCAGGGCTTCACCGAATTCCTGGCCTCTCATCGAGGGCAGCGTATCCCCTGTGGGCCTGGCACCTGGCAGCTCACATGAGAAGCTCATGTGCTGGCTTGGGCTCCGGGCGCTGGCATTGGGAACCGGCTTCGGCCATCGCTTCACGACGCAGGCCATCATCGCAAGAACGCCTCGGCATGTAAGTGCCTTTTTTCCATTGGGACCTCATCCCACGACCAAACCTGGATTGGTCGTGGTCCAGCTCCCGCCATGGGAGGCGGCGGCGGATCCTCCCCTGTTCTTACAAAACCCGGTAGAGCCTACCCGGGACGGGTGGGGGCTAAGGGGTTGTGTTGGGAATTCAACAAAGGTGCTTGCCAGCGGCCAAAGTATGTAGATTTGAGCACTCTTGCTCCTTTTGTTCCGGCAGCCACAGCAGGACTCCAGCTGTCCCAAGCCGGGCATGGGACGCCTTATCCCTTCGCCGGGTCGGCAGAGCCCGGCACGCCCGGCGCCGGGCCCTCCCATTGAAGATGCCGGTGGCCAGGGCAGTGCCCCCGCCCCCATACAAACAATGAAGGGTGTCTTCGCTCAGCTGCAGTCTTTGGCTCCTACACCCGTTCAGAAGTGGGGGTGCTTTTGGAGTGGCTGCAGATTATCCAGACAGGGAGCTCTTGGCGCGCCTGCTGGGATGGATGGTTTTCTCTTCTGGCTTCCGCATCCCATACCACAGGCCCAAGGAGGGCTTACCAAGCCAGCAATCCCTACAAAATCTGTCCGCGATCTCCCTGGAGTGGTGGCTGATAAAGCTCAACAAGGAAATCCAGGCCGGGCCACATTGCTGGCCGCTTTCTAGTCACCCTCCTCTCCCCAACCCTCAGGGTCTCCCCTATTTAGCGTCGTGCCTAAGAAAGCCCCCCGGGAGTTTCGCTTAATTCAACACCTCTCCCACCCCCCGGGCGATTCAAGTGAATCATTTCATTGACCCAGAGGGTTTGTTCCGGTCCGTTCACGCCACCCTGGGACGAAGCCATCCTCTGCATCAGGCAGAAGCGGGTCCTCGGGGCATCCCCTGTAGCAAAGTGTGACATTCAGTCCAGCCTTCCGGCTCCTGCCCATTTCCCCCATGGACTTCGAAGCTGCGGGGGCATCCACACTTCCAAGGCAATTGGTATGTGGGATTGCAAGGCCATGCCCATGGGCTGCTCCTTTAACACCTGTGCCGCCTTTGAGACTTTCAGCACTTTCCTTGAATGGGCTTTCAGGCAGCGAGGTGCCCTCTGGTTTGGTGACCCATTACCTTGATGATTTCTTGTTTATCGGCAGGCAGGTGCACCCGGGAGTGTGAGCTGGGTCCCTTCCAGGGCTTTCCAGGTCCTGGCGCCCGATTGCTGGGGGTCCCTCTTGGCTCCCAACAAGATGGAGTGGCCCGCCACTGCCCCTCAGCTACCTGGAGGCATTCACCTGGACACCTGCAGTCCCTGGAAACACGTCGTCACTCCCGGCCGACAAGCTTACAGCTCCTTTCAGCCCTTCTGCTCCAGTCCTGTTCTCCCTCCCTCCGAAAATGCAGGGTGCGCCTGGTCTAGTCCTTACTGCAGCCACTCCTCAATTTAAAGCTTGCAGGGTGGTGGCCCCGGGCAGGGGCTTTCTGCTCCCGGCTGATGCGAGGGTCCTTGTCGGGCTGCAAGTCCCCCGACCATCACATCAGGGTCTCCCGGGGCATGGAAAGAAGACTCTACAGGTCTGGCTTGTCCTTCATCCGAAACTTCAACGGCATCTCTCTGTGGCAATCAGCTTTGGAACCTTGGCCTGGAGTTGCAGGTGCACTCTATTGATGCCTCTGGGGCTTTTGGTTTCGGTGTGTTCTTCCGGGGTCAGTGGGCGCAGGGGCCTTTGGCCCCCAGAGTGGCACTGCAGCGCGGGGGCATCACCAGGGATCTCTACTTTTCTGGAGCTTCGTTTCCCCATCCTGGTGGCCGGTGCACATTTGGCACAACCTCTGGCTTAACAAGCGGGGAGGAGGCTTTTTCACTGGATGCGGCATGCAACCAGCGCAGTGGTGCGTCAATGGTAAACAGACAGTCGAGGCAGTAATGCGGCGCGGGTCATCGCGCCTGGTTCGCAATTTGGTTCTCCACTCTGCTCTCACGCGATAACATTCTCCTGATTCAAAGCTGCCACTTTTGTTCCCAGGTTTGCAGAATGAGATTGCCCCATTGACACCTTATCTACGCCAGCAGGTGGATGCGCTTTCCGGGCGCCCTGGCCCCCGGGGCGGAGCCGTTCCCGGCGACAGTGCCGGCGTCCACTCTGGAGCCTCCTAGCAGCGGAGACATCATCACAGGTGTTTTGAACTTCGTTGGCACCGCCACGTGCAGGAACTTAATACCAGGCGGAGCCGCAAGGTCGCATTGTCCTCTGAAGCTTAGCTCGCGTCCCTCCGAGCGCCCGGTCTGCGGTGGGGTGGGGACACTGGCCTCCTCCCTCCTTGAGTATTTGGTCCGGCTCCATGGGCAGGAGGTTGCACCCAGCTGCACCATGGGGGGTGCACCTGAAGTGGGCATCGCTTTCTACTGCAAAGGTTTCCGGTTTTCCTGAAAGCCCGTCACCAAAGGCGTTTTGGTAGTCCGCCCGCCCTGAGTGGCTGGAGTGGCCGGCGGGTGGAAAGCTGACTCAGACAGAGGGACCTCAGGCGCCCAGTCACTCAAAGGAAGTGTTGAGGGGCGGTCACTGGAGGTGCTAAAGGCAGGTAATGTGCGGCTTCAAGCGCTTATGAGCGCTTGCTTTTCGCCCGCCCAGCCTTCCACCTGGCACACCACGGGGCTTTTGCAGGCTCAGGGGAACTGGTCAAGCCCTACCAGGGATCGAAACCTTCCAGCACCGGCGCTGCAAAGGGAACACCTCGTCCTGTAGCGGGGGACATGGTCTGCTACGCCATTGGCTGGCCCATTCAAAAACCGACCAAGGAGGGCCGCGGGGCTTGGGTCACTTCATGCCAGACTCCTACGAGGCTGGCGACGCCACCTGCCCCTCCCCCCCCTTATTGAGTGAAAAAGCTACGGCACAGGCCTCGGGTGGAGTGGCATGCTCTTGGGTGCACTGCGAGGATGGGTCCCCCCTCACCAGGTTCCAAATGCTGGCGGTGTTCAGGGCATGCTTGGCTCAAGCCGGGCTACCTGTGGCCAGCCGGAGTTCGACCTGCACCTTTCGCTTCCAGAATTGGGCCGCCATGCCGCGCCGCTGGCAGCAGAAGGCAGGGCCCCAGAGGATATCCGCAATTTGGGCAGGTGGCGGTCAGGGGCCTTTCGGGCGTACATTCGCCCACACCTGACTTGTTGATTTCCCTCCTCAGTGCCTCCAGGGACACCGCAGACTGTCTATTGGCAGGTGTGGGTCGTGGGGCACAGCCTTGTCAACAGAGTCGGGGACTTCGCCTGCAAGTCCGAATGGGGCCGGCATCTCGGACTCGGGGCGCACGTAAGAATTTCCTGGATGGGGCAGGGGCACATGCTTTGGCATGAGCTAGAGCCCAAGGTCATTGAATACATTTCAGCTGGCTACACCGGACCTCCTGGTCATCCACCTTGGGGAGGAAGATCTCCCTGCCAGGTCGGGCCTTGACCTGCGTTTTGCGGTGGCCGCCACGCTCAGGAGCTTTGCCAGGCACCGGCCTGACATGACCTTGGTTTGGTCCGAGATGGTGCAGCGGGCCCATTGGAGCGGAGCGTTGGATCCCTCTGCTGTAGACAGGGCCTGCAGAAAAGTCAATAAGGCGGCTGCCAAGGTGGTGCTTTCCCTCGGGGGAGCGGTGGCGGAACACTCCGAAATCACCCGGGAAGTCATGGACCTTTTTCAGCTGGATGGCGTCCGCCTGTCCCAATGGGGCATGGACTTGTGGCTTCAGTCAGTTCAGTTTACCCTTCGTCGGTGGTTAAGATAGAGACAGGCTCAGGCTTGAGGAGCTTGGGCGGTGAGCTGCAAGGGTGGGCAGCTCGTGGCGGGTTTGCAACGGTGTCACACATCTGGGGAGAGAACGAGCCTTCCGGCTGGGGCTCCCAGGCTTGCGCCCTATGAGGGCCGGGGGGTGGGGCGGGCAGGCTGGCGGGCCGGCAGGCCGGGCCGCTGCCCGACACCCCAGGGAGTGGGGTTGGGTTGGGCCGTTAGGCGGCCATGGGCTTAGCCGGTGCCCGACACCCCAGCAAGCACGGGAGGAAGACGGGCTGGGGGCAGCCTTGGGGCTCAGCCGGTGCCCGTCTCCTCAGCAGGGGCGGGAAGTGTGGAAGCATTTAGGAGTATGATCTCTGGGCTTCCCTTCCCGCCAGTTTCCCATTCATTGGGATGTGATGTGCGACCCGTTTGCCGCCCAGCTCTGATGTAAATAGTTCTTGTTTATATGTTTGTTGTTTAATAAACGGGCTGCGGCCCATTCCTTTCCAGCCTGTCGTTGTGGTGTACTTATTGAGCGAGGGAGTCTCACCCTCTACAGCAATGTAATTTTTTTTAAAAAAAAATTATATGTTTTTATATATGATATTATATTGTTCACCGCCCTGAGCCCTAAATAAATAAAATAAACATGACATTCTTTGATAGGATTTTGTACATCATTGTAGAACTTCAGGAGTCACCTCTGTATGGATCAGATATTTATTCTGTCCTGCAAAGCTGCGTAACTGTCCCTTCACCAGTCTAATCTTCTGTGTGTGTTATGTGCCATCAAGTTGCTTCCAACTTACAACAACCCTGTGATTAATGGCCTCCCAAACATCCTTACTTGCTGAAGGTCATGACTTCCTCACTTAAGTCAATCAACACTGGGTCTTCCTCTTTTTCTGTTGGTCTCTGCTTTTCCTAGCATTATTGCTTTTCCAGCGAATCTTGTCTTCTCAAAATGTGATCAAGGTATGATGTTGGTGGGAAGTTTTCAAGGCCCAGATATGTTCAGAGATGATTTGCCATTGCCTACCTCTGCAGGGGCTGAACGAGTTCTGAGAGAACTGCAACTGGGCCAAGATCATCCAGCAGGTTTCATGTGCAGGAGTTGGGTTTGGGAACGAAAACCCAGTTATCCAGATTAGAGTCCGCTGCTTTTAACCACTGTACTACACTGGCTCTCCCAAAATGTGATAGCTTCGGTTTAGTCGTTTTCTTCTAGGGAAACTTCTGGCTTGATTTGATCTAGAATCCACTATTTTGTCTTTTTGGTGGTCCCTCGTAGCCATACACTATCCTCCAACATTTCAAATTAATCAATTTTCTTCCTGTCTATGTTGTACATACTGCCTATGTAGTGATAGAAGAAGAAGGAGAAGAAGGAGAAGAAGGAGAAGAAGGAGAAGAAGAAGAGTTTGGATTTATATCCCCCCTTTCTCTCCTGCATGAGACTCAAAAAGGCTTACAATCTCCTTGCCCTTCCCCCCTCACAACAAACACCCTGTGGGGTGGGTGGGGCTGAGAGAGCTCGGAGAAGCTGTGACTAGCCCAAGGTCACCCAGCTGGTGTGTGTGGGAGTGCACAGGCTAATCTGAATTCCCCAGATAAGCCTCCACAGCTCAGGCGGCAGAGCTGGAAATCAAACCCGGTTCCTCCAGATTAGATACATGAGCTCTTAACCTCCTATGCCATTCCTGTAGTGAACAGGAAGCTAGACTTGAATCAGGGAGACCTGGATTCAAATTCCTCCTTAGCTGTAAACTATGCAGTGTGATCTTGGATTGGTTAACATGACTCAGCCACACCAGCTTAAAGGGCCGTGGCCAAACTAATTCCTTTCTTCATCAACCTTTATTAGCATAAGATATCTACAAAATAATTTATCAAACAGGGTACATTGCCGTCTCTACTCACTGAAGAGTTGGCTACTAGTCTTGTGCTTAGTTTCTTGAGGCCTCATAGCTATTAGGAGAAACTTTGCTACCATCATCCTTGTTGGAAGATGCTTGTTGTCTGATACTCCTTGTTGGGAATACATTCATTAACAACAATTACATTTTTTTAAAAATTCCTCAGGGGTGTGTAGTGATCACAATACAGCAATACAGGTGCTCCTGTTTCAGGGTGGTCTCTGTGAACAAGAGAAGCATCTTTCGCTAAAAGGAATGTTCATGTATCTGTCCCAGAGGGCTAGAATAGAATAGAATAGAATAGAATAGAATAGAATCTTTATTGGCCAAGTGTGATTGGACACACAAGGAATTTGTCTCCGGTGCATATGCTCTCAGTGTACATAAAAGAAAATACATTTGTCAAGAATCATAAGGTACAGCACTTAATGATTGTCATATAGGTCTAGTAAGCAATCAGGAAACAATCAATAGTAATAAAAACATAAAATGTAAAATCATAAAATAAAATGAAATGTCAGCACAGGCTATAGTCATACAGTCATAATTGGGAGGAGATGGGTAATAGGAATGATGAAAAAAGTAGTGCAGTAATTATATAATAAATATATAATAAATAGTTTGACATTATCGAGGGAATTATTTGTTTAACAGAGTGATGGCATTCGGGAAAAAACTGTTCTTATGTCTAGTTGTCTTGGTGTGCAGTGCTCTGTAGCGACGTTTAGAGGGTAAGAGTTGAAACAGTTTATGTCCAGGATGCGAGGGGTCAGTAAATATTTTCACAGCCCTTTTTTTGACCCGTGCAGTATACAGGCTGCTGTAAGAATAAAGACCATCATAACTGCAGAGATGTAAGTGGAAAAAAATAAACAGGTAAAACCCCATAAGTAGCATTTAAGTATTTTTCAATTGAACTTGGCTGCCAGTGTTGAAAAATACTAGAGTCAAGACAGTGTCTAACCAGCTCCACACAAACACAGGATGACCATAGACAAAAGAAACAAAGGCCAGGATACTTCTATTCAGATGCTCCCACCAGTGACCTTGCTATCTCCATTGTTACTCCCATGCTATAGTCTTCATTGTTACTCATACTTCTATTCAGATGCCCTCAACTATTGACCTGGTTGCCTTCTTTGTTACTCACAGACAATGTTTCTCCACCCACCCTGGACACTCCAACAGGTATATATACTCCGCTTGCTTTCCCAACATCAGATCCTCTGAAGATGCCAGCCACAGATGCAGGCGAAACGTCAGGAGAGAATGCTGCTAGAACACGGCCATACAGCCCGGAAACCACACAGCACCCACTTCCACAACTGTTTGCAAATGGATTTTGCTATTCCACACAGCTTCAAAGAGCACTGAAAGCAGTTTGAAAGTGCATTATTCTGCATGTATGAGCCTTTGTGAATAACCTGCTTGGTACATGTAGACCAGGGGTGGGCAATTATTTTTTCCATGGGGTCGCATAAGAAACAGAAAATATTGTGGAGGGCCGGGCCAAAACGCAGGGGGGGGGGCGAGGTGGTTTTGAAAGCCCACAGAAGCCGGCAGCCAAGGCAACCGGCTTCTGCGGGGCTTTCAAAGACACCTCGCGCTACTAGTAGGGCGCTGAAAGCCCCGCAGAAGCCGGCAGCCAAGGCAACCAGCTTCTGCGGGGCTTTCAAAGACGCCTCGCTCCCCAGCAAGCCAGGGGGGCGAGGTGGTTTTGAAAGCCCCGCAGAAGCCGGCAGCCAAGGCAACAGGCTTCTGCGGAGCTTTCAAAGACGCCTCACTCCCCAGCAAGCCAGGGGAGGCGAGGTGGTTTTGAAAGCCCCGCAGAAGCCGGCAGCCAAGGCAACCAGCTTCTGCGGGGCTTTCAAAAACGCCTCACTCCCCAGCAAGGCAGGGGCGCGAGGTGGTTTTGAAAGCCCCGCAGAAGCCGGCAGCCAAGGCAACCAGCTTCTGCGGGGCTTTCAAAGGCGCCTCACTCCCCAGCAGAGGTGTATCTATGCAAACTGGAGTCCGGGGACAAAACCTGAATTTGGTGCCCCCTCCCCCGGTATGGGCGGCCACCCTTCCCCACCACAACCAAACAATGATTTTTTGCACCACTGCACAAAACACCCCCCACCCCCAGCAAAACATACATGGCTCTCTCCCCACCAACTCTCTTTCCTAATTTTGTCCTTACACCAACCCTGTGAGGTAGGCTGGCCTGAGAAACAGCTCCAAGCCAGTGCAAGGGGAAATGAACTGTTAAGCATATAAATCCCTCACAAATCACCCCCATCTGAAGGTTTACCAAACAAATGCCAGCATCATCATCAGTCCTGTTGCTGCTGGGATCCAGCTCAGCTTCCCTTCTCCTGTGCCTATCGGAGCCAGTCTGCCGAGAAGACTTGTGAGTAAGGGAGAATAAGGCACACTGGGTCAGAGGGAGGGGAGGTGGAGCGCCCCAGTCCTGCTCCTGGGAGCACAGTGGGATTTCTCCCCCGCCCCCTGGACACTCCACGCCACTGTACAGAGTGGGCGGGGCTACAACAGGCACTGGCAACAGTCGCTGCCTCAGTGCCGGGCTTGCTAAGGCCTACTGAATCAGCTTGTGTGCAGGGACGTTTTGGCGCCCCCCACGTGACCAAAATGGATGCGCCCGGGGACAAGAGGTACTGTCCCTAGGCAAAGGCAGGGGGGCCGGTCAGGGTCATCTGGCGGGCCGGATAAGGCCCGCGGGCCGTATAATGCCCAGGTCTGATGTAGACTGATGTTGATCTGATAGCTTGAACCAAACCAAACTAGTCAAATTAGATCTGAAAAACAAGTGAAGCCAAAATGTTTAGGGTTAAAAGCCACACTTTTGTTTCTAGAAATGTAACCTAGATTCTAAACAAAGAAGTGTGTAAGGAGCACAACTGGGAATTCCCAAAAAACAATGAAGAAGAGTCGATTGAATACATACCTGGCAGGGGAGATGTCTTGAACACAATCTAATTTTTTATTCCATTTCAACCTAATGCAAGAAGAGAGAGAACACTGTAAGTAGAAATAGTAAAGTTAGAACTAATTGAAGGTAGAGGTAGAAAGGAAGAACCTAACATAACATTTAAAAAAAATACTGTTCCTTTTAGCACATATTTGTACATTTTCTTGGACAAAAAGTCAATTTTGACAGTGAAAGCGACAACTGTCAGGAAAAATTGCACCTATCTCATCCCATCTGCTGAACATGATACAGACCTGTAATGAAATATTAAAACTATTAGAATAATATCAACAACTTCGATTAATACCATCCATAAGGCAGATGGATATTTTGGGTTGCTGTCAGATACAGTCAGATTTATTAAGGCATCTTAGTTAGATTTATTACAATGCCTAGAATGATGTGCTGCATTTTGAATATAACTTTATTGTTATAAGCTGTCCTGGGCTCATATGGGGAAGGGAGGCCTAGAAATCAAATTATAAATAAACAAAAAAAAATAAAATAAAATCTCTGGCTGTTGTGGGTTTTCCAGGCTGGGTGTGGCTGTATGCTGGGTTTTGCTCCCAACGCTTCACCATGCATCTTCACCATGCCATGAAGAGAAAGACATCTTGTGGTGACATGCCTCTGAAGATACAAAAGAATGAAGTGATGCAACGTCCATATATATTCACAAAAAGAAATCGCGTCGCATCCATCACTATTGATAACATACTATGTGCAACCAACAAACGTGATATATAAAGTGCAAAAATAGTGATACAATACAAAAGTTCTACGAGTCCTTCCCAAGGTAATAGTTGGTTTCAGGTTTCAGGTTTCCTTAAAGAAACAATGGCCCTTTCTGCACGGGCGGTAAAGAGTGCCCCAGGGACGCTAAAAACAGCGTCCCTGGGGAGAGGTTCGCACGGCTGCTGCTGCATCGCAGCAGTGCCAGCCTTGCAACCCCTGAGCGGCGCGAAGATGCTGCTTTCGAACCTCGCTCCCTGAGCGAGGTTTTTCAAAAGTAGTGGCTTCTAACCGCTGCTGTGCGAATGGCAGTGGCTGGAAGGCGCCATTCCCCCCCTTCCCCGAATGCCTTACCATCCCCTCCAGCCTTCAGGCGCATCGCACAGGCCAGGGGACACGCTGCCCCTGCCCTGCAAGTCCAGAGCTGTCACGCAGGGCAGGGGTGTGTGTCCCCTGGCCTGTGCGACGCGCCAGAAGGCCAGAGGGAACGGTAAGGCATTAGTGGGACGGCATAGCCTCTGCTCAGGCTACGTTATCTTCCCCACCCCTACTGGGACCATCCGTGCGAACAGTCCCGGGTATACATCGGCGTCATTTACGCTGACGCACCCCCAAAGCATTTAAAAAGCTCTAACGTTCCTAATTTTTATAGCATTTGCATAGAAATATGCAGTTCTCCTACACAAAAAATTAACACCACAGAGAATTAAGGCTAGACTGTGATTTGACTAAAGACCTCCTCAGTCCTTTTCTAGGGATCACATCGTGGTTGACGAGAACAACGTATGTAAGTTTTTTTCCCCGCTTAGAAAAACTACACAACCCATGATTTGGGTGCCCGCACATGTTCCTTCTGATGCCCACTGCAATTCATATCCATGGAAACATGGTCCTCTATTTCCACTTGCTATGGATTGTGCCTACTGTATCGCAGAATAAAATGTGTCCTCTAGTCCGACTGGCAGACCTCCAGGGAGAAGCAATCTAATCTCCAAACTAGTGATAATAGGAAAGTCAATACACAACAGATGGTGACTGGGTACCATCTGGAATTTATCTGCATTTGGAAAAACTGCCCAGAACAGAGACTACTGCTCAAATGGAAACAATGGTTTAAAGATCTTGCTGGAGAACCACATGTAGAGTTTGCTTTTTGGTGAATAATGGAAGGAATCGTGTACAAAAATTTTCTAGTGACTAGAGATTTGTTAAGGGATCTGTGGTCCATTGCAGCAGTGTTGAAAGTCCCCCCTGAGCTTGAAAGGGGAAGGGCAGCATTTAAATGGAATAAAACAGCTTAGGCCTCAGATATCTCAGGACCTTTCCGCACGGGCCATAAACGGCGGCTTGGGGACGGCAAAAACACCATCCCCAGGACGCTGTTCGCACAGGGGGTGCAGCCGCGTCGCAGCCGCGCCACCCTCGCGCCGCCCGCCCGTCCCGACACTGCCGTTTTCCCAGTGCGCTTCGAAGCGCACTTGTTGAGGAAACGCTGGCTTCCCGGAGCTTCCCCCCTCCCTCCCTGTACTTACCTTGTCCCCGGGTCTCCGGCGCATCGCCGAGGCCTGGGGACACGCCCCCTGCCCTTCGCCGCTGGAGCAGGCATGCAGGGCCAGGGGGCGTGTCCCCGGGCTTCGGCGACACGCCGGAGGCCCGGGGACACGCTGGGTCGGCTGGGCGCCGGCACTCCATGGCGCCGACTGCCCGGCTCTTTCTAGGACCATCCATGCAGATGGTTCTAGCGTCGTCGGGTCGGCGTCGAGTTCGCCGACCCGGCCACTTCCGCATTCGTGCGGAAACTGCCTAAATGAATGCCTTCTCCCATACCGGTTTGCCCTTACCCTAAAATCAGTGGATGAAGCCGTTCTGGTGGTACCACCACCTTCAGAAGTAGTACTTTTTCAGTAGTGGCCCCAAGACAGTGGAATGACCTCCCCCCTGAGATGCGAAAAGCATTTTCCTTATCTGCACTTAGAAAACTAGTAAAGATACACCTATTTTTCCCGGGCATTTGGCTAAAAAAAGATGGCTTCCTCCTTCTGGTAATGTGGATTTTTAAATAGGTTTTTTATGAATTTTAATAAGTGGTATGAGTTTTGATTGGTTTAAATAGCTTTTATAGATTTAAAATAAGTTTCGTTATGTTGTTGTATATTGTACTTGTTTTTAGGCTTCCTGATATTTTATGACTTTTATCTTATGGTTAAACCTGCCCTGAGACCTCCAGGTATAGGGTGGGTGAAAAATACAAATAAATAAGCAAGCAAGCAAGTAAATAAAACAGATTGAATGTACACTGATTTCCAGTAGCAAATGATTGCTGAAGCATATTGAAAAGTGCGCTGATTTACAATAGCAAATGATTGTTGAAACACATTGGAAGGTGTGTTGATTTCCAGTAGCAAATGATTACTAAAGTGAATTGGAAAGTGCATTGGTTTACAGTAGCAAAAGATTTTTACAGTGCATTGATTTACAGTCGCGAACGACTGCTAAAGTGTCAAACCTTGGATCTGGAAATCACGGACACTGTAGATTTGTTCTAAAGCCTTTAATTCAGAGCGTAGGTAAAATAGTAAAAGAGGAATCTGGTGATTCCCACGCAAACCCCTTACCTATATCCCGTTGCCCCTCCCACCGAGCCAAATGGCTCCTACTCTCCTCTACAAACTACAAAGCATTCACTACAAAGCATTGCGAGCCTGGAAGCAGTTCCGACTTTCCTTTGATAAGATCTGTGTCCGGGATGCCCTGGGGCGCCGAGGGGAAGACACCGGGCTTCTGCCCCACATCAGAGGATGGTACACCGCCTCCCCCTGCCCTACCTGCCATTTGGCAGTGACAGGCTCAGTCCTGACATAAAGTGCATTGGAAAGTGCGCTGATTTACAATAGCAAATGATTGAAAGTTTGTGAAAGTAGCCAGAGAGCTAATTCTCCTGTTCAGATGGTAAGCCGCAGTGGCGTAGGAGGTTAAGAGCTCGTGTATCTAATCTGGAGGAACCGGGTTTGATTCCCCACTCTGCCGCCTGAGCTGTGGAGGCTTATCTGGGGGAGTCAGATTAGCCTGGGCACTCCCACACACGCCAGCTGGGGGACCTTGGGCTAGTCACAGCTTCTCGGAGCTCTCTCAGCCCCACCTACCTCACAGGGTGTTTGTTGTGAGGGGGAAGGGCAAGGAGATTGTCAGCCCCTTTGAGTCTCCTGCAGGAGAGAAAGGGGGGGATATAAATCCAAACTCTTCTAAGATACTCTTACCAAGGTAAAATAAGTGTCATCCACCCACTTTATGTGCTTTGACATTTTGTAGATGTCTTGGAGAATTGTTTCTGCTTCTTTATTAGTCACATTGATACCCAACCCTTTGCCCGATGAACTCAGGGTCGTCAACACAAGGGGAAAGCATTCATCCTTTATTTATTACCAGCATGAAGGAGGCTAAGGGACAGCCACTGGACAAAGATCGCCAAGTCTGGAGCTCTTCCCACTACACCACACTCCCTGGTAACGCAAAAATGAAGCAATTATGCATGTACTAGAAATGCCGGTATACGGTGTGCGTGATGGTGTGACTAAACTGTGCCAGTTCACGAGTCCATTATATTTTCCCTTTATCCAAGATGTTCTAAAAAAGAGGGGGAAAAAACCCTGAAATCTTCACAGAAGCTACTCTGATGGCTTTCTATTCTTAATTCAGAAAAAGAACAATGCACGGCTTAGTCCTTTTCTTCCCAAAATCCATTTCCAAATTCTTTCTGATGTATAGAAAACATTCATCAAGCAGAATTAGTTTCTTTTGCATTTTTTTTAAAAAGCAAGAATTGAAACCCTCCAAGCGACACACAGAAGAACATGCAAATCATAATTAGTTTATATAATTACTTCCCCTTCATAAGTCTGCTTAGTTTTTCTCATGCTAATGAAGTCTGGGGAGGAAGATTTTCAAACCTCGCTTCCGCCAAAGGAAAGGCACAGCTTTTTGGCCAAACCACAAAGAAGAATGATTCTATTACCCTACTTTGTACCGACAGTTGAGGACAGATCACATCCTGCAGGGAACGAAACATGCTTGTTACCGTAAAAATTCTTTCACACAGATTCTGAATACTGGCTGGCCTTCAGAAATGACAGCTAGTCAGATTTCATTCAACCATGGGTAAGAGCATTTTTAAATAGCTACTTTTAAAAAAATACTACCTTGACTCCCAGCACAATCCTCAAGATTTTCTTGCATATCTATCTCTCTATCTCTCTATCTCTTTCTATCTCTCTATCTCTATCTCTTTCTCTCTCTCTCTCTCCCCCTACCTACCTACCTACCTACCTACCTACCTACCTACCTACCTACCTACCTACCTACCTACCTACCTACTTACCTCTCTCTCTCTCTCTCTCTCTCTCTCTCTCTCTCTCTCTCTCTCTATCTATCTATCTATCTATCTATAGAGCAGCAGTGGTGTAGGAGGTTAAGAGCTCGTGTATCTAATCTGGAGGTAGGTGGGGCTGAGAGAGCTGTGAGGTAGGTGGGGCTGAGAGAGCTCCGAGAAGCTGTGACTAGCCCAAGGTCACCCAGCTGGCGTGTGTGGGAGTGTACAGGCTAATCTGAATTCCCCAGATAAGCCTCCACAGCTCAGGCGGCAGAGCTGGGAATCAAACCTGGTTCCTCCAGATTAGATACACGAGCTCTTAACCTCCTATGCCACTGCTGTTCCTGGGGAGCAGGGGAGGGGGCCGTTCGCACGGGAGCGTGCAAGCAGCCCCCGCAGAGGCCGGTGAAGAAGAGGTGGCTCCACATGAGCCGCCTCTTCTGCGTCCCCCCCAACTCACCTCGTCCTCCAGCATCAGTCTGGAGGGCTGCAGGGACCCAATCATGCTGCCCTCTGACCTCCAGGGGTCAGACGGCAGCGTGGGCAGGTCTCAGCAGCCCTTTAGACTGACGCTGGAGGACAAGGTGAATGGGGGGGACGGGAAAGCAGTGTCTTTGTGCGGTGCTCTTCGCACCGCGCAAATGCAATGGTGGCGCTTTCCAAAAACCTTCTTGCCGGTGCGAATAGCTCCCCAGGAAATGGTGTTTTTCTGTCCCTGGGCTGCTGTTTTTGGCCCCGTGCGAAAAGGGCCTTAGGTAAGTTCATCAATCGGCTTACAAACGGGTAAGTTTGCTTAGGAGGACACTGTAGAAATCATTGCCTTTCATTTATACATATAACCAGCTTTCTCTTCTCCAGCTCTGCCCAAAGGTGCCTTCGACTCGGCCCTGAAATCATAATGATATCAAATAACATCATTTGCCCCCCAACAAAGTTTTTTTTTAAGTCTTGGTCTCAATACTTCAATAACCTGAACATTTTTTTCAAGATTAGAAAAGGAAAAAGTATAACTTCAGTTGGATAAGATAAAAAAAGTAAATCAATTTCTTCTCTGCCATTGCCATAGCAACAAAGGTTTGTACAGAGTAGCGGGGGGAAACTCTTTAAAAATATTACGGAAGGCTCTTGGCATTTGGGGCTAATATTTAACGGTTACAAGCCCCCACCCCACCCCATGAACAAGCTTATGCTGTTTCCCAATAAAGTACATATTCAGAAGGCCTTTCCATAGCAATAGACCAGGGGTAAGGAACCTGCGGCTCTCCAGATGTTCAGGAACTACAATTCCCATCAGCCTCTGTCAGCATGGCCAATTGGCCATGCTGGTAGTTGCTGATGGGAATTGTAGTTCCTGAACATCTGGAGAGCCGCAGGTTCCCTACCCCTGCAATAGACCAATCCGCTCCTTGACCCAAATAGAAATAAATTAATCACTTCGATGTCTGTATGCAAAACCTCGCCAAAATTTATGCAAAAGTGTTCGATCAGCTCTGATTAAACAGTAATGCACATAGGACAGTGGTGGTGAACCTATGGCATGGGTGCCAGAGGTGGCACTCAGAGCCTTCTCTGTGGGCACATGAAAACAGTTGCCCCCCCCCCCCCATCTAGGCTGGCCTGGGCGGCTGGTCTCGATTATTAGCATTAAACCTAAGACATAGTTTTGGGGAAGCAGTGCAAGTAACCCTGTTAAGCCCCACTGATTTTTATGAGAAGAACGAAAGTGTGATCCTTTACCTGGGAGTAAGCTCGGTTGCGGGCAATAGGGCTTGCTTCTGAGTAAACCCTCCTAGAGTCGTGATTCACCCGTTGGAAGAGTTGCATGATTGCTTCAAAGCAAAGCCGCTGACGACCACCAAGCTTACTCCTGAGTAACGTGCGCCTCAGAGCCAACCTTTTTTTTCTTAACTAAAACCTCAGTATTCAGGTTAAATTGCCGTGTTGGCACTTCGCAATAAATAAGTGGGTTTTGGGTTGCCATTTGGGCACTCGGTCTCGAAAAGGTTCGCCACCACTGACATAGGAGATGTGACAACAATTCAGGTACACAGAGCAAAAACGGCAGAGCTGCTGTTCTGAATGAGCCCCCTATTCTTACAGTGCTGATATTCAGGAAGAATAACAGGACCGTTACCTATATTTTGACTGGGATCCACATCTTTACAAAATTCAAGACCACAGAAACAAGAGTTTTGTGCAGCTGATCGGAACCCTGTTTAAATTTTAAAGTCTCCCCCGTGTCAGGAAACAAACTTTTCAGAGGGAAAGGTTGGGCCAAGTGAATTCAAACAGAACTAGTTGAAAATTGCTTGGTATGGAAGACTGAACATTCTGTGTTCCTTTATTCGTGGTTGGAATTGGTTTCATACATCAATGAACCTTCCTTGGTGCTTTCGCTAAATTTGAATACTACCCTTGAGAGCGTACCTGTAACTTTTGAAATGGAATGTCACCCAGGAGGGTATTTGTGATTTCTAAATAGTGGCCATAATTAGAACAATGTGCCTTGAACATACTCAAAAACTGGGGTTAGGGAGAAAACATTTACAAATGTTGACAGTGAGAAAATTTTTCTCTCTTTCTCACAATACTAGAACCAGGGGGCATACATTGAAAATGCTGGGGGGAAGAATTAGGACTAATAAAAGGAAACACTTCTTCACGCAACGTGTGATTGGTGTTTGGAATATGCTGCCACAGGTGGTGGTGATGGCCACTAACCTGGATAGCTTTAAAAGGGGCTTGGACGGATGTATGGGGGAGAAGTCGATCTATGGCTACCAGTCTTGATCCTCCTTGATCTGAGATTGCAAATGCCTTAGCAGACCAGGTGCTCGGGAGCAGCAGCAGCAGCAGCAGAAGGCCATTGCTTTCACATCCTGCACGTGAGCTCCCAAAGGCACCTGGTGGGCCACTGCGAGTAGCAGAGTGCTGGACTAGATGGACTCTGGTCTGATCCAGCGGGCTAGTTCTTATGTTCTTATGTTCTAATATTTTCTTTAGATGGTGAAAGAACTGGAAATGGAGGCGGAGGCCGTCCCTGGGCCTCTGACTACTCATGTTGTGGTGTTAAAATGGCTAGATCTTGGGGTTATTCACAGTATATATATACTGTGCATAATATATATGTATGTATGTATGTATGTATGTATGTATGTATGTATGTATGTATGTATGTATGTATGTATGTATGTATACATACATACATATACATATATACATACACACACACATATATACACACACACACATATATGTATACACACACACATATACATATATATACATATACATACATATATATAAACTGATTGTGATGCAGACTTCATATATATTCTTTAAAATTTCAACTTCACTACTACTTCTCTGTTTGAATCCGTTTTCAAAAGATATTCCAGATATATCTGAATGGGAGATTATCCAAATAGTGGTCCCCGGCTTCACTTGTACAGTGAATGGGCTGTACATGCAGGATGTGCATTTCTAGGGGTTGTGTCTTAAAAGCTATGGAGACACACACCCCCATTAAAAAAACTGATAACAAATAAAGCGAGAGCCTGCCTGCCCAGATGCCCAGATGCCATTCCCTCCTTGTGCCCCCAAATACCCCTGCCCTGTCTGCCCCTCTCTTGTGCTATTTCTCCTTCATGCTAAATGGCTGCAGTCCTCTCGATGTTACTGTTTCGAGTCTTTCCTATCAGTGGCCCTGCAGATTTCAATGCTAAAAATTGGGTGCCTTTAATATATTCTTCAAAGCTTTCACCACAGAAGTTAAATAGTTGTTTTGAGGTTTTGGATTGCGTAGCCATGGCCAGAATATCTTTATTCCTGATTCTTCACCAGCACCTGTGGCTTGCATCTTCAGAGGTCTTTTCTACACGCCTTGCCTCACAGTGGTGAGTCTGGAATGCTCAGGAGGTTAACAGACAACTGTTGGAAAGAAGATGGGGTAGTTTTGAGAAGTCTTTTGCAGTCTGGGTTGGATGTATTTTAGTACAAGCAGCCAGATTGTATTTTCAAATTTTCTTCCTTTTTATTGAGAGCTGATGCTTATGCATTTCAATGGCTTCCCAACATAACCAGACAAAGACAGCTGTGAATCACCCACCGGCTGCGGTTGCCTCTGGGGGTGGGAGGGTGGAGCCAAGGTGACCGCTTCCGCTTAACTGAGGGCGGAAGCGAAGTCCGGGCCATGTTGGGCAAGGGCTGACGTCACCAGGAGGGGAGGGCGGATTGACCCTTTAAAGGGGAAAGCCCTCCTTTGTTCTGGCCATGTGCTTCGGCCAGCCGGCGATTTGCCCACCCACCTCTCCCTGGGTTTATTCGGTTGTTGCGTGTTTCTGTCATAGCAGTTTGGCGGTGGCGCATGGGTAATGATCTGGAAGTGCCGACAGTGGCAAGAGGCAACCGCCCTGCCGAACCGGCAAATGGGGATCACCTCTTGCCAGGAGCGTCCGCCCGGCACAGCCCTTCAGCGGAGCGAAGTCCAATACAGGGCATCCGCCCGTTGGAGCTTCGCTAGGAAGCAGACAGGCCAGATCTAGACCCATGCTACGCCTCACGCTTCTGTTTTGGTTGGCTGATAAAATGGCTATGGCCAAAATGTTTATCCCAGCAAAGGGTCCAGTGTGGTTATTGGAGAGGATTCACCCAGGTGGTTCCCACCCTCAGAAGGCAAAGTGATTGCTGGACCTTCAAATAAGAGCTTGTGTCCAATTTGCATTAGTGTATGTTCTGCCACTGCAGGTTTCTGCAGGATGGTAGTTTTACAATGTCTTTCATGTTCCTGCAGATGTGACTGAGTGGGTTTCTTTTGTTTTTCACTCAGCGTCACTTTTGTTGTGTTTTCTTGACGGGTTAAAATGACTTGCTGTGGGCTGTGTTTTTTTCATCAAGTTTCTGATCTTGTCAGTAATCCCTTTTATATAGGGGAAGTATACTTTTTTCTTTTTTCCATGTGGGGTTGTTTATTCTCAAGTGCCTTTCATTTCCCTTTGGTTCTATCTGTCTGAAATGTGTCAGTGTAGGGATTATCAGGGAAGGCTACATCCCCCCGGGTTATGTTCAGTTTTGATGGAAACCTGTGAAGGTACAGTTCTGATTAAGGAAAAAGAGTGGAAGAGTTTGGATTCACACCTCACTTGACTCAACCATAAGGAGTCTCAAAACAGCTCACAAACTCCTTCCCTTCTTCTTCCTACAACAGACATCTTGTGAGTCACAGCTTCTCGGAGCTCTCTCAGCCCCACGTACCTCACAGGGTGATTGTTGTGAGGGGGGAAGGGCAAGGTTATTGTAAGCCCCTTTGAGTCTCCTGCAGGAGAGAAAGGGGGGATATAAATCCAAACTCTTCTTCTTCTTCTAATCATAATTTTATACATTGGTCTGAGACTTCTATTCACCTTTTTATCTTCAATTATTCCAACCAGTAGTAAATCATTATTTATATCAATTTTCACTTTTACTAACTTTTCTATATACTTCAAAAAAAATTTCCCAGAACTTTTTAACCTCTTTACGTTCTATCCACATGTGGATGTAGTATGCTCCCTGTTCTCCACAATGCCAACATCTTGAGGACAGTTCCTTAAAAATATAGGCTAGCTGTGTTGGGGTTCTGTACCATTTAAGTATTACCTTTCTCTCCGGTTCCATATATTTTTCGATCTTTATCTTATTCATGCTATTTGTAATTCTTTCTATTTTTTCGTCCTCAAGGAGTTGTTCTTTCTCCCATTGTTGCTTCAACATTCGCACCATAAAATCCTTATCTTCAATCACATATTTATAAACTGATCCCAATATCTTTCCTTTCAATAATTCATGGCTTTTCAGCCAATGTGCAATTACGCAATCACCTTTTATTCTTAATTTCTTTAATCTTTCCCAAATCCCTCTTAATACCAGCCAATTCTCTTTCCCTCCCAGTTCTATTACATTTTGATGATCCAATACCTTCCCATCGGCCATGACAAAGGGTCGCTACTTATCCATACCTCTCCAGGATCGGGTTTGTCCACACTGTAAAAATCAAGTGGAGACTCTTGCTCACATTATTCTTGACTGTCCGAGATATGTGGGCATCAGGAATTTCTCTCCCAGGCTGGCCCTAGACAAATCTGAACGTGACTCTGACTGTTCTGTTGTGGAGCTTCTGTTAAACAACACAGATGCCATGCTCTTGGAAAAAGTAGCAAATTTTCTTTTACAAGTGACAGAACTTTCTAAGTAATGTATACTGCTATATAGTCTTCCTGTCTGCGCTTTGAATGTACTCTTGATTTGTATTTCAAAAATGTCTGGCAATGCCTATTTTTAATAGAACCTATTTTTAAATGCCAAATAAAGGTGGTTGTTGTTGTTGTTGTATTACATTTTGCAATGACATCCCTTCCCCTTCTTGAACTAAATCAGCCACTTTCTGTATTCCTTTTTCCTTTAAATTCTTTATAGCTTTCCATCTCTCTTTTCCGACCATGCTTGCCACCGGAGCACTGTCCAGGATTCCAGGCATCCATTTAGTTCTCCATTTCCCCCATATTTCCATATTCACTTTTCTTGGGCCTATAACTTTTTGTTTTATTTTTTTATAATCGTTTGTATAAATACCACATTTACCTATTCCTTCATTGTGTACTTTATTTCAGACCTCCAGTGGACATGTTAGAGTTTTCTGTGGTCTATGTTTTTATCGATTCCCTTGTATGATTGTTGCCCTTCATGAGGACAGAAAACAAGGATAAATAAATGCAATAATGGTAACAGGCAAATAGCCTTCAATAAGGCATGCTTCCATTTTACAGTGGAAAATATTTTATACTTTCTCTAGAATCAGTGTCAGAATCCAAACCCTTTTGAATGTGATACAATCAATAAATAAGTGATAAAGCATTCAGGTTTCTTCCCTGTTTGCAGAAGAGCAATCCGAAACAATAATGAAAACGTATCTGCTTTCATTTGAGTTTTTGCTTATTTCATTAAATTTTAAACCTGCTTGAATTGAAACGCTCGGGCTTCATAACCTGTCAGCCGCACAAAAGGAACCTTGACATATTTCCCTTTCAAAAGCATTATGGGGATTTACGTTTTGCACTTTGCAATTATATCTGCATTAAAATGATTTAGCACATTTGTGCGTGGCAAAGAACGATTCATAATAACTGCAATAAAAGCTGGGCAGAGTTTAGGGCACCAAGAAGGAAATGAAGCACAACACTAACAAAATCTCGGAATGGAAACAGGTTTTAAAAGGACAAAATATGTATTTATCACTGATACCCATATCATTACTTTCAGATATAAATAGTGACATTTTCAGAACCAATTGACCATGCTGGCAGGGGCTGATGGAAATTGTAGTCCATGAACATCTGGAGCACCATAGGTTGGCCACCCCTGGTATACACTATTTTGGATGCTTGTTTTGAAGGAAGCCAGAGTGTCATATGAAAGAAAATAACAAATACAATAAATAACAGATAAATGAGTAAATATTGACAAAAAAAATAAAACAATGGCGTGTTTGCTGAATGCTTTAACTCTCTGTGCCTTCCATCACTTAAATCTCTTAGCATTGTTGTGATTTCCCCTGACAGCGGAAGTATGATACTATTTTCAGTCAAAGAAGGGGTTCCAGCTTACTTGAGGGACTTCCCAGGTGGCCCCAAAATGAGAATTTGTTCATTAATCAAAAGAAAAAGGAGTCCTTTTCCTTCGCCACAGCCTCATGAGAACTCCAGGAAGCATGGAATATTGAGAGCCAGTTGGAGGAACAGAAAATACAGATGGTTCTGGTGGGTTTTCCAGGCTGTGTGGCCGTGGTCTGGTGGAACCACAAAACGCAGCATTCAGACCCGTATTAAGGAACACGAAAGACACTGACGGCTTAACCATCCTGAAAAATCTGCAGTTGCAGAAGATGTGTTAAACAAAACTGGACATAATATTTTATTTGAGAACACTGAAATTCTGGACAATTCAGAAGCTTACTATGTCAGACTGCACAGCGAGGCCAGTGAAATTCACCAACACCAGGACAACTTCAATAAGAAAGAAGAGACGTTAAAAATTAGCAAAGCCTGGCTCCCAGTACTTAAAAAATGGACTGATAACCCCACCCGCAATCCAATGCACTCAACCACACCTTTGCATAGCAAGTTCCACCCAAATGATTGGTTCCCCACCCTGGGACATGGACAATATACCACACTAAACTTTCCCTTCTCACTTAGACACAGTGTGAAACAGACTTTTCTCTGTGATACACCTCTGAAGATGCCAGCCACAGAGGCAAAACTTTAGGAACAAAATCCACCAGACCACAGCCACACAGCCTGGAAAACCCACCAGAACCAGTTGAATACGGCCGTGAAAGCCTTTGACAATGCACAGAAAATACAGAGATAGATCAGTCACTCACATCATATATATTAGATGTCCGTAAAAGCTCTGCTTTAACCAAATCCTGCCTTTCTGTGTTCAGCCAAGTAGTCCCTGGTGAGGCAAAAGACTGCGGATGGGTTTGAATTGGCAGCGCCTCTGTGCATACCCAGTATTGCAGAAACCTGGTGAGTGCCTGTTTGTCAGATCTTCACAATTGTGACCCAAATAGGTGGAATGGTCAGCTGATGTCCTGCCGATGCCTTCAGACACGGTGAGTTCCACTGTTTAATGTTAAATTCCTGTTTACTGTGCTCTAATCCCAAACCACTTGGAGCACTTGGAGTCCTGTGTTCAGTTCTGGTCGCCACATCTCAAAAAGGATATTGAAGAGATAGCAAAAGTGCAGAGAAGGGCCACGAGGATGATTGAGGGACTGGAGCACCTTCCTTATGAGGAGAGGCTGCAGCGTTTGGGACTCTTTAGTTTGGAGAGGAGGCGGCTGAGGGGGGATATGATTGAAGTCTATAAAATTATGCATGGGGTAGAAAATGTTGACAGAGAGACATTTTTCTCTCTTTCTCACAATACTAGAACCAGGGGGCATCCATTGAAAATGCTGGGGGGAAGAATTAGGACTAATAAAAGGAAACACTTCTTCACGCAACGTGTGATTGGTGTTTGGAATATGCTGCCACAGGAGGTGGTGAATGGCCACTAACCTGGATAGCTTTAAAAGGGGCTTGGACAGATGTATGAGGGAGAAGTCAATTTATGGCTACCAATCTTGATCCTCTTTGATCTGAGATTGCAAATGCCTTAACAGTCCAGGTGCTCGGGAGCAACAGCCGCAGAAGGCCATTGCTTTCACATCCTGCAGGTGAGCTCCCAAAGGCACCTGGTGGGCCACTGCGAGTAGCAGAGTGCTGGACTAGATGGACTCTTATGTTCTTATGTTCTTATGAGCCACGGCCCCTCCCCGGGGTCTCAGGAAGAGGTCTTTCACATCACCTGGTGCTTTTTTACCTGGATATCCTGGGGATTGAACCAGGGACCTCCTTGATCTGAGATTGCAAATGCTTTATCTGAGGTTGCAAATGCCTTAGCAGACCAGATGCTCGGGAGCAGCAGCAGCAGCAGAAGGCCATTGCTTTCACATCCTGCAGGTGAGCTCCCAAAGGCACCTGGTGGGCCACTGCGAGTAGCAGAGAGCTGGACTAGATGGACTCTGGTCTGATCCAGCTGGCTTGTTCTTATGTTCTTATGTTCTTATGTTCTTAACCACTGGGGATGACTTTGGTAAATCCCCCTGTAAATGCACTAAACGTCATGACATGACAACACCCCATGGGTCAGTAAAGCTCTGGTATTTGTTTGGGGGGCTAGCTTTACCTTTGGCTAATTCCAAATGGAGACTAAGGAATCTGACCTCTCTATCAGTCAATTGGTTTCAATTGCAAGTCCAAAGAGCTAGCTCAAGGATGTACTGTTCGGTGCTCCATAGATCTCCAAAACTACCTGCAAGAATTTGCAACCCCTGCTGACAAAGTGGGAAAATCTGCTGCTCATGCAAATATATGATGTGCCCCTATTAGGAACAGCAAATCACAAATATCAGTTTTATCCCCACTGTTTTTATTGCAAATCTATGTTTGTTGTTTGACATTATGTGAGGTTGTTTCTCTAAGCAGTATCTTATCAGGACGTTGTAGCACTGGGAGCTATCAGGAGAACAGTAAAAATGGGAAAAGGCATGAATTTGCTGAGCAATAATTCAGATTAATCATTGCCGGTACAGCCCTGTCAAAATGAAGTGCTTTGAAATCCTATTGGCTTTGGCGGATCTGATTTGAAAAGGTGCCGAATGCTGAAATAATCAATGGGATTTCAATGGCTTTTCCTCTGGCCTTTGGCCGTGACTAAAAGGAAGATGGAGGCTTACAAACTGCTTTCCCTTCCCCCCCCCTCACAACAAACACCCTGTGAGGTAGGTGGGGCTGAGAGAGCTCAGGAGAACTGTGACCACCCAAGGTCACCCAGCTGGCATGTGTGGGAGTGTACAGGCTAATCTGAATTCCCCAGATAAGCCTCCACAGCTCAAGTGGCAGAGCGGGGAATCAAACCCAGTCCCTCCAGATTAGAGTACATCTGCTCTTAACCACTACGCCGCTGCTGTTGAAGATGATTGGATTTGAGAATCCTTTCAATAGAAAAAAGCGGAGTACAAAAACCAACTCTTCTTCTGCTTCTAAATTAAGTAAAACCAATAAATTATTACATTGGTGTTTTGGCTACAATATCTGCCCTATATATTTGGAATAATCTAGTTTAGCTTGGGGCGGGGAGAAATACCGTAGGACGGTATTTAAATCCCAGCAGTCTCCTTCGTATTTATGATTTTGAAGCTTTCTGTTTGCCACACTTGACTAGAAGGGATTGGACTCAGCTAAACGTTGCAAAATGTCACATGAATATTACAGGAAGTTATTATGGCTTATTCAATCATTAACAAGTGAATGTTTCATTGCTCCAATTAACAGGAGGTGCTGGATTTTTATGCTGTGAGGATGAATCCTCGAAAAACCTGGACAGAGAGGACTCTGCTCTGACTTGCTCCTTCCATGTCAGGACTTCCTCTGTGTGCCTGACAAGTATCCGAGCATGCCCAGCAGGGTGTCAAAATCTCCAAAACTGAGACAAACTCTTGTGTAGAACAGTAGTTTATTCAACCTGTGGATCTTCCCTGGACAAAGCCAGAACTGACTTTGCCCGAGCAAAATCCAGTAATTAAAACAGCTCGCACCCCACATCCTGGGAAGGTGCGCCTGAAAATAACTTTAAGAAAGATAACAGTGAAGATGGCCAGCCACTGACCTTGCCCAGCACCTGGGAGGAACATAAGAACATAAGAACATAAGAACAAGCCAGCTGGATCAGACCAGAGTCCATCTAGTCCAGCTCTCTGCTACTCGCAGTACCCCACCAGGTGCCTTTGGGAGCTCACATGCAGGATGTGAAAGCAATGGCCTTCTGCGGCTGCTGCTCCCGCTCCCGAGCACCTGGTCTGTTAAGGCATTTGCAATCTCAGATCAAAGAGGATCAAGATTGGTAGCCATAAATCGACTTCTCCTCCATAAATCTGTCTAAGCCCCTTTTAAAGCTATCCAGGTTAGTGGCCATCACCACCTCATGCGGCAGCATATTCCAAACACCAATCACACGTTGTGTGAAGAAGTGTTTCCTTTTATTAGTCCTAATTCTTCCCCCCAGCATTTTCAATGAATGCCCCCTGGTTCTAGTATTGTGAAAAAGAGAGGAAAAATTCTCTCTGTCAACATTTTCTACCCCATGCATAATTGTATAGACTTCAATCACATCCCCCCTCAGACGTCTCCTCTCCAAACTAAAGAGCCCCAAACGCTGCAGCCTCTCCTCATAAGGAAGGTGCTCCGGTCCCTCAATCATCCTCGTTGCCCTTCTCTGCACTTCTTCTATCTCTTCAATATCCTTTTTGAGATGTGGCGACCAGAACTGAACAGAGGACTCCAAGTGCGGTCACACCACGGCTTTATATAAGGGCATGACAATCTTTGCAGTGACAATCTTTGCAGTGACAATCTTTGCATGACAATCTTTGCAGAAAGCATATACATGAAACAGGCAAAAGGCAGACAGTATTGCAATTAACCCATTCCACCACCACCCAACTTACAGAAAGCAGCCAAAGCAAGTACCCAATTCTAACAGGCCTCCTGACACAGGGTCACAGAAATGCTATCCTTTTCTCTCTTTACTAGACTTCACATGGCATTATCACTCAGTTATCTCTTATTGTACCCGATTATGCAGCCTCATATTTGACGAAGCCATGACTTCCTCCCGTGTTTATCTGTTCGTACTTTGCATCTGCCAAGCTTCTTACAGGTTTTCTTCATATGAGTTTCTTACTCTTTGGCTCATTCCACACAGGCAGAATAATGCACTTTCAAACTGCTTTCAGTGCTCTTTGAAGCTGTGCGGAATAGCAAAATCCACTTGCAAACAGTTGTGAAAGTAGTTTGAAAACGCATTATTTTGCGTGTGCGGAAAGGGCCTTACAGAGGACGCCATAGCCATCACTCTCCACGCTACTTTGACTCATCTGGAACGACAGGGGAACTACATGATGATGCTCTTTGCGGGCCTGACATACTGCATCTGTGCATGGTTTGCCAGTTGCACAGTGGCAGATAGGAAGGCCCTCCATAGGGTGATTATTACTGCCCAGAGAATTATTGGCTGCTCTCTCCCCTCTTTGGAAGAACTCTATAATTCCTGCTGCTTAAAGAAAGTTCAGAATATTCTGAACTCAGCCTGAATATTCTGAACTCACCAGAATATCCATCTCACACTGCATACTCTTTTTTTAAAATATTACCATCTGGCAGATGATGTAGGATCATAAAAACAAGGACAACTAGGCTCAGAGACAGCTTCTATTCTACAGCTGTGACTATGCTGAACTCCATGGTGTTGCGTTGACGTAGCTGTGGCTGTGTAGGGATGGTTGGAAGGGGGATTGTGGAAGATGGGGTGTGTGAGGACTGGAGCAATGTGCATCGGGGGATGTTTGTATTTTCACTGTGCGTGTACAATGACATTAAAGTTTATCTTATCTTATCTTACCCCATTGTATTCGCATTGCTAGGTTGTTTGAATTATTGAGCTTGGCGTGCCTTTTGGCCAGCGTTCACGCCAATAGCTTGGATGAGGCCGACATCCGATATGTGATGATTCACCAAGCCAAACTTCCCACAATGGTGACAGACAAATGTGGCCATAAACTTGCATTTTGTTTTCATCAGTCGCCATTAGAGAAAGTTTTGATGCCATTTTTACCCCTCTTAATGTGTTTTGTTTCTCTTTACACAAAGCTATGTTTTTCACAAGTATGCTATTCTTCAGCATGGTGTGATAGCCAGTGTGGTGTAGTGGTTAAGAGCAGGTAGACTCTGGAGACCTGGGTTCGATTTCCCACTTTTCCATGTGATCAGTGGACTCTTATCTGGCAAACTAGAATTGTTTCCCCGCTTCTATACTGAAGCCTGATGGTTGACTTGGATCTAGTCACAGTTCTTCAAAACTCTCTCAGCCCCACCTGCCTCACAAAGTGTCTGTTGTGAGGAGAGGAAGGGAATGAGTTTGTAAACTACTTGGAGACTTGTGAAAAATAGAGAAAAGCAGGGTATAAATCCAATTCTTCTTCTTCTGATCTGGAGAACTGGGTTAGATTCAGAAGCAAGCCTTTATTGGCATAGACAACAGTACAACAGTAATAAAAAAACAGATTAAAAAGCATATACAGTACAGGTCGAAAAAAATCTATTGGCGTTTAGTAATTTCCAGGAGAAAGTCTGCCACTATCGTACAGAGAGAAGGATCAGGGTTGTCCAACAAGTAGTGTAATCTAATTAAATCGGGGAGAGGGGGTAAATGTAAATGTAAAGGAGTAAGATTCACATACTTGGATCTGATTTCCTTGAATATGAGACAGTGCAGTAATTGGTGGGCCAGAGATTCAACTGAGCCATCGTTACATGGGCACAATCTTTTAGCCTTTTCTTGCTCGCCAGGTTTAATGTTATGCCTTCTGCCTTGTTACATGGCAGATTTAATAAGCAAGAAAAGGGTTAGATTCTCTAACCCTGCACCTGAAACCTGCTGGGTGACCCTGGGCTAGTCACAGCTGTCTACAAATTCTCTGAGCCCCTCTTACCTCATAAGGAATCTGTTGTGGAGAGAGGAAGGGACAAGAGTTTAAAGTCACTTTGAGACTCCTTACAGTAGAGAAAGGTTTCTTCTTCAAACTTTTTCTTCTTAAAAAAAGTTGCTGTACACAAGCATACAAGTTATAGTTATGTCCTATAATATTTTTGTATAACATTTTTTAGGGGATGGGTTATCTTACATACAGGGTTCTCTGTACACATGCTTTAGGTATACAAAACATGCCATCCCATGCATGATTACAAAGGAATGGAGTGATGCAACATCCATGTATTCACAACAAGAAATCATATTGCATCAACCACTATTTATACCATACTGTGCAACAAACAAAAGTGATATAAAGTGCAAATATAGTGATACGATATAAAAGTTCTACAAGTCCTTCCCAAGGTAACAGTTTGTTTCAGGTATTTTGCAGCCTTGTATTCCAATTAAGGATCTCTTGAGAATCACACGGGTCCATCTGAACGGAATGAATGGAATACGCGTTATACACCATTTTCGATTATTCTTCTTCAGATAGGATTCTCATGTGCATCCATCAGCCATTCCAGGGGTAAACATTCCAAGTGAGCCTATCACATCTCTACAGATCCCCATTCAAGCTTTCTATTTTGCATTTTGCTGATGGATAAACATGAGAATCGTATCTGAACAAGAATAATCTAAAACAGCGTATAACGCATATTCCGTTCATTTCGTTCTGATGGACCCGTGTGATTTTCAAGAGATCTTTAATTGGAATACAAGGCTTCAAAAGACATTGTTTCTTTAAGGAAACCTGAAACAAACGGCTACCTTAGGAAGGACTTGCAGAACTTTTGTATTGTATCACTATCTTTGCACTTTATATCACTTTTGTTTGTTGCACAGTATGGTATAAATAGCGGTTGATGCGACGCAATCCCATGCATGATTGCCAGTTCTGGGTTGGAGATATCTGGGACTGTGCTATGGCATAGCACCCAGGGGGTAAGAGGGCATCTTGCCCCAGGTGCGTGCCTGTGTGGGGGTATGGCAGGGGTGTGGCAGGGGTGGGGGCATTCTGGGAGCATTCCAGGGTGGGGTGCAGGGAACACATGTGCCCCAGGTGCAGTTCACCCTTGCTACGGCTCTGGGACTGTGTCTGGGGATGGTGGGTTTTGGGAAGAGAAGGGCCTCCTTGGGTATAATGCCATAGAGTCCACTCTCCAGAACAGCTGTTTTCGCAGGGGAACTGATCTCAGTCACCTGGAGATCCATCCATCCATCCATCCATCCATCCATCCATCCATCCATCCATCCATCCATCCATCCATCCATCCATCCATCCATCCATCCATCCATCCATCCATCCATCCATCCATCCATCCATCCATCCATCCATCCATCCATCCATCCATCCATCCATCCATCCATCCATCCATCCATCTATCCATCCATCCATCTATCCATCCATCTATCCATCTATCTATCTATCTATCTATCTATCTATCTATCTATCTATCTATCTATCTATCTATCTATCTATCTATCTATCTATCTATCTATCTATCTATCTATCTATCTATCTATCTATCTATCTATCTATTAGGGCTCGATTGTAATACCCAGAGATCTTTAGGTACCATTTGGAAGCTGGCAATCTACTTTGTGTATACGGTATAGTGCTAATAGGTAGTTAGGTTAGTTTTAGCCATTAAAATAGTTTGGGAAAATGATTAGAAGGATTCTTCAGGATCCTTAACTTGAGTATAGCTTAATAAGACTTTGGATATCACGGGGCTGGACAGCCTAATGGGAAAAATAATCTAATTTGGGAAGGTTTCCCGCTGTTCTTTTCCAATGGGAAGGGCCTTCATTTCTTAGTGTTTGAATGGGCATCCGATCTCTCTCTCTCTCTCTCTCTCTCTCTCTCTCTCTCTCTCTCTCTCTCTCTCTCTCTCTCTCTCTCTCTCTCTCTCTCTCTCTCTCTCTCTCTCTCTGGAACAGACAGAACTATTTTATTTCGCTGATGCAACTTTAATAACATTGTAGTAAAGTATACTGCATTATTCTGTTTATAAATGTACATTTAAAAAGATACAATGTTGATTCACCGATGCTCAAATAATGTCGGAAAGGCATATATTTTATGGGAAATGTTTGTTATGGGGAGGCAGAGAGCAGTATGAACACCAAGCAAGACTTATGGGTTTGATTTGCACGAGGGGAAAGATAAAAATAAAATGGGGATTTTTCAAGTCAAACCAGGAGGTATGAAAAACTGGATAGCATTCTCACATATCAGAGACATTATGCACGACTCCACTATGACTTGTTAAACCTCCTGGTTCAGCATTTGAAATAGGTCACGGGATGGTCCCAGCTATAAATCAAGTTTCTAGTGCACTTCAATTTGATCTTTGCAGGGCTCTCTGCCAATTTTATTGTCCTCTTATGCCTATCTCCCCCTGCTCCTCACCAACCCCTTTTCCATTATTTGAGAGCCAGCATACTGTAGTGGTTAAGAGCAGTGGACTCTATTCTGGAGAACCAGGTTTGATTTCCTACTCCTCCAGCTGAGAGGCGGACTCTTATCCAGTGGACTGGATTTGTGTCCCTGCTCCTCCACAGGAAGCCTTGGGCTAGTCACAGCCGTCTACAAATGCTCTGCGCCTCTTCTACCTCACAAGGGCCGTTTCCGCATGGGTGGAATATGGCGGCCTGGGGACGGCAAAAACGCCGTCCCCAGGCCACCATTCACACAGGGGGCACAGCTGCATCGCTGCCGTGCCGCCCTCGCGCCGCCCAACCGGCGCTAAGCCGGCGTTTCCAAACCACGCTTCCCCAGCGTGGTTTTTGGGAAACGCCGGCTGGAAGCCGCTGCCATGCGAACGGCAGCGGCTTCCAGGCGCTTCCCCCCCACTCCCTCCTGTCACTTACCTGCTCTCCGGCCCTCTGGCGCATCACCGGGGCCTGGGGACACGCCCCCTGCTCTGCAATGCTGGAGCAGGCGCGCAGGGCCGGGGGGGTGTCCTCGGGGACATGCCAGGTCGGTTGGGCGACGGCGCTCTGCGGCGCCGTCGTCCCGGCTCTTTCTGGGACCGTTCATGTGAACAGTCCCAGAGTCGTCGGGTCGGCGTCGAGTACACCAACCCGGCCGCTTCCGCCTCCGTGCGGAAACGACCAAGGTGTCTGTTGTGGGGAGAGGAAGGGAAGGAGCTTTGAGAGTCCTTACAGGAGAGAAAGGCAGGGTATAAATCCAAAGTCTTCTTTAGTTCTGAAGGGTTTTTGTTTGTGTTCTTTTCATATTTACATGCTTATCCCATTTCCTTTATGTTCCTACACTTTCTCAGTGTTCTCATTCCCTGGCCCTATAGATTCTCTTACATATATATTTACTTCTTTAATATATCATATCTTTTTAACAGTCAGTATCTTATCTACCTTAGGCTGGTCTACAACCAGAATAAAGATGGAAGTGACCTCCTGGTTTTGCCATCAGCCTGGAACTACATGAACTGGAGGATCCGTCAAGCACCTGGAGACCTCGACTCATTCTGCACATGCAGAATAATGCACTTTCAAACTGCTTTCAATGCTCTTTGAAGCTGTGCGGAATGGCAAAATCCACTTGCAAACAGTTGTGAAAGTGGTTTGAAAACGCATTATTTTGCGTGTGCGGAAGGGGCCCTAGATACGTGGTTGGTAGGGTGGGCGATCCAGTTTTTGCAGGGTAGACTTACATGCACTGTGCTCTAATCTCATATTGTTGATATATTAGAAGCCTGAAGGAGTAATGACACAGGTATGTCATTCAGTTGGCTATTGTAACTTCACGGTAAGCCTGGTTAACTAATCTTCTGTCAACTTTGGTTCTGTTGGGTGAGGGTCTTTCAAAATATAGAGTTCGGGATGAATCCTAGAGTGCCACACCCAACCTGACGATGTCACTTCCAGTTTGGTCTCACATAAGAAAAGGGGGTGCAACAGTAAATATTAATAATAGAACTACCGCTACTGTTGCACTCTGGCTATAACTAATTTTTCAAATACGTATATCTATATACATGAGTTTATATCATTGTTCATATTTTTTATATTTCATTAGTTATAAATACAATCATTTCTTGTCGACTACATCCAACAGGTAAGTTCAACTTATTTTTAACAATGATAACAAATAGATTCAGGGTCATCCATATTAATTCAGGTAAGTATTTAGTTCATACTCTCCCATCAGTTCAACGTCCTTAAGGTAAGTATTCAATCAATGCGAAAACATGTATATACATAAATATATTCAGTCCATCTTGGTTCATCAACATTTTATATGAATCCACCCAGGTAAGTATTCTGTACGTATTCATTGATAAGTCCAAAATTGTGCACAGGCATAAGTCCACATTCTTTTAAACACGAGGAGGAAAATGCATTGCGCCTAATCCGCGTTTTTCGATGGCTTCATCAGCCTCACAGGTTGTAGATATAATTTATATTGGCTTCATATGGGTACTCTGTAAAGGTAAATTCAAATAACATTCAAATAAATCTATCATTATTATAATGTATAATATTCACCCCATGAGTTTTCAACAATGTTTCATACATATGCAACTCACTTTCTCTCAAACACTTCCAGTTTGGTGTCAGAAGTGGCATTGAGCAGGGTCTCAAAGCTGTCACCCCGGTTTTTTTTCTAATTTACTCTTTACTGGCCTGTGAAGAGCAGGGAGAATTCCAAGGAGATCCCCTGCTAAGAGAATCACACACACACACACACACACACACACACACACACACACACACACACACACACACACACACACACACACACACACACACATTACCAGCACTGTAGGGAGGAGAAAGACTAAAAATAGTGCTCCAAATTTCTGATCTTGGACCTGTGCAATCATTCTCTTACAAAAGGAGCCAAATTTCCTGCAGGAATAAATACGTTTGTCTTGGAAATAATTGTTTTTAGCTTCCGATAACCAAGCCTTGCAAAACTCCTCTGCGCATCTAGTAAAATAATACGAAAAAAAATTAGGCACCAGATACTGATCAAAGATAATGCACCATAAATCCACCCATCCCATCCATGGTGGATTCCCCCCCCCCCCCGCTTATTTCCCCTATCTACAGAAAGCTGCTTTCCCTACTCATTTGAGCATATTCGTATTCCTTTGTAGTCTTACGGGAGAAGATGATGAAGAATATGAAAAAGATTAGAGATGCTAACGCACTGGCTTGAAAAAAAAAATTGCCGGGACTATAAATAAAACACATGAATTTGCAATGAAAATGCATTTCAAACAATCACATTTTTTGCCAGTGGCGCATTGCAGAATGCTTAAGAACATCTGTAATTATTAGTGTGCTTTGTGTACATATTTTCCAATTACTACATAAGCCGAAGCAGATGGAGATAAAGTTTATTTTGAAGATTTGTCTTTTTTAAACCAGGCCGTCTTTCAGTTCTGTGCAGCACTCTTCCGCGGGTGTCTGTATTTGCCGGATTATCACTTTGTGAGGAGGACTGCAGATTCTAGCCTGGCTCTTGTAAGGGTTTGCAGGGATCAGAATTGAAAAAGAGTCCTATCAGAATTTGGATATACATTCTTTATACGGGTTGAGTAACGTGCAGCTTTTACTGAGTTATGCATTTGGTCGGGGTGCCAATCCCAGGTGTGTCAAATTACGCACACACACACACACACACACACACACACACACACACACATTCACCTTACATACACCTTAATGGCCTAGGACTTCACAATGTATTTGTGTAGTATGTATACAGATCCAAGCTTTGGCCTTTAATCTTGTTAGACCAGATCCGTGGGCATTGAGTATGGCCCATCGGGCCACATCCGCCCGCCGGATCTCCTGACTGGCCCCCCCCTGCCTTGTTAGAGCGAGGTGCCTTTGAAAGTCTCCGCAGCAGCCAGTTGCCTTGGTTGCCTGCTTCAAGCGGGGCTTCTCTCAAAAGCGCCTCCCCCCCCCCCACCTTGTTGTTGAGCGAGGCGCTTTTGAAAGCCCGCGCAGAAGCCGGCAACCAAGTGTCTCAGCTTCTGTGGGGCTTCTCTCAAAAGCACCAGTCGATGAAAAAAGTAGGTCAAGGGACTTAAGTCTCCCCACTTGCTTGATTGTCACAGTGGACAACTATGCAGGTAGGTTAAGCCTGTGATTCTTTGTGCCAAATAGTGTTGTATGCAGAACTGTTGCCACTGATTCCAAGTTGATCTGTGCACCTGTCTGGCACTTATCAGCCCCTATTATGCAGAATTGAGTTCAGCCTTTTGGCCCCGCCCTCCACAATATTTTCTGTTTCTTATGCGGCCCCATGGAAAAAATAATTGCCCACCCCTGTGTTAGACACTGTTTTTGTCGATTTGAAGATGTTTCAAGTGCCGCCCTAGTGTTTTTGGAATGATGCCCAAGGTGCAAATTACCTCTAGGACAACCTCAGCTGGTTTGTGCCATAGTCGCTGAATCTTGGTTTTCAAATCGTTGTATTTGGTGACCTTCTCATGTTCTTTTTCAATGATCCTGCTGTCACCAGGTGTTGCTATTTCAATGATGATGGTGCTGGTGGCGATAGTGATTTAATCACTGGAGGAGTTTGCGCTTTAGTTAGAATGAGGTAATCACTTTTCATATGCTTAGCTTGTTGCCCAAGAAGGTGAGCTACAAGACCAAGGGATGAGTGACCACTTAATTAATAGAGGAAAGTTGGTCTTGGTTCTTCAATAGCTTCTATATTTAGCCTTGACTTTAAAACAATAGACCCAGCATGATGTAATGGCTAAGGCGTCAAACAGATCTGGTAAACCCAGGTTTGAATCCCCACTCTGCCATGAAACTTGCTGAGTGACCTTGGGTGAGTCACACTCTCCCACCCGTGATCCAGTATTTGGATGGGAGACCTCTAATGAACACCAGGGTCATGATACAGAGGTACACTGTGGCCGTTTCCACGCAGTCAAAATAGCCTGGATTGAGCAAGAAAAATATCTCTGGGAAGCTGAGAATTCCACACAGTTCCTGGTGCTAAAGAGAGCCGATGTTGCCCCGTGATATTGACCTTAGCCCGGAATTTTCAAAAATTGTCAGTTTGGAGATTCTTTTTTAAAAATCCCGGTGTGACCATGCTTGTGCCTGCTACCGTGCAAAAGCCAATTGGGAGCAGGACCAGTTTATTTTTCCCGCCCAGCCGCCTGATCTCCCCGCCTGACATTCATTCAAGCTGCCACTCAAAAACAACAGCCCAACAGAACATGGGACACTGGGCACACTCAGAGATACTTGCAGCTGCCACTCAAAAACAACAGCCAATCAGAACGCGGGACATCGGGCATGCTCAGATATGCTTCTGAAGTAAATACAGAAGTTCTGGGCTCATGCGAAAGAAATTGGAGTATTTCCTACCGATTTTCAATTGATTCCTTCAAAAAGTGGGCAGCTGTGCTGACGGACACCCCGGGATAAAACAGATCCAGGTTTTTTTTAAAAAAGGTGGTGCACAGGTATAATTTTGCTGTGTGGAAATGACCAATGTCAAACCACCTCTGAACATCTCTTGACTTGTGGGGTTGCCATGTCAGCTATGACTTGAGGGCAAAATCCAAAACAAAACAAAATTGAAGCTTTGCCAACTGCGAAACAGCCACAGATTCATTGCAATGGAGCGATTTGCTTGTTATCAGAAAAGATGTTGGCTGCTTCTGCTATTGCTATTCTTGTCATTGAAATAGCTGCTGATTAGGGATGCTGTGAAAAGTAGACTTGGGATCTCCAGGAGAAGTTCACCGAAGGCAAGATTCCGGGGTCTGATGCCGAAGTGTCAAAAGAGGTCACTTTGTTTCCCTCTTGAGAAAATGGACGGAGAAAGATGCTGGCAAGCCTGAGGCTGAAAAATAAGACAAATGCATTTTGGTCTAAGCTGTTGAGGTTTGGTTTTGACCCTCGAAAATGTGCTTCCTAACGGTGGCCTTATGATTTCAAGAAAATCCAGCTTTGTTCAATTTAATTACAGCTGCCAGGTCGGTATTTGCAAGACTTTGGAAGTCAAGCGTGATGCTGAAAATTCAGAATTTGTTGAGGAAAACTAAGAAGAAGAAGAAGAAGAAGAAGAACAAGAACAAGAACAAGAAGAACAAGAACAAGAACAAGAAGAGGAAGAGGAAGAGGAAGAGGAAGAGGAAGAGGAAGAGGAAGAGGAAGAGGAAGAAGAGTTTGGATTTATATCCCCCCTTTCTCTCCTACAGGAGACTCAAAGGGGCTTACAATCTCCTTGCCCTTCCCCCCTCACTACAAACACCATGTGAGGTGGGTGGGGCTGAGAGAGCTCTGAGAAGCTACGACTAGCCCAAGGTCACCCAGCTGACGTGTGTGGGAGTGCACAGGCTAATCTGAATTCCCCACATAAGCCTCCACAGCTCAGGTGGCAGAGCTGGGAATCAAACCCGGTTCCTCCAGATTAGATACACGAGCTCTTAACCTCCTACGCCACTGCTGCTCCCAAGGATTTAATATAATAATAACCTCCTAAGGATTTAATATTGTCATTATAATAAAACTTTTGCAGAAAGACTTGCATCTTTTTGGGATTATTTGATCACTGGTAATGTATCAGATTCAAATAAAACCTGATGATGTATTATGAGCCTGTAACACTATGGCCTTTTCCACACAAATTCCTAAACCCATCTGTCCCTGTGTGTCCCTACATGGCCTCTGTGCTCTGTTGAGGCCAATTTGCTGGTGGTCCCCGGCCTCTCCATGATACGGGTGGCCTCTATTTGGGCCAGGACCTTCTGTGCCCTGGCCCCCACCCGGTGGAACTCATTACCATCTTCTGTTAGGGCCCTCCTTCCCTCCTTCCCTCTTTCCTTCCTTCCTTCCTTCCTTCCTTCCTTCCTTCCTTCCTTCCTTCCTCTTCCAGAATGGCTGGGATGAGAATATATATGAAAACACATTCCCAGCTACCAAAGTTGCAGTAAGTTGTCAGTTTGGTCATCAGCCAATAAAGCTCTCTTTCTGGCTCTGTGCTTCTCCCCCACCTCCCTCATTTTGCCTTTTTCAGTAACTACAATATGCATAAATAATTCCTTCATTATTTCAGAGTCACTCCCAACCTCTATTTACAGGATCATCAATCATGCTATTGAATAATAACAGGCTTATAATATTCCCTTGTGCAATGCCATTCTCCAGCACAAATTCATTAAAAACACTTGCTTATCTTCTCACTTTACAGCGAAGACGTCAAAGCATTTGGCAATTAGGGGCCACTTAAGAGAACTAAGTAAGCATAAAGTGCCACTGGCTGCGAAAGGTACACGAACACGATGGGATTCAGGGATGGAGGCTGAAAGTGTTTACTTTGGCAAGCGACTCCGTTTCTGCACTGGCAAGGGTTTTTTTTTTTTAACATCGTTATTAGCATGCTTGTGTTGCTGTTCGTGAAGTCACATGAAAAGCGAGAGATGGAGGAAAGACAGCATTTGCAACCAGGCGTTCCCTATAAAGGAAATGTCTCTCAGTGTTACGATTGCTAGTGTAACCTCAGCTTGTGGGTTCTGTGGGGCAGAACCTGGAATGAGTTTGCAACAACAAATTTAAAAAAAAACAAAATGGTTTACTTTCTTAACATATAACATCAACATTTAACATCACACTTCAAGGCCCTGTTCAGGTTGCATTTTCAAGTCCTTATATGTACAGTCTACTGATACTGCCAAGTCCAAGTCTTCTTTGCAAGTGGGTTGGCTCCTGAAGACTCCAAGGGCTTGGTGAACAGGATTCGACATGATGAAGGTTTCCAGGAGAACTCTCACCCATTACAACCACAAAAAGAACCCTGAAACAATAAACTCCAACATTTACAACATAGCAAAAATAAACAACTACCTTCCCAGGAGTTCCCAACAACATTGCAGTTACCTTAACAAGGTGTTAAGGGCTTATAGAAATCAAGGTCCGAGTCTGGTAGCCTTGTCTCCTCCAAACTACATGAGCTCTGCAGCTTTGAGTCTCCACCCCTTTTTGGGTCAACCCATTCTGAGCATGGGGGTTACACTGGCACTAAACTGGCGATCCCTGGCGGCTTTTTGTGGGCAGAGTCTGGGGAGAAAGAGAGTCAGGCGTGCTGTGATGCCAGTTCTGGCCTTGCCCTGTATGGGACACTCTAGGAATTCCCCAAATCTCTATCTTAAACCTCTTGACCAGAACTGATGTCGCAGCATTCATGTCTTCAATGAGGTTTTCCAGCCTCCGGGTAGTGGCTGGTGATCTCCTCAGGATTACAACTGAGCTCCAGTTCACAAGATCAATTCACCTGGAGAGAATGGAGAAAATGGCCAAGGTGGACTCTATGGTGTTATGATGTCCCTCCCCTTCCCAAACCCTCACCGCTTCAGACACCACCCTAGTGGTGGGATCCAAAAACTTTAGTAACAGGTTCCCTCGCCAGCCCCCCCTCAGCAAAGGGGGCAGAGGCGTACCTAGGCAAACCTGAGCCCTGGGCAAAACCTGAGTTGGATGCCCCCCCCATGGAAAGCCACCCCACCACGACCCCCCAAATATTTTTTGCACCAGGTCATTTCTAAATCATTATCACATTATAGAAAATGCCCCAACTCACAAATCTGAACACAGCAATGGTGAAACACACAGGTTCTTTGATAGAGACTGGTGAGATAAAAGGTACGAAAGGCTGAGAATCAATGAATTGCAGTACCTGAAAGGGATTAACCCAGTTCAGGGAGTTACATTATTAGTCGCAATTGCTATATGGAACCTTCATATTCAAAGGCAGTATGCCTCACGGGGAGGCGAGGGCGTGGAGACGGAAAAGGGGACCCAATTAGTAACCCCCTCTCGGCACACACAAATAATTAGTAATCCACTCTCGGGAACTGGTGAGAACCTGCTGGATCCCACCTCTGCACCACCCCCAAAATCTCCAGATATTTCCCAATTTGGAGCTGGCAACCCTATCTACAACCCCCCTTGTTTCACCCCCTGCTGCTCCATATAGTGAGGGGTGGTGGTGGAATGGTTGGTGGCCCTATGCAAAGTGGTGTAGAACAGCCAGTTTCTAGACAATCTTAAAATTTAAAAGAATTGCTCGCTGCCCACATTTGTGATTGTAGCTTTTAAACTTCTTGGCATCCAGATTTGGGATGATCTAACATCCCTTGTTTGGGCGCAATATTCTGTTCTCTCGTTATGAATAGAGAGTTGATTTTCTTCAATAAGCCGTTTGGATGTTCATGCACAGGTCAAGCCTGTTCATCAGGATACTTTTGACAGATTCAAACTAGACAGCACAGCTCAATCGCGAATCTGGAGACCCAGTTCTTACGATATTGCCATGCGACTGCTTCACTCGCTCTTTACGGCCAACCTCTGCACTCGCCTCTTTGCTTGAAAAAATAATCAATCATCCCCACCACCCACCACTCCTTGAATAATTATAGACGATCAAGAAAAATTCTGATTCAACCGTGAGACAGCTTCATCTTCAGGACAGACTCGCAACCTTGGCACTTCACCAGCGACAATGGATTGTCACAGCATTTCAGCAGGAGGGCATGACTCCACAGGGCTTGGGTGGAAACTGCACGGTCCACATGACCAAACTTTTCTGAGGACTTTGGAAACATCTCTGAAAATAAAACCAGCTGGTATTTCCATGCCATAGTGCAGTGATGGTGAACCTTTTCAAGACCGAGTGCCCAAATTGCAACCCAAAACCCACTTATTTATCGTAAAGTGCCAACATGGCAATTTAACCTGAATACTGAGGTTTCCGTGTGTTTCTCAGGAGTAAGCTTGGTGGTAGTTGGTGGCTTTGCTTTGAAGCAACCATGCAACTCTTCCAACAGGTGAAACAGGACCCTAGCAGGGTTTACTCAGAAGCAAGCCCCATTGCCAGCAACCGAGCTTACTCCCAGGTAAAGGATCACGCTTTCGTTCTTCGCATGAAAATCAGTGGGGTTTAACAGCGCTTAAAAGGGTTACCTACACTGCTTCCCCAAAACTAGGTCTTAGGTTTAATGCTAATAATCAAGCGCAGCGGCCCAGGCCAGCCTAGATGCCATAGGTCGAGAATGCCATAGGTTCGCCACCACTGCCATAGTGAAAACTTGCAGCACAATCTGAGGCAAAGTTATACCCTTCTGGGGGCAAAACTGCACGGAACGGTGGTTGATGAGCTCTCTGTGCTCACCACTTTGATCCGAGCCCCATATTAGAAGAAGAAGGAGATGCTCTCAAATATCTCAGATGAAGGCCTATTGCATCATTTGCTACCCGGTCGTTTTAGCTGGGGATGTTGAGAATTGAACTTGGGACCTTGTGCATGCTAAGGAGAAGCTTCACCACTGAATCACAAAAAATCCCCTTTCCATAGAATGTCTCAGAATGGCCTCCCAACAATTTAACACATACAGAGGAGGAAAAGGAGGAGGAGGAGTTTGGATTTATATACCACTTTTCTCGACCATAACGAGTCTCAAAGTGGCTTACAAACTCCTTAGCTTCCTCATCCCAAAACAGACACATTGTGAAGAAGGTGGGGCAAACAGAGTTCAGTGACTAGTTCCAGGTCACTCAGCAGGGTACATGGAACAGTGGCAGAGCTGGGAATCAAACCCGGTTCCTCCAGATTAGATACATGAGCTCTTAACCTCCTACGCCACTGCTGCTCCAAGCTCAAATGTGTGAAGTCACTCAGCCAAAGTTGGTGTAGTACAGGGATGTCAAACTCGCGGCCCTCCAGAAGTTCATGAACTACAATTCCCATCAGCCCTTCCCAATATGAGCATTAGCTATACTGGCAAGGGCTGATGGGATTTACAGTTCGTGAACATCTGGAGGCTGCGAGTTTGACACCTGGGGTGTAGCACCTTTAGTCATTTGTATAACGTAGATAAAGTAACCCAACAATTTGACCTCTCCATCATGGCAGGATGCTGCCGATGCCCTGTGAGGTAGGGTGGAACTGAGAGTTTGGAGAGAACTGGGACTAGCCCACTCAGCAGATTTCATATGGAGGAATAAGGAAACAAACTTAGTTCACCAGATTAGAGTCCGCCGTTCATGTGGAAGAGTGGGTAAACAAACCCATTTCTCCATGTTAGAGTCTGTCGCTCATGTGCAGGAGTGGGGAATCAAACCCAGTTCTCCAGATCAAGGTGCACCATTCTTAACCACTATACCCCACTGCCGTTGTAAGGGTAAGATAAGCAGTGGAAGCCTATGTATGTTTGCAGAATATGCACCATACTTACGATTGCACCATACTTTGCAAAATATGCACCATACTTACAGGTCTATCAAAACTAGGACAAAGAGCTTAGAGACAGCTTCTACTCTAGAACTGTGGCTATGCTAAACTCCGCGGCTTCGTGTTGATGTGTTTGGGGCTGTGTAGGGATGGGTGGAGGAAGGAGGAAGTGAGGAGGGGGTATGAGTCTGAAATTGTGTGCATCGAGGAATGCTGCTGTAAATTTCGTTGTGCGTGCACAATGACAATAAAATGCTTATGCTTATGCTTATGCTTATTGCCGATCTGTGAGAGGGTTAAAGAAAGGGACACAAGCCATAAGAACATTCCCATGCACTGGAGAGGAAAGCAGTCTAAAGGGACATATTAATCTTAGCGATCCAAGGAACTTCACTGGAACTGCAGTTCAGTATTCTAAACTCTGGCTTCATCCTTTTCAGAACAAAATATACTTCCCTTCTCAACGGTAATGAACCCTGCGCCTAGTGGTGTCCCTGGGGTGTGATTATTTCCAAAAACTGCTTCCCTAGTTGCATATTGTTGCATAAATAATCATCTCTTTCATGCGAATGATAACAGCGGGAATGATGCGACGTTAAATATGGTCTCAAGCAAAGCCGGCTCGGAGCAGCGCAAGCAATTTGTTGATACTTAACGGCGCTCCAGCCACTTCCGAGGAGCTGCAAGTAGATTTGCATTGTATTACTCTGAGCATGATACCGGTGTTTTTTGTTTTGTTTTAAAGGAAAGGAGTAAAACAAATTGGCAGTTGAACAGTTTTATGAAGAGAAGAGACTCCCTTTCTCATCTCGCTTCCTACAGTCCCTGGCAGCTGTAAACACCACTTTGTGATTTAAATGCTGCAAATATGGCTCGGTCAGAAAGAAAGAGTGACGAGGGGCCGTGGACGAAGATGGTGTTCGTGTTGGCAGCCGGGATGCTTTTGGTATCTGTCCACTGACTTTAGTAATGATCTGTGTGCTCATGATATTGTCATTTTCCAGCCTGCGTGTAACATAATTGTAGCTCTCTTGTCAGGATGAGAAAGAAAAACAGGGGTGTTCTCAGAAACCAGTTCAATTTGTGGATGTAGCTGCAGAGGCGGAACTACCAAGGGAACAGGGGTGCACATTGCACTGGGTGTGCACCAGGAGTAAAAAATCCTCCCATAGGCCCCCCTCTCGCCCCCCGTGCACACACTTACCTTTGTGAAACAGTGAAGGCTGGGAAAGTGAGCCCTGTTCCCCTCAGGCTGAAAACGGCCTGGAGGAAACTACACTTCCCAGGAGACCTTGCAAGTTCCAGGGTCTCATGGGAAGTGTAGTTCCCACCAGGTCATTTTCAGCCTGAAGGGAACAGGCTGCTTTTCCAGCTTGTGCTAAGGTAAGGGGGGGTGGCAGGGTGCCATGGAGAGGGGGGGCGGACAACACAGAGTGTGCACCAGGCACACTCTGGCCCAGCTATGCCTCTGTGTAGCTGCAAACATTGGAGAATCTATAGGGCTCCTTTGGTGATATTCCAGGACTCAGTAATACATTTCACAATAAGGGAATTCTTTTCCTTGGAGACTGTGGATAAACTGTATTATATGACATTGCTTCCTGTAATGCCATTTCACTATGGCATTCCTCAGCCTGCGTGTGATTATTATTATTATTATTATTATTATTATTATTATTATTATTATTATTATTATTATTATTATTATTATTATTATTATTATTATTATTATTATTATTATTATTATTATTGTTGTTGTTGTTGTTGTTGTTATTGTTATTGTTATTGTTATTGTTATCTCCACCCTTGACCATTGTCTGGTTTTAAACCATTTGGCGGAGAAATATTGCCACCCCAAGGGTGGGAAACTCCTTGCGGCTTTCCTAGATTTGAAATGCGCATTCGACTCTATCCCCAGGAATCAGCTGTGGGAAAAATTGACTGTGTTGGGAATAGACCAGAGATTACTGTTTCTTATTCGCCAGTTGTATTCCTCCTCAACTACCTGTCAAGTTCATAGATCGTATGGTCGCCTTTAACTTCACCTATAGTTTAACTAACAAGGGAGTCAAGCAGGGTTGTATTCTTGCTCCTCTCCTGTTCACATCTTTTATTTTAAAACGCATCCTTGCTCCTCATTTATCTCAGACTGAAAGCCTCACTAATCTATTTTGGGGACAAAAGACCCACATGTGCATCTTTCTCTTCATGCAGACCGATTAACTCGTGTTACTGTCTCGGGTCCATATGGGCCTGCAAAGCACTACTTCAAGTTTCCTTTATGCGACGCATTGCACAAAACAGTGCCCTGTCGACATCTTTCATTTGTATTTGTATTTGTATTTGTTATTGTTATTGTTATTTATTTATTTATTTATTTATTTATTTATTTATTTATTTATTTATTTATTTATTTATTTATTTATTTCCTGCCACAAAACTTTTTGAAAGGTTTGTGTGGAAAGGGCCATATATTCTGAAAGGTATTAACGGCCAGAATCAAATGGCTGTTGTGGGTTTTCCAGACTGCGTGGCCATGCAGCCCTCTCACAACAGCCATCTGACGAATAGCTGTTTGTATAGAGTTGTGAGTTTGTCCATACCTCTGGTGGGGGTTGGAGAGTGGCTGACATATTCAGGTAGGGTAACTCCTGGAGGTTTTGGGATGGAACTTGTGGGGGACAGGACCTCAGTGGAGTACACTCAGTAAAGCATTTTGATCTGACAAACTGCTAGCATTTTTCATGAACATCTTGGTCACCAATGTAGGCCTTATACACAAATATAAATGATTAGGGCAACACAGGGCAACTAGCAAAAGGACTTCCTAGTTAATTGTATTGTCGAAGGATTTCAAAGCCAGAATCACTGGGGTGTTGTGTGGTTTCCGGGCTGTATGGCTGTATTCTAGAAGCATTTTTTCCTGACGTTTCGCCTGTATCTGTGGCTGGCATCTTCAGAGGATCGTGGCCGTGTTCTAGTTGCATTTTCTCCTGACGTTTTGCCTGCATCTGAGGCTGGCATCTTCAGAGGATCTGATAGTAGGAATGGAAAAACAAGTGGAGTATATATACTGTGAGGTCAAACCCCTCTGGAAAAGAGTAGCCTGGCATGTGAGTCACAGAGAAGTCTGTAGCTTCCATTCAGAAGGCCTCACCTTTGACCTCCTCATTATATATATATCTAATTTGCTTTCCATTCTGATTATCAGATCTCTGAAGATGTTCACTATTAGGATGTAGGTTAAATGTCGAGAACATGCTACTGGAAATACGGGCCATACCTGGAAGCTTCCGGAAGAAACTGGGTGCTGTGTGGTTTCCGGCCAGCGGTCGGTTCTAGTAGCATTTTCTCCTGACGTTTCGCCTGCATCTGTGGGTGGCATCCTCAGAGGATCCTTCCTTTGTAGTCTGAAAATGAGGCGTAAGGGAGATTTTACAGCGTGGCATCCCAGGGTTCATACCATATTCAAAATAGGGACTGTCGTAAAACCTAACCGCATCTTGCTTTGTCATGAAACTGCCGAGCAGGGGTTCAGAATCGGGAACTGTTTTGTCATTTGCTAACTCCCCTTCCAAGGCAGACTTTTCACCTCAGGCTTTTGAGCAGAGGGATAAATATATCCCTTCTCTGTGAATAAGAATGTCAGGGACTATAAATTGAGCAAATTCCAGTTTACATTCTGTTACGAAAGCACTTTATCAGTGTTGATATCTCTGTGACTGAGTCCATTAGACCGGAAACCTCAAGTGTCTTCATCCATACTGATATAGGAAAACTGTATTTTCCCTCATCTCTCTCCTTCTTGTCTCCAGAGATATACCTTTCCATAAAAATTGGAACAGGTATGGTCTTGGTATATACACACTAACGAAAGTATCAGGTAAAATTAAAAATGAAGCAAGAATGGCAGGAATTTAAATGGTGTCTGACAGTAAGGATACAATTATCCAATATTCACATTACTTTGGAGGTCAGTGCCTATAACAGGTTAATAACAATTCAATCAATTCACTTTTTATTTGTTTAGCCATAAGCCATTTAAAGAAAAAATGCAAAGTGGAAAATTCAATCAGCGTTGCCTACATGAGAGGCAAGTTAGAATAAAATACGGGTAAAAAAACAATTGACAAGCATTGCAATACAAAATCAATATTCTAGTTGATATTTTACGAACATCCATTATAACGTTGGCAACTTTCGTACCACAACTATTTCAAGGTTTGTTGCAGCGTACGCTATCAGATCTAGATTATTTGCTGGGGCGAGGCCTATAACAGTTACCAGCACAAGTCAACCGAGTTTTAAAATTCCAACAATTGATTTTCATTTTGACAAACATAATTTAATTCAGGAATCTGTAGAAATATATTCATGGCACGGATTTCCAACATGGTGCACATAGGCAGAGCCATAGCTGAGCCATTCTGTGCCTGGTGCACACTTTGTGTTTTCCGCCCCACTGCCCCCCTGCTGTGGCGCCTCCTCACCACTCCACACCCTCCCTTAAACAGCTCACTCCAGTGCAGGCTGGAGAAAAGTGGCTCAGCTCGAGAAAGCTGCTGAAACAGCCTGGTGGGAACTGCACTTCCCAGGAGACCTTGGGGCATCCAAGTTCTCCTGGGAAATGTAGTTCCCACCAGGCTGTTTTCAGCCTCAAGTGAATAGGCCGCTTTTCCAGCCTGCACTTTCAAGCTAAACAAAGGTAAGTGTGAGGGGGTGATTTTCCACCCTCACCTCAGGCACACACCCGGTACAATGCACACACCCTGTCCCCTGGTAGCTCCACCTCTGCAAATAGGCACAACAAGACCCAAAGACAACTTTCCTGACACATGCCAATTTGTCTCTCTCTCTCTTTTTTTTAGAAATGAAGGGGGGCAGATGGGACTTTTGCACTACAAGGCTTCTGATTGGCTGCTGCAGATATGATTGGCTATGCGGAATTTTAAAAAGGTGTTGCTTTGGCAACTGCTGGAACCATAGCCCAAGGATCTTACACAAGATGTTAGTTTTACAAGGCATCCTATTTAGCAAAGCTCCTGCCTAAATGTTGAAGGGTTAGTATTAATTTTATCTATTATCACACTCCCTGACGTTCTGTGGTTGGCTCCACCTCTTTCATCAGCCATTTTGTGGTTGTGCCCACCACTTTATGTCAGAATTCTCAAGGTGACTGCCGGCTCAAAAAGGTTGGGGACTCCTGATTTAAGAGATCAAATGAATCTGCCCAAGGATGTAATCCTGGGTGAGCTTTCTTGGGATCAAGACCCACTAAGAAGACAACTTTGGATTTATACCCCACTTTTCTCATCTGTAAATGGCTTATAAGCTCCTTTCCCTTCCTCTCCCCACAACAGACACCATGTGAGGTAGGTAGGGCTGAGAGAGTTCTGAGAGAACTGTGACGGACCCAAGGTCACCCAGCAGGTTTCATGTGTAGGAGCAGGGAAACAAATCCAGTCCACCCAATTAGAGTTCTCTCTAGTCATGTCAGTTGGGCTAGCCATGCTCTCTAACATCCCAGGGACTTGCCTTGGCTCGATGCATGGAGTCTGGTGGGACCTTGCTACCGCCTGGCTCGGGAGCTGGAGTCTGGTGGGACCTTCCTGCTCGATGGAGTCTGGAGTCCAGGGACTCCTCATTGAGTCTCGGGTGAGGGCCTGGTAAGCACTGGAGCTGTTCCAACTGGCTTTTGGGAGAGACTAGCTGCTGGATAGGGGCCCCCTCCCTCCCTCTCTTCTTGTCTCTCTCTCTGGACATCATGAAGATCCCACCACCCTTCTGGGGATTCTTTTTGTGGGAATTGGATAGCAGGCTCATCTTGTGTTAATTAATTCGATGCTGCATTTTTAAATGGGGTTAGGGTTTATTTTTATTATTAGAGCCCATCTTTAACTTAGTATTTATATTGTATTTAATTTGACTTGTGCTCTTTTACACTGTTCATCAGCTCTGAGCTCCTCCGGGAGTGGGCGGCTTATAAACCTACTAAATAATAATAAAAAAATAATAATAAATATATATTTGCCCAACGCCTATAGCTGGTTTTGTTATCACTGGCTTGGGGGGCTGGAATGGTCCTTCTACATTTGCTAATTCACTTTGTAACTAGTGATTGCATACATCTATCTATCACATTCATCTATCTATCTATCTATCTATCTATCTATCTATCTATCTATCTATCCACTATCTATCTTACTATCTATCTATCTATCTATCTATCTATCTATCTATCTATCTATCTATCTATCTATCTATCTATCTATATCTATCTATCTATCTATCTATCTATCTATCTGTCTGTCTGTCTGTCTGTCTCGTCTGCCATTCATGTCTGTCTGTCTGTCTGTCTGTCTGTCTGTCTGTCACCTACATCACCTACCTACCTACTCTACCTACCTACCTAATCTACCTACTGTACCTACCTAATCTACCTACTCTACCTACCTACTCTACCTACCTACTCTACCTACCTACCTAATCTACCTACTTTGTCTGGGCCTAGTCACTACCAACAAATTTTTCTTTTTTTTTTCTTTTTTCTTCTTTTTTTTTCTTTCTTTTTTTCTTTCTCTTTCTTTCTTTCTCTTTCTTTTCTTCTTTCTTTCTCTTTCTTCTTTCTTTCTCTTTCTTTTTCTTTTCTTTTCTTTCTTTCTTTCTTTCTATCTATTCTATTTATCTATATCTTATCTATCTATTATATCTTATCTTATCCATTCATCTATCTATACATTCTCCTATTCATTTATCTTATCTTATCTATCTATCTATCTATTCTATATCTATTCTATTCCTATCTTATTCCTATCTGCTCATCTTAGATTCCTCCTCCTGGGATGGGGCTACGTATTAAAATCTGAAATGAATGAATGAATGAATGAATGAATGAATGAATGAATGAATGAATGAATGAATGAATGAATGAATGAATGAATGAATGAATAAATAAATAAATAAATAAATATCATCTATCTATCTATCATCTATCTATCTATCCATATATACGTGTGTGTGTGTGTGTGTGTGTGTGTGTGTGTGTGTGTGTGTGTGTGTGAAAGGAAAAGAGATTCTTGACTTTTATCATTTTCTATAAATGATTTTCTACATGAAGCCACTCTTATCTATCATTACTCAAGTAAAATAACTGTTAACATTAGTCTTCATTTAAAGATCAGAATAGATGCAAGATCTGCTGTACATTCATTGTATCAACCACAAATCAAATGGTTGCCCTTTTTATTTCTCAAAAGCATTTATAGATAATAGTATGCTGTGTCGATTCCATATCTTCGTTGCTTTTTTCATTCTCCAAAACATTATTTAGACATATCAGCACAATGCAAGAAATATCGTTTCCATTTCTCACGAAACTCCTATTTTGGATGTTTGTTTACAAGACTAGTATGCTTTGACTAGTATGTATTCTCTCATCTTCGCTTTCCACATTTCTCAATCAAGACAAATGTCTGTATGCCAAAACCTCTCCGGCTGCAGTTAAAAAGCATAAGAATAGTTCTCTCAGTTTTCCTAGCAGATATTTTTGTGGGATTCCTAATAATATAGCCTTGCATCCATTTGAAGCTTGATTTTCAGTATTTTTTGTCCATCTTTCCAATATTTTTTTCACTTTTTAACACATCCACCACATTTGGCAAAACGCGCCTTTGTCTTCTGCACATTTCCAACAGGTTCCTTTCAATTTTTTGCTTATCTTCACTTTATCTTTTGGAGTGGACCATTCAAAATGTTCTATATTTCATGTCTTCCATCTGTGAGCTATTTCAGAACAAAAATAATAATGTTGTATTCCATCTCCATCTTTGCCTCAGCTCCTGATAGTCCCATTGGAACATTTCTGGAGAACAATTAGAATTTCACTTCGTTGCTAAAGACAGAAGACAGCCTTTACAGCCGGAACGTTGACGTGCCAGAGATTCACGATCTATTTGCCTAAGTTTCATTTTGCTGCAGCTTTTGGAAAGTATTTCTAAGGGGGGAAATGGATCTCTATGAAGCAGCTGGAGAGATAAATTATTTTTAATTGTATAGGGCTACAGACAGAAATCCATCTGTGAAATTATGGCAGCTGGTAATATTTTGATACCATTCCACTTGAAAAGTTGGGTTTTCTTACATGTCCAGACCTAAGACAACTGGCTGCCCATTTATGATCCCCCCCTGGTTTTCCAGTCTCTGAACTGCTTTGAGTCCATTTCCTTTATTGTGAACTTTTCCTTCCTTCCACCTGGGGCGGAGCGAGGGGGAACTGCGCCCAGGGCACACGCTCACCCTGTGCACCTGTCATGCCCTACACGCCCCCACTACACCCCGGAATGCCCACAGAACACCCAAGCTATGCCCACACCACACCCGTGCACGGCGCGTGCCCGGGGCAAGATGCCCCACCCCATCTCTTGGCAGCTACACCACTGCTTCCACCTTTTCTACACATAATGATCATTTCTGAAAGAAAAGCTTTCCATTTTGACACTTCATATGATGGCATCTTCCGACTTTTCCTCTCCCTTTGCAGGGAGAGAGAAGTAAATCAATATGAATGTTGCTTTCTTTGGGTTTTCTCCCCCCCCCCGCACCTTTCCTGCCCACACAACAACAATTTCTCCCGCTGCTCCAGACACCACTTCAGATAGATCAGAAGGGCTATTAGTAAGGTTTTTGTTTTCCTCTTTGTATTTTCACACTGAGGGTTAAAATAGCCCCTGGAAAGTGAGAAGAAATTGACATGGTCTAGCAAACTAGACCACAGATGGCAACCCACCCCCCAAAAGGCAGCAGGTAACTTCCCCAGGTGGAGGTTGCGTGGAGAGAACAAGAAAACAAGGGCAGGCAAAATAGCAGAATGGCTCAGCTAGGGACATTTCAAAGCAGGAGAATCCTGGGTGTAAACAAAACAAAAAATGGGGAAAACCCCACTGGAAAGCAAGCAATTGCAAGGAAGGTACTACATGCATAGGTACTATTGTCCATATTGCTCAACCTCTGAGGAATCATTGCAGCATGTTTTATTAGTCTGCCCCAAATTCATAGATCTCAGACCGAGTTTGTTTTTTTCAACACCGACTTACCTATGCCCTCCATATTCCAAATTGAACCGCCTCTTGAACAATGAGGATCCCAGGCAGTTGAAAATGGCGGCCAAGTTCCTGCTCGATATTGTGAAATAAGTCTCCGGCTCTCCTTTTATTCACTTATTTTCTTGGGCCGCTCAACATCGGCAAAATATGACGCCGTCAGTTAACGGAAAAAGAAGGCTTGTGAGCGGTATGCAACGCGATCGGCAGCGGCGGAGTATCGCCGTCAGCGCCGCCGCAAAACGCTTAAACCGGGCGCTGAAGACGGTATGGTATCAGAAAACGCCGTTAAACCACTCTTTCCCCATGTGACGATCGACGCCGCGACCAGAAGGCGTAACAGCCGCCATACGGAGCTGTCGCCATTAAATGGCGCTGGCTCAATGGGCCGGTTTCAAGTGCGCAGGCGCTAACGCCGCTGGTGATCGCCGCTCGCGCTGCGGCGTAATCGCCACATTTCTGCGCGGGCTGGCGGATCGCAGCTCGGCATTCGGCCTCTGTCTGTGTGAACGCTTTTTTTGGGATGCGTCGCAATTTGCGACGTCATCGCGTCGCTGCTTTTGGCCGTGCGGAAACGGCCTCAAAGTTTGTAATGTATGAACTACAAGCAATTGTTTTACTCCGTTAAACTCTGGATCATACTACTGCACAGTTTTATCTGTATTTTCTCTTGAAGCCTAATAAAGGTTTTTGAATTGAATTGAAATTGAACTGCAAGGAAGGTACTACATGCATAGGTACTATTGTTTGTCAGGAGCTCTGAGGCTTTGAAATCAGTAATGCTCGGATCCCTGCTCAGTTGGCCCACATGCTGTTAGCCAGTAATGGAAAAGAAGAAAAGTTTGGATTTATATCTTGCCTTTCTCTCTTGCAAGGAGACACAAGGCTGTTTGCAAACTCATATTTCCCTTTCCTCTCCCCATGACGGAAACCTTGTGAGGTAGGTGGGGTTGAGAGAGTTCGGAAATAAGGTCTCCCAGCAAGCTTCATGTGGAGGAGTGGGAAAACAAATCCCGCTCACCAGATTATTTTTTATTTATTTATTTTTGAACTTATATACTGCCCCATCCCCGAAGGGCTCTGGGCGGTGTACAGCATAAAAGGAAACAATATAAACAATAAAAACATTTAAAAGCAGCGACAACCATAAAACATTCTAATAAATATAATAAGTTACAGTAAGATAGATGGCGTTCAGCAATCTACTATTATGGTTCCCTCCCCTCTCCTAAAGGGGGGGAGGGATGGCATCCTATATTCCAATCTAAGAATTCCCTCCCCCTTCTAAAAAAGGGAGGAGTGGCGAGTCTGAGATGACAACTGGCCCAGGTGTCGGGGGCCGGGGAAGGGGGCACCATCAACGGCTGGTTCCTCCAAAGGCCCAGCAGAACAGCTCCAGCGTGACAGGTGGGCCCTGGGCGTGAACTCGGCGCTGGAAGGTCTCCGGGTGAGGGCCCGGACAGTTGGGAGGAAGAGCTGCTGCCCATCTGGTGGCCGGGCCAGAGCCGTGAAAGGCTCTGGCCTGCGGTGTGGGAGGCCAGCCAGACGCTTCACGAGGGGCCAGGGACCACCAGTAGATTGGCCTCAGCTGATCAAAGAGGCCTTGCTTGGGACATAAGGGGTGATGCTGGGTCTCAAGATACGATGGTCCCAGGCCGCTGTGAAGGGCCTTTAAAGGTCAATACCAGCACCTTTGAAGATGATCCTGACCATTCCACCGAAGCCAGTGCAGCTGGCGCAGTATAGGGCTGGATTATGTGCCCAGGTGGCGCTTACCTGCAAGCAAACACGCCGCCGCATGCTGGACCAGTTTCAAATCTCTTGACTCAAACGCAAGGGAAGGCCAGCTCGCCAGAGCGAAGTTACAATAGTCTAATCTGGAGATGACCGTTGCGTGGATCATACAGTGGCTGTAGGTCCGCTTTGGGAGAGGAAGCGGTCACGCCAGCCGGTCCGGGCCTAACGAAGATGGAAGAAAGCAGCCCGGGTTGTATGGGCGTTTCACCTGGGTCTCCATTGACAGAGACAAATCCAGGTGGGACCCCCCAGGCTGGCGAACGGAGTGGGGTCGGCGCCAAAGTGACCCCCTCCCACACCGGGGCAGGGCTGGAAAAGCCCTCCCCCCCTTCATGGTCGGAGCCAGAGGATCTCCGTCTTCGATGGATTCAGCTTTTAACCTGCTCTGCCGCAGAACTAACCAGCTTAACAGCCTCCAAACAGTGCGCGCGCTGTAGAGCCACAGGGTGTGTGGGCTTCGCTCCCTCCATCAACAGAACGAGCTGTGTGTCATCTGCATACTGGATGACAAACTTCAGCCCGGAACTCCGCACTCAGCTGAGCAAGGGGTCGCATATAGATATAAATAGCAGCGGGATAGTAGTGCCCCCTGGGGGGTACACCGTGCGATTGACAGCTGGCACTTCCGGGAGGCTTGATCCCCGCGACCTCACTTTGCTGATCATAGCGGCCCCGAGAGAAAGTTCGAAAGACAATCCATTGAAGGACAGTGCGCCTCGCACTCCAGAGGCAGCCAGGCGGTGGGCTTCAGTCGGTCGCATCATGGCAAACGCCTTCGCGGTGAGATTCCTAACAACACCAGCAGCAGCCTTTATCCGGGCCTTTGGTCTAGCTGGAATACGGAGTGTGTCTGTGACGGCAGCGATGAGAACAGTTCTCCGGCCCCATGCCCAGCACGGAAGCCGGACTGGAAGGGCTGGTCGAAGCCGATGTGTCATCCAGAAAACCTTTGAAGCTGTTCGCAACACCACTCCCCTCTCAACTACCTTCCCCAGAAACCAAAGATCTCAGACGGGCTGTAATTGGCCAGGATCACCCGGATCTTAACAATGGTCTTTTTTTAAGAGTGGGTGGACCACTGCTCCTTCAACTCCATCATCGGGAAGGTTCCTTTTGGCTCAAGGGAACCATTGGATTATTCCCTCAACAGATAGAGGTCAGTAGCCTCCGCCTCGCAGGTTTTCACAAGCCAGGACGGGCACGGATCCAGAGGGACAGGTAGGTAGGTCTAACAGCAGCTAAGGCCTCATGTCGACAGCGGCTTCCAGAGAGCAGGGAAAACTGGGCACAAACAAGGGCCTGAAGACGGCAAGGGAGTCTCCTAGTTCACTAATTGTACTGGGCCAATGTGGATGGAAGGTCGTGGCGGAGCCGCACGCAATCTTATCCTTTACTGCAAAAAAAGCTTCATAAAATGCCCTCTCTACAGCTGATGCTCAATTGAGGATTTGAAGACCTCTCCGATAAGGGGAGGTCAGTGACCAAATTATATGGAACAATTGTGCTGGGCATGTAGAGCTAGCGGATGGTGGGAGGAGGGAGAAGAAGTGCCTCTCTTCACTTCCTTCGTCAGCCACCCTTCATAGGCTTCTCATAAGCATCCTATAAGATGTTCTCAAGCAAGAAGCTTCGTCACAATGAAGTTTTCCTTCCATACTCGCTCCAGCCGCTCTAAGTTCCCGTTTACATACCGGGCGCAGCTCCCTTCTGTAAAAATACCAAGGAGCTGGTCGTGAGCTGGGACATAGAGGGGACGCCGGGAGCAACAGCATCGATGGCATCGAAAGCCGGGAATTCCAGTCCCTCCACCTGCTCATCGAAGCTTGCACGGGCGGGTTCAGGGTCCTGGGGAGAGCTGCTCAGGAAACCAAGTGGGATCCGTAAGTCTCCACGGGCGTGGCGAAATCGCCCGTCAGCCTAGACGGGATCGGTGATGCGGCAAGTCCACCCGGACCTTTCAGGGCATAAAGTGGTCGGACTCATGGCACTCTCTTTCAGTAGAGGATACAATGCGGTACTCCAGATTTATCCCCCACCAATTCAAGACCAAATCCAGCATGTGCCCAGCCTCATGGGTGGGGCCAGAATTTATTAAGGAGAGGCCTAGCATCAGCGCATGGATGACATTCAGGGCCCCGCGAGTCCGCCATTAATATTGAGGCAGCTGGCCGCATGGGACATTGAAGTCACCCAAAACAATAAGCTTGGGGAACTGCAACGCCCAGTCCGACACCACCTCCAGCAGCTGTGGTGGTAGGGTCCGCTTCCCGGGTGTCAGCCAGGGCGCACCGGGTACACCAGGAGAACGGCCAACCCTCTCCCGGCCAAATCCACTCCAGGCTTCGGCTACATCTCTATGCCAGTGACCTCCGGACGGGACTGCCTCTAAAGGGAATATTGTGATTCAACGGGATCTTAACAATGCCACAATAACTCGCCTCGCCCTGTGTTCGCGATTGGAGTCTGTTGCTCATGTGGAGGAGTGGGGAAAGCAAACCTAGTTCTCCAGACCAACGTCCACCACTCTCCACCACTACATCATGTTGGCAGGACAATGTTTGGGATGGACTGTTTATCAACCAGTTCAGGGGTGTTCTGTCGGTTGCTTCCCCATATTCCCTCCTCACAACCCATGACCCTTCTCATGCTGCCTGGGCGAGTTCTTCTTCCCATGGTTCTTGTTACCTCCTTTTTCTGCTCAACAGCAAATTGTTAAAACGGGAAGCAAAGGCGATCTTAGATAGTACAAATAAGTCGTAAACAAAAATGGTAATTTTAGAAAAAATAAAACTCCACTGTTTTGGAATCAGTCCTTAGGAGCATTAACAGCTGCTGATCTGTTTGGAGTCACAGCGTCTTCATGCCTGTGCAGGCATGAAAACAAAATGTGCACCAGTGTCAGACTCTCGAATGTGGAAATAACAGGCCCCTTCCGCACAAGCAAAATAATGCATTTTCAAACCACTTTCACAACTGTTTGTAAGTGGATTTTGCCATTCCGCACAGCTTCAAAGAGCACTGAAAGCAGTTTGAAAGTGCATTATTCTGCATGTGCGGAATGAGCCACAGAGACTGTAGGAAAGTACAAAAGCAGTTTATTCCAGGTGATATGAAGAATAACAATGTAAAGCAGGATCTGAGCTAGAGAGCTCAGATCCAGGACTTATATCCTTTAATCTCCCCATCCCGTTTTGCCCCACACCAAATGTCCACTACAGTTTCTACTACAAAGCTACAAAGAACCTGGGAACCTTTCACACCTCTTTGAGGATGGGCTGGCGCCAGGAGATTGCTAGGAAGGGAAGAAGGAAACAGGAAAACAATTGCAAATCACACACAGCAAGACATCAAGATACTGACAGGCATGGTCCTGACATTAGGTGGACAGGCTGGGCTTGCGCTGACGATTACAGGAGGGGGCATTCGTGTCATTTGGAGCAGAACCTGGAGACCGACTCATATGCAGTCTTCACAGTGAGACCTGTGACGTTCAACTGTTGAACACATTTGACAGGAAATGGGTTGAAGCCTTATTTGAAAGTGCAATATAGCTATTAAGAATATTATGGAGAAAAATAATGAGGAGGATATTGAACAGATGTGTGTTCTTCTAAATGAAACAGAGGGTGTGTGTGGAAAATAATAGTCTAGCTATTTATTGAGAGCAAAGGTCGAGGATATAACAGGCTTTTCTGCATTGCAAATCCCAAAGGATTTGAGAACAGCAAGCACACTATACATTTTTACATAGGCAAAATGTGTGTCAGGTCTCCTTTCCGCGACTGGGCCTCTCGGGTAAGCCTCTCGGGCACTCCGTCAGCAGGAATTCTGCCGGTGGAAGGGTGGGGGCCATTTGCACGTGAGTGTGCAAGCGGCCCCCGCAGAGGCCGGCGCAGGAGAGCCTCTTCCCCGTCCCTCTCCCACTTACCTCGACGCCGTCGCCATCCTGCTGGCCTCCTAAGCCCCGCCCACGCTGCCCTCCGACCTCCAGGGGTCGGAGGACAGCGAGGGAGGGTCTTAGGAGGCCAGCAGGACGATGACGGCGATGAGGTAAGTGGGAGAGGGACGGGGTAAACAGCATGTTCCCGGCGGTGCAGTTTGCACCGCGCTGCCAGGAACATGCTGTTTACTCAAAAACCTGCAGTTCGAACGGGAGTTTTTGAGGGTGGCCTGACGCCACCCTGGGGGAAGGGAAGGGGAGCCAGGTCGGCGCTGCTGCGTTTCAGCAGCGCTGCCTGTGCGAACGGCTCCCTGGGGATGGCGTTTTTGGCCCGTGCGGAAAGGGCCTCAGTATTTCTTTACCACACATGGTAGCAATAATTGCATCACTAAAGAATTTCCTGCTTAGCAAAAAGTGCCTTACGTGGAGCAGCAGTGGCGTAGGAGGTTAAGGGGGGATATAAATCCAAACTCCTCCTGCTCCTCCTCCTCCTCCTCCTCCTCCTCCTCCTGCTCCTCCTGCTCCTCCTCCTCTTCTTCTTCTTCTTCTTCTTCTTCTTCTTCTTCTTCTTCTTCTTCTTCTTCTTGAAATGGCTTTGGGGATACTGTTTTTTGAGGCCTTCAAGACATCAACCATCTGTAGCAATCTTATCCTACCATCAACGATGTTTGGAAAAGTGGAGGAGGAGGGAGAAAGCTTCAGCACATTTGCAGTCTTGGCTCTTAATGAGCACGTGCAGGCAAGGGTGGGGGGACCAGTCATGCCAAATCACCTGTCTAAACTTTGGCTCCAAATCACCTGTCTAAACTTTGGCTCCATCCAGTGAAAAACAGAAAGTCAGTGGATGTTGTGATGCTCTGCATGCGATCCTTTGCGCGATGGGATGAAAGTCTGTCTACCGAATGCCAAACTTTTTAGAAGTTGGTGTCCTTATAACAAGATGTGAATCATCTGTCACCAAAAATAAGGAAACGTGTGGCTGGCAGCACCAGAGCCCAGCTTGCGACAGGCTCATGCCTGCCAAAGAACGCCAGTAAATTGACAAGCTGACATGGTGGCCTCCTCGCTCACTGGCAAAACTCCAGTGCAGAAAAAGTGTCAGCTTTCAGAAGCCAAAAACAGAAAAGAAAAGAAAAGAAAATCTTCAGCACTTCTTTAAAAGGAGAGGATTGAGCAAAAAGTTTTAGGAAGTGGGAAACGGAAGCTGTACAAAGTTTAAATCAGAACCATGCAATTCGCCAACAGATCTGCCATGGAAGCTCAGGCTATTCACACTCATGTGGTCTCCTTCACATTGAGCAAGTATTCTTTTTGGGTTTGATTCTCAGTCATACACTTGTTTTCCCCTCTTTGGCACTCTGCCTGCCATCAGATCAGAGAATCCCTGCGGTTTCCGAAAGGTCTTTAAGTGAGACTTTTTCTCTCCCTTTGCAGGGAAAGTGAAGAAAATCGCCCGGTGTTAAGCTTTCTTCAGGTTTTCTTGCTCATCCTCGCATTCCCCTCCCACACCCCAGTAATTCCTCCCACAGTTTGGGTCACCATTTTGGGAGGATCTGGATTATTTTGATGGTGGAGCAGTGAATGAACCCTAGGGAAATGAACAAGATGGCCCATCGAACAAAGGCTGGACCAAAGAGTGCAGCAACAATAACAACAAAAGGCATCAGGCAACCTCCTCAGATGGAGGTTGCATGAAAACAGACAAAAAAGTCAGGTGGGCAAAATGGTAGATTAGCTCAGCTAGGGACACTTTACTGGAGGGTGAACTGTGTGAACAAAAAAAGCGTGGAAACCTCACTGTGAAACAAAGGCCCTTTCCGCACTGCAGAAAGGGCGCTTCCCCACCGGCAGGAATTCTGCCGGTGGAGGGTTGGGGGCGCTTCGCGACGAGAGCGCGCAAGGAAGGCTGCCCCTGCAGAAGAGGCCGGGCGCTAAGAGAGGTGCGCTCTGCTGAGCTGCTCTTTCCCCTTTCCTCTCCCACTCACCTCTGCCATTTTCTCGGTGCCGAGCCTCTGCTGGTTTTCCTTGGAGACTCACTCACGCTGCCTCCTCCTCCCACCTCCAGGGAAACGTCGGAGGGACAGCTGCAGGGAGGGTCTTAGGAGGCCAGCAGGGCTACGGAGGTGACGAGGTGAGTGGGAGAGGGATGGGGATGGGGAAACAGGCCGCTGATTCCCCCTCGGGCGGGGTGCCGCTCGCACCGCGCCACCGGGTATGCGCTGTTTACCAAAAACCTCCCTCCAGGAGGGAGGTTTTTGGAGGCGGCCTGACGCTGCCCTGGGGGAGGGGGAGGGGAGCCAGGTCAGTGCTGCTGCGTTTTCAAGGCCACCTGTGTGGAACGGCTCCCCTGGGGATCTATGCGCTTTTGCCGCCTCCAGGGCTTCGCGCTTTATGGCCCGCGTGGGGCAGAAAGGGCCCTTGTTAGAAAATCAATCATTGGTTAAGTGGTGCATCCATAAATGGTCAAAATCACCACATCTGCTTCACTCCAGTGAAGTTTTTTCCTAAAGATTATTGTGCTTAACTTTTTTTACATCCTGCTTTTGTCCCAAATCAGGGAATCAAAGCAGTTTTTGCCCTGACTCAAAGCAGTTTTGCCCTGTAGCAATCTCATCCTACCATCAAAGATGTTTGGAAAAGTGGAGGAGGAGGGAGAAAGCTTCAACCTCATCCCACAACAATGTGAGGATAGGATAGGCTGAGTGACTGAGACAGGCCCAAAATCAGACTTCTGAAGTTCAGCAATGCATTCGAACCCAGTCATCCCAGGTCCTTTTCCAACACTCCAACCGCTAATACCACATCAACATAGTATAGCAATTTAGAATTTTCAATGTAGGAATAAGATGGTGAAGGTCATCAGTTGTATACAGTTCTGAACTGCAAGTAGTAGTAGTAGTAGTAGTAGTAGTAGTAGTAGTAGTAGTAGTAGTAGTAGTAGTAGTAGTAGTAGTAATAGTAGCAGCAGCAGCAGCAGTGGTGATGGTGGTGGTGGTGGTGGTGTTTGGATTTATATCACCCCTTTCTTTCCTGTAAGGAGACTCAAAGGGGCTTACAATCTCCTTTCCCTTCCCCCCCTCACAACAAACACCCTGTGAGGCAGGTGGGGCTGAGAGAGCTGTGACTAGCCCAAGGTCACCTAGCTGGCATGTTTTGGAGTGCACAAGCTAATCTAGTTCACCAGATAAGCCTCCATAGTTCAAATGGCAGAGTGGGGAATCAAACCCAGTTCCCTAGATTAGAGTGACCTCTTAACCACTACACCACGCTGAAAAGACATCAAGTTTGTTCACACAAGTGGACTGGCCCAAGTTGTCCTGGGGAACTGAATGGCGGTTTGTTCAGAATGGATAAAGTACAGAATGGATAAAGTACACGGTAAAGTACACCATGTACTTTACTGATGCTGTGCAAGCCAGTTCTGTAAAAGTCTCCAGATGCTGTGCAAGGCAGTTGTGTAAAAGTCTTTTTAAAAAGAAGTTGAGAAATTCATGAGGGGGTGGATTTAAGGCAGTAAGCTATGAATTTCTGTGTTCTGAGGCAGAATATTGGAACATGCTTGAGGAACAAACTTAACATTCTGAATGCTTGCAGCCCAAATAAAAGAAACGAACGTTGAAGCACGGACTGTTCAAAGAATTTTGGGTTCATTCTGTCAGGTTCATTCTGTCAAGTGTTAAAGTCCATTTCAGGAATTCATATTGCACATTTCAGGAACTCTTATTATACATTTCAGAGACTCTTATTGGACAGTGAAATACCAGTCTGTTTTGGGGCACTAGTCCATTTCCTGTTGTGAGGATGTACAGGTTTGGGATATATTCTTCTTTTCAGTTTCTCCCTGAAGAAATGGTAAGCCATTTCTTTCTCTCCTTCTAGAATTTGGACTCTGTAATGAATCCATTCCATTTTGGGTCCAAGCAGAAATTCATAAAGAGGGAGGGGCAGAAGACAGGTTCCATCAAATTTCAGAGTTCCACTCAGCAAGTGTTCAGAAACAGGCAATGTCTTCCCACACCTTCCTCAAAGCCATCTAGCAACCCCCTGTGGAGGAGAACATCAAAAAAATCCAGCAAGGGCTGAATTTACAGAAGGGTGCACAGGTGCCACAGAAAAAACTATGAAGAAGAATCAAAGAGAAAAATAGAACAAGGTACAAATAGCTACATCAGGAGAAGAAGAGTTGATTTGTATACCCTGTTTTTCTCTACCATAAAACATCTCAAAGTTGCTGATAATCACCTTTCCCTCCTCCCCCTTCCCCCCACAACAGTCACCTTTGTGAGAAAGGTGGGGCTGAGAGAACTCTGAGAGAAATGTGACTGACCCAAGGTCACCCGGCCCACTTCATGTAGAAGAAGAAGAGTTTGGATTTATATCCCTCTTTTCTCAACTGTAAGGAGTCTCAAAGTGGCTTACAAACTCCTTTCCCTTCTTGCCCCCCATTGGACATCTTGTGAGGTAGGTGGGGCTGAGAGCGTCCTGAAAGAACTGTGACTGGTCCAAGGTCACCCCACAGGTTTCATGTGGAGGAGTGGGGAAACAAATCCAGTTCACTAGATAAGGCCCCTTCCGCACACCCAAAATAATGCGTTTTCAAACCACTTTCACAACTGTTTGCTAGTGGATTTTGCTATTCCGCACAGCTTCAAAGAGCACCTGAAAGCAGTTTGAAAGTGCATTATTCTGCATGTGCGGAATGAGTCTAAGAGTCCACTACTCAGGTGAAGGAGTGGGGAGTCAAACCTTGGTTCTCCAGATCGGAGTCGACTGCTCCTGTGGTGAGGTTGGGAATCAAACCCGGTTCTCTAGATCAGAGTCCGCTGTCCATGCGGAGAAGAGGGGAATCAAACCCAGTTCTCCAGATTAGAGTCTACCCCCTTAACCACTGCACCATACTGTCTTATAAATATTTTAAGAAAGAAGGGCTTATAGATGTTTTTGGTAAGCAAATAAAAATGCATAGCCTTTTTGGTTGCCAAAGGGGACTTCCTGCTTTGTCATCAGAGAAAAGGTTGGTCAGAGTCAATTCATTGTCTATCCTGATAGATTTAACTTTATGAAACCAAGGAAGATCCTTGCAGACTCAGTTCAATTACATTATTATAGGAACTGGAATATCTATTTTTTCCAACATTCACTCTTTAAAGAGAGCCAGCATTGTGAAGTGGGGGACTGTGATTCAGAGAAGCAAGTTTGATTCTTTTCTCTTCCACAAGAGCAGTAGAATCTAATCTGGAGAACCAGGTTTGTTTCCCCACTCTTCCGTGTGAAACCTGTGAGGTGACCTTGGACCAGTCACAGTTCTTTCAGGACTCTCTCAGCCCCACCTACCTCACTAGATGTCCAATGGGGGACAAGAAGGGAAAGGAGTTTGTAAGCCACTTTGAGACTCTGAAGATGCCAGCCACAGATGCAGGCGAAACGTCAGGAGAGAATGCTGCTAGAACACGGCCGTACAGCCCGGAAACCACACAGCGCCTCACATCTTAGCTGACTTCTGTAGGGGAGAAAAAAATCCTCATGCATATCAGTTCTGAATTTCCAATAGGCCTCAAATAGATCTCAAATGCACTTAATTCTTGGTCACCACTATTGTCCAAACCTTGTCTACAGTTCCACAGTTCGATTCGATTCGAATACCTTTAATGGCATATAAACAGTTCAACATCAACATTACAACAGCCTTTAGTTACCACTTCAGACGAGTTAAAATAACACCATTAAAAAAATTTAGCCACCGCTTCCAACAACTCGTAGCAGTGGCTATTCAAAAGATGGATAACTTTCTGGTTATCCGTAATACCTTCACTTCCACGCAGGAAGGGGATTATGTGCTTAAGAACATAAGAACATAAGAACAGGTCAGCTGGATCAGACCAGAGTCCATCTAGTCCAGCTCTCTGCTACTCGCAGTGGCCCACCAGGTGCCTTTGGGAGCTCACATGCAGGATGTGAAAGCAATGGCCTTCTGCTGCTGCTGTTGCTCCCGAGCACCTGGACTGTTAAGGCCTTTGCAACCTCAGATCAAGGAGGATCATGATTGGTAGCCATAGATCGACTTCTCCTCCATAAATCTGTCCAAGCCCTTTTTAAAGCTATCCAGGTTAGTGGCCATCACCACCTCCTGGGGCAGCATATTCCAAACACCAATCACACGTTGCGTGAAGAAGTGTTTCCTTTTATTAGTCCTAATTCTTCCCCCCAGCATTTTCAATGGATGCCCCCTGGTTCTAGTATTGTGAGAAAGAGAGAAAAATTTCTCTCTGAAAACATTTTCTACCCCATGCATAATTTTATAGACTTCAATCATATCCAATTCTTCCAATCTATCTCATAAAAGGGGCAATTCAACAGCATACGAGATACTGTTTTGTCTGCAGTTCAAATAAAGCGCAAGACCAAAACGTTCCCTCTAATTTTGCCCCACCACTGAGAAGAGCTTCCCAACCGCTAGGCTGAAGTTTTGATGTCAAAGTCCTGTTTATTAAACATTTATTATGCTATTTATTAATTAAAATTAATTTATTTTTATTCTTACATTTATTAAATATATATTGGTATTAAAGTGAGATCTAAAACCCAAATTTTCATCCCAGGTCTATGCATTTACACTCAGGCATAAGCTTCATTTTGGTTATTGACTCTTGAGAAATTTATTTAACATGCTGGCCCTAAATGAACAGGAGAAATGCAGGACTAAAAAGATATGCAGGCTTCATTATTTATAAAATCTCTTGACTTCAGAGCAATTTACTTTTAGATCTGCCTATATTGAAGAATGTTTTGTTCTTAGGACATCGCACAGAGGCACAGGCCCCTTCCGCACACGCAAAACAATGAGTTTTCAAACCACTTTCACAATTGTTTGCAAGTGGATTTTGCCATTCCGCACAGCTTCACAGAGCATTGAAAGCAGCTTGAAAGTGCATTATTCTGCATGTACGGAATGAGCCACAAGCATGTTCAGCTTTCGTGGCACTAGTCAATTGTAGCTACCCAGTGAATGACACCAAAATTTACAGACCAAATGACTGGTCAAACTTCCTTCTCTCTTTGGGCAAAAATGTGAATGTCAGTCATTGAAAAGCTTAGCACTGTGTTCTATAGCTTAGAGGTCACAGTCATGTTCCATTCAAACTGGAACAATCACTTCCTTTTGGAAAGAAAAACAAAGACCTTGTAACAGCATCAAGATCAGTTATACGTGAAGTTTGATCAGGCCCTCTTTCGGACAAGGATCTGGAAAAAGCTGGACACAGTTTCAGAAGAAACCGAAAGTAGAAAACCTGACTATGCACCCTGGGTTTTGGATTGTTCTTCTATCACATATTCATAACAGTATCTTCCTTGCAGAGAAAAAATCTGGGATTCTTACAGTGGAAAATTCATATACCCCACACTACTGCTCAAGCACTAACCAGAAACCTTTAGTGGCTCTTCATGCACAGTCCCTGTGCCGTGGTGTCTGAAGTGCACAGTATTTATTCACTTTGGCTCCTTCCGCACATGCAGAATAATGCACTTTCAAACTGCTTTCAGTGCTCTTTAAAGCTGTGCGGAATGGCAAAATCCACTTGCAAACAGTTGTGAAAGTGGTTTGAAAACGCATTATTTTGCGTGTGCGGAAGGGGCCCTACAGTCATATTATGCCCTAATGGGAACCTCCAACATAAATAAGTTCATGAGCAGAGGATGTTCCAAGCCAACACTCTTGATCCCACAAATATGCTCACACTGCAGCTTCTCTGATCATGTTGTCTTAGCTTCACAGACCGCCTCCTCGAAACGAAACAGAAAAACGACCCATGCATGGGATCGCTGGGCAAAACAGACTTCATTCATCTGCTGTTTTACAGCAAAAATGCAGGTGTTATGCAAGCAGAGGAGACCTCTGTGGGGAATCTTCAGAGAGAATGTCCTGCAGCACCCAAAATGGTGGGTGTCATTGCGTGAAACTGTGACAACAGCTCTGTGCAGCAAGTGGGAAAAAAAGATCCATTTTGGCTGGCAACACTTGTGTTCTCCCATGCTGTGGGAACACAAACATGCCCAAACAGATCTTTTTAAAGGCCGTTTCCGCACGGGCAATTAATGGCGGCCTGGAGACGGCAAAAACGCCGTCTCCAGGCCGCCATTCGCACAGGGGGTGCAGCTGCATCGCAGCCACGCCGCCCTCGCGCCACCCGCCCGGCCGGAAGCCGGCGTTTCGCCAGAGCGCTTGGAAGCGCTCTTGTTGGGGAAACGCCGTTGCGGAAGCCGCTGCCGAAGCTTAACGGCAGCGCTTCACGACGCCTCCCCCCCACCCGGCATCTTACCTTGTCCAGACTTCGGCTAACCGCCGAAGTGCCTGGGGACATGTTCCGCCCTTGCCGCTGGAGCAGGCGTGCAGGGCCAGGGGGCGTGTCCCCAGGCCTCGGCGACGCGTCGGAGGCCCGGGTACATGCCGGGTTGGCCGGGCGCCGGTGCTCCGTGGCGCCGGCTGCCCGGCTGTTTCCAGGACCGTCCGTGCGGACGGTCCCAGCGTCGTTGGGTCGGCACGAAATGCGCCGACCTAGCCGTTTCCGCCTCCGTGCGGAAACGGCCAAAATGTCCTAAAGGTGTTATATTTGTGCTGTGTGGAATTCACCAGAGATTGCATTTCTTACAGGGGAAACAGCTCGCTCTTCTCCCCACTCTTGCTCTCAGTGGGATTGAAGAAGGTCTGCCTGGGAGAACTCCCCAGAAGGTGCCCGCACGGCCATGCGCATGGCTTACAGGGAGCATTGCACAAGACCTTTTGGGCTGGGACAGTTATTCACCCAGTCCATGGGAAATGGCTGTGGGAGATGCTTATAATGTGTTTCCCATTTCCCCACACACAAAGATTTGCTGTGTGCAGCCATTAAGAGAAAAAATAAACAACAACTTGGACTGCACAGGTTGGCATTTGTTACCGAGTCACCATCTTGTCCACCATTCAGAAATTGCAGCCATGAAGGGATGCATTTGCTTTCTTTTGCATGGAAAACACATAATACAATAGCTTTAGAATCATAGAGTTGGAAGAGACCACAAGGGCCATCAAGTCCAAACCCCTTCCATACTGGAATAATTTGTTTCTGGAGAAGCAAGTTCAAATGTTAAGAGAGGGAATTAATATCCTGCCTTCTGCTTCACATTTCCTCATGGATGTACATGTGGAAAACATTATTTTTCTTTTGCCTTGGGCAATTGGAAAGGGCATAAGTATTGTTTTAATAAAATACTGAGAATGTTGTTATTGTTCAGGAAATTCATTCCAAAAATATTGGAGCAACACTTGTGAGATTTCATTTAAACTAATAATACCCTGCCCATGTGGAATTAAATGGGAGGGGGGGGGAAGAAAGGAAAGGACAATATCCAATCAGTGGTACACTGGCCCTTTAAATTTTAAATGGTTGTTATTTCCTATTGGGTAGACCTGTTTGCGATGGTCTCCGAAGCTTAGCAGAGTCAGCCTTGGTCAATACTTGGATGGGAGAACACCAAGGAAGTCTAGGGTTGCTATACCAAGGCAGGCAAAGGCAAACCACCTCTGTTGGCCTCTTGCCTTGAAAACCCCTTGAGTGGTCACCGTAAGTTGGCTGTGCTCTGACAGCACTTTGCCTTCTGAGGGTGGGAACCACCAGGGTGAATCCTCTCCAATAACCACACTGGACTCTTTGCTGGGATAAACATTCGGCCATAGCCATTTTATTAGCCAACCAAAACAGAAGCATGAGGCGTAGCATGGGTCTAGATCTGGCCTGTCTGTTTCATAGCGAAGCTCCAATGGGCGGATGCCCTGTATTGGACTTCGCTCCGCTGAAGGGCTGTGCCGGGCGGACGCTCCTGGCAAGAGGTGATCCCCATTTGCCGGTTCGGCAGGGCGGGTTGCCTCTTGCCGCCATCAGCACTTCCAGATCATTACCCATGCGCCACCGCCAAACGGCTATGACAGAAAAAATGCAACAACCGGGCAAACCCAGGGAGAGGTGGGTGGGCAAATCGCTGGCTGGCCGAAGCACATGGCCAGAACAAAGGAGGGCTTCCCCTTTAAAGGGTCAATCCGCCCTCCCCTCCTGGTGATGTCAGCCCTTGCCCAACATGGCCCGGGCTTCACTTCCGCCCTCAGTTAGGCGGAAGCGGTCACCTTGGCTCCACCCATCCCACCCCCAGAGGCAACCGCAGCCGGTGGGTGATTCACAGCTGTCTTTACCTGGATAATTTACTGATCTGGATAGTCCAGACTAGTGTGACCTTGTCAAATCTCAGATGCGAAACAGGGTCAGCTCTGGTGAGTAGGAGCGGGAAGTTGATAAACCTGATCCAGTAAAAATACCCCCTAAATACCTTGACTTGTGTTCTCCCGTGCTGTGGGAACACAAACATATCCAAATAGATCTTTTTAAAATGTCCTAAAGTTGTTATATTTGTGCTGTGCAGAATTCGCCAGAGACTGCACTTCTTACAGGGGAAACAGCTCATTTCTGTCTCGCTCTTAACTCTCAGTGGGACTGATGAAGGTCTGCCTGGAAGAACTCCCCAGAAGGTGACTGCCCAGCCATGCGCATGGCTTACAGGGAGCATTGCACAAGACCTTGTTGGCTGGGATAGTTAGGGACAGTACTTTTTTCAGGAAGGGAAGGGTTTCCAGGAAAAAAAAAACAATAAAAATTGAAAAGCAACAAAAGAGCAATAAAAAATAAAAAAGACAATAAAAGTAAAAAAGATAATAAAAGGGAACCCAAAAATTGAATTCTGAAATGCCTTGGGGTGGGGGGCATTTTTTAGGCCCATTCAGTTCACTGCCTTAAAAAAAAGAAGAAGATCCTCCCTTATCTGAAGCCTGGCTGGTTCTGAATTGTCCAAAATGCATCTAGAAGAAGAAGAGTTTGGATTTATATCCCCCCTTTCTCTCCTGTAGGAGACTCAAAGGGGCTGACAACCTCCTTGCCCTGCCCCCTCACAACAAACACCCTGTGAGGTGGGTGGGGCTGAGAGAGCTCCGAGAAGCTGTGACTAGCCCAAGGTCACCCAGCTGGTGTGTGTGGGAGTGCACAGGCTAATGTGAATTCCCCAGATAAGCCTCCACAGCTCAAGTGGAAGAGCTGGGAATCAAACCTGGTTCCTCCAGATTAGATACACAAGCTCTTAACCTCCTACGCCACTGCTGCTCCAGTGCATGTGAACGTCTTCAAGGGTCATACTGCATCTTGCTAGCATTGCAATCAAAGAACTGTGTGGCATGTTATGTAGTTTATCATGCCGTACTTGTTTGAATGCCAGGGCCCCCTTGACCAGTGGGTGGGCCTTGACCAGATGATGAGCCTCCTCCCCCTCCCTGTCCCCTTCTCTTCCCCTCTCCCCATGGTGGCTGGGCCCCAACCAGATGCTGGGCCCCTCCCCCTCCTTCCCCCCTTCCTCCCAGGGTGGGTGGGCCATGACCAGATGCTGGGAGGCCTGATTTCTTCAATCTAGAGGCCAGATCTACCAGACAACTAGTCCTTCTGGAAAGATAGACTTAGTAGATTTGTGCCCTAAGATTGTCTCCATTTCAATCTGTACCCTGCCTCTGTGTGCAACACAACGCTCAGTGTGGAAAGGCTGCTAGCAAATACCGCTGCCAGGATCCCTCTCCCACCTGTAATCATTCATTATAGTCTTCTAGAGTGATTACCGTGGACTTTGGAATTGCATAAATCAGTCTCTCCCTTTCTGTCCTCATATTCCCCTATAATAATCTACTGCAAGCTATTATATTTCCATCTGGCCCTGCTTCCAAAATCAGCTGCCAAAACAGCTTGGAGGAATATAGAAACCCCTATAAAATGATGTTAACATTCACAATACATATGTTCAGCAGGGAGAGAGGTTCTCCAGGAAGCTGGATCCAGGCACAGCAGAAGGATCCTGGTTGCTCCCTGAGCTCCATCTGAAAGCCGCAGCAGTGGCAAGTGGAATCTACCGAGAGGAACTGCATTCAGGCATGGAGAATTCCTCCTATTCTTCCAATGGTCCCTCCCTGACACTTAAAAGCAGAACGAAATGGGATTTCAGCTACATCCTGCCATGATGGAGAGGTTAAATTGTTGGGTTAATTTATCTAAGGCTCATTCCGCACATGTAGAATAATGCACTTTCAAACTGCTTTCAATGCTCTTTGAAGCTGTGCAGAATGGCAAAATCCACTTGCAAACAGTTGTGAAAGTGATTTGAAAACGCATTATTTTGCGTATGCGGAAGGGGCCTAAGTTAGACAAATGACTGAAAGTACTACACCAGCTTTGGCTGAGTGAGCTCATGTATTTGAGTTTTTCTGTGTTTTGTGCCAGCCTAGCATAGTGGTTATGAGCAGTAGCTTCCAATCTGGAGAACTGTGTTTGACTCCCCATTCTTCCACCTGAGTTGAACACCTCTTATCTGGTGAACAGGATTTGTTTCCCTACTACACAATAAGCCTACTCGGTGACCTTGGGCTAGTCACAGTTCTCTCTGAACTCTCTCTGCCCCACCTTCCTCACAAGGTGTCTGTTGTGGGTAGAGGAAGGGAAGAAGTCTGTAAGCCACCTTGAGACTCCTGATGGTTGTGAAAAGAAGGGGAAAAAATCCAAACTCCTTCTCTTCTTTTTTGATTTTGACACTTTTTATCTATTGCTGGTTTTGAAGCTTCAGAGCGCAGCACAGTCCCATAAGAAGTGACGGACTGTCAGGACCAATCGTTTGTTCAAATCACTGGCAAAGAATTGGGGCAACAACCTCCCAACTCGGAAGTAGGGGGGCAGGTAAAATGCCAGCTGGGCTTGAAGGAATCAGTGGGGCGCCTCCTCATGTGTAAACTGAGAAATGCAGAGAGGCCCCATTGTGGAGCAAGCACTCTCGGGATAAGTTTAGCATGGATAATTGCTGCATTTTAACTTAAATTATTTACAGTCCATTATATAATTGTTATTTTATGTTGTTCACCGCCCAGAGCCCTTCGGGGGTTGGGCGGTCTATAAGACTGATAAATAAATAAATAAATAAATAAATAAATAAATAAATAAACAAACAAACAAACAAACAAACAAACAAACAAATAAATAAATTAATTAAAGGGCCTGTGTATGTTCTGTGTTTTGCAATCAATGCATTCTACGTACAGATTACAATGACTGATTGGCTCCCTTGAGATGCCAAAGATTCACCCCTGTTACTCTGGCGTGGGTGGGTAAAGGGCTGTCCAGGTGCAGCTGGCCAATGGTGAACTCAGCAAAGGTTTATGGTATCAAGCCAAGAGATGGTTTGCCATTGTGTTTGTCTGCAGAGTCTTCCTTGGTATTGTCCCTTCCAAGTACTGCCCCTGCTTAGTTTCTGAGAACTGAGAAGCAGAGGTGGTTTGTCATTGCCTTCCTTTGCAGAGTCTTCCTTGGGGCTGCCCCTTCCAGGTATTGATGCTGCTGAGCTTACACTGGTGTGCGTTGTTGAAATGCTGAGGGGGAAAAATAGAAAAGAGCAGCCCAGAAGCACCAGGGCCTGCTATTGCTGCCCAGGAACGGTACTGAAAAGAGACCCCGCCTGCCTGCCCTTAAAAGGGCGGAGGGCAGTTGGCGGCCATGCCCATTATGGCAGCAACATCATAACGCCAGTACAGCATTATGTGCATTGTTGACATGCTGAGGGGAAAAAATAAAAATAAGAAATGCTGAGGGGAAAAGATGATGACGAAGAAGCGGAGTTTGGATTTATATCTCCCTTTCTCCCCTGTAGGAGACTCAAAGGGGCTTACAATCTCCTTGCCCTCACAACAAACACCCTGTGAGGTAGGTGGGGCTGAGAGAGCTCCGAAAAGCTGTGACTAGCCCAAGGTCACCCAGCTGGTGTGTGTGGGAGTGCACAGGCTAATGTGAATTCCCCAGATAAGCCTCCACAGCTCAAGTGGAAGAGCTGGGAATCAAACCCGGTTTTTCCAGATTAGATACACAAGCTCTTAACCTCCTACGCCACTGCTGCTCCTAAAGAAAACTGTGGGTGTGAGTGGGTGTGTGTGTGGGGGGTGGGGGGGAAGGCAAGTCCTTTCAAATGCACCACAATCTTGATCTGAGTTGGGTCTTGCACACGGAGAGACTTGAAATGTCCTGAGACATGTCTGAGCAGGGAAATGGGCAGCCCCATCCAGGAGCCAGGTGCTCAGGCGTGGTACCATGGCTGTGCCTGGCCACCCCCCACCCCCCCACCCCCAGAGGCTTCCTGATGGCATGGGGGAGCTTCCAAAGTTCAACAGCCTCCCCACCATGAAGAAAGCTCTATGGGCCACAATGGACTTATGCCAACCAAGAGGCTGGCTGAAGTCTGCCCTCTGGTGGTGGGGATGCTGGTGTGGCATCCAGCACCACATCCCAGTATGGGGGTAGCAGTGGCTGCACTCCGGTGAGATCACTCCTCTGCTGACATAAGTGCCCCAAAGGAGGGCAAATCTGCCAGTGTGGAAACACACAGCTTCCAGAAGCAGATCCGCCCGTCAGGCCTGAACGTGACGGTTGGGGAGGGGGGCATTTGAAAGGGAACTGAAAGGCTTTCTTCTCTGCAGCTGTTGCTCTCCCACTGTCTGCAGCCTTGGAGCTAGAAGCAGCAACCCCTTATCAAGTGTGAACGTTCCCAGCTCCTTTATGCTGTGTTCTAGTAGCAGAGTGAACCATTTGGTTACAGGGGGGGTAGGGAGCTTTGGGGCCTGTGTTGCGCCAGCTGCATTGGCTCCCAGTGGAATTCCGAATCATCTTCAAGGTGTGGGTTTTGACCTTTAAGGCCTTACACGGCCTGGGACCCTCGTACCTTAGAGACCACATTACCCCATACGCCCCTACTCAGCCTCTGCGTTCAGCAGAGGCCAATTTGCTGGTGGTTCCTGGCCCCTCAATGATGCGGCTGGCCTCCACACGGGCCAGGACCTTTACGGCCCTGGCCCCAGCCTGGTGGAACACCCTTCCTCCAGCTGACCGGGCCCTACAAGACCTTGGTGAGTTCCGCAGGGCCTGTAAGACTGAGTTGTTCCGCCAGGCCTCTGGAGTGTCCAGTCACTGAGTGGCGCCCCCCCCCCCTTATGCCCTTATGCATCTATTTACCATCTCATTTCTGGTTCCATCTATGTTACCCTCCTAGAGAGGAGTCTGGCCATTCCTTCTTTTTGGGGAGATTTTAATGAACGGGAATTGTGTTGACTCTATAGACCATATTTTACTTTATTGTCCACTTTACACAGTACCCGGAGTCAAATACTTGTCACCCCTGCAACTCAAAAAAGAGTATGCATCTGACTTGCAAAAGATTACCTTTCTGTTGGACAGCCCCAGTAGTGATGCAAACGATGCAGTCACCAAATTTTTGGATTTGTATATAAAACAGCGCTTTAGGAGCAAATCCTGAACATCAGCCTTCTCTACCTGTACATTTATTTTAGTTTCCCTCTACTTGGTGAAACGGATCTGTGTATATAATGTTGTTATGCCAATAAAGGTTCTTTGTTTGTTGTTGTTGTTGTTAATGAACTGGGTTATAGGACGCCTGTCATTGTTGTGTTGACCGCTGTTTTAATGGATTTTAATGGATTTTAGCTGATGTATTGATCATTATGTGGTCACTTTTGTGAACCTCTATTTATTTGTATACATATTGATGTTGTGCACCGCCCAGAACCCCTTGGGGATGGGGCGGTCTATAAATCGAAAATATAAATAAAAAATAAAATAAAAAATATAGGCCAGTGATTTGCACGGGATTCTTCAGAATCGTCTTTGGTGATCTTTTCCTCTTGCTTCGAAATAAAGACTTTAGAGCAAATCAACAGTTTCTATTATTTTCGGACCCGAGGTCTGACAGCACCCCCCCCCCTTTTTATGGGGCTCCAAGCCACCAGCCAGCATCCCTGGGAGCTTTGGGTGTGGATTTAATGCTTTATGGTGTGCAAAAGTCCCATCTGAGCAAAGACCTGGATATGATCACAAACCAGCAAATACTCTGGGAACTCTACAGATTTTCACCTGGATGTGATGTTGATGTGTAACACAAGGCCATTTCTACTAGGAGAAGGCAATGGCTAGCCATCTCTGCTTCTCGTTTGCCTTGAAAACACTTGCTGAGGTCACCGTAAGTCGACTGCACTTATGTACATGTAACCTCAATCTGTGGGCTCTGTGGGGCAGAACTTGGAATGAGTTTGCAACAACAATTTTTAAAAACAAAATGATTTCCTTTTTTTACACATAACATTAAACATCAACATTTAACATCACACTTCAAGGTCCTGTTCAGGTTGCATTTTCAAGTCCTTCTAGTTACAGTCTTGTAATGCCAAGTCCATTTCTTCTTTGCAAGTGGGTTGGCTCCTGAAGACTCCAAGGGCTTGGTGAACAGGATTCAACATGGTGAAGGTTTCCAGGAGAACTCTCACCCATTACAACCACAAAAAAAGAAACCCTGAAACAATAAACTCCAACATTTACAACATAGCAAAAATAAACAACTACCTTCCCAGTAGTTCCTAACAACATTGCAGTTACCTTAACAAGGTGTTAAGGGCTTATAGAAATCATAACTGAAGTTTCTCCAGAAACTTTGGCCTTCCTCCAAACTTTATTATGAGCTCTGGGTAGCCCTCTTCAAGGCTGCTTTGAGTTCTCCAAATGTTCCTTTCTCCTCAACCCATTCTGAGCATGGGGGTTACATACACATAAGGCACCTGGGAAATCATGTGATCAAAAGCAAGGCCTAAATTCTTTCCAGAAGCCCATGCATTAATAAAGTCCGCTGAATAAATACTTTTGCTTCACTTTGAAAAAGAGCTCTGAGGCCTTTTACATTTTGAAAAAAAAAATATTGAATTTGGAGTCAGATTAATAATCCCAGAATAAATCCCAGATACTTTTTAATGATTAAATCACACATGGCACCCTTTGGATAAACACTGATTGCTTTATGATGATCCTGTTTGTTCAATCCAATGTCGGTGACAATAGTGAATGTCGTTGCAAAGGACAATCCAGCGGCTTCTGTGTGTGTCGATGGCTTTCCAATTGTGGATGGTGGAATTACTTTCTGAAGCCCTCACCACTGGATCGGCTAGGTGCTGTTATATTAATAGATGACGGACAGCGGTAAGTTTAATCCAAATGGGAGCAATCAAATCTCTGCCCCTTTCTGCTGTTTGCTTATCTCTGCTTTTACCCTGGAGAGTGCTGCAGGGTTATTTTTCTGCTCCAATTATTTAGGGAGAGTTATGTCGAAGTCGAGAGCTTGGCAGCTGGGCCGAGAAAAGGTGATGGTTTAGCTATTTTTGAATTCTGCAGGGAAGAACTTCCTGAACCTTTTTTGTTAATGGAATCGTCGGGTTGTTTTTTTTTAAAGCAGGCGGGTAACTTTACAAGGCCAGTGTAGCACAAGTTTCATGATGATCAGCAGTAGAACACCTAGACCTGAGTAGAACACCTAGACCTTAGGAAGAAGAAGAGGAGGAGAAGAAAGAAGAGGTGGAAGAAGAAGAGGTAGAAAAAGAGTAGTAGTAGTAGTAGTAGTCGTAGTAGTCATAGAAGAAGAAGAAGAAGAAGAAGAGGAAGAGGAGGAGGAGGAGGAGGAGGAGGAGTTTGGATTTATATCCCCCTTTCTCTCCTGCAGGAGACTCAAAGGGGCTGACAATCTCCTTGCCCTTCCCCCCTCACAACAAACACCCTGTGAGGTGGGTGGGGCTGAGAGAGCTCTGAGAAGCTGTGACTAGCCCAAGGTCACCTAGCTGGCGTTTCTGGGAGTGTACAGGCTAATCTGAATTCCCCAGATAAGCCTCCACAGCTCAGGTGGCAGAGCTGGGAATCAAACCTGGTTCCTCCAGATTAGATACACAAGCTCTTAACCTTTTACGCCACTGCTGCTGCTGCTGCTGCTGCTGCTGCTGTAGTAGTAGTAGTGGTAGTAGTAGTAATAGTAGTAGTAGTAGTAGTAGTAGTAGTAGTAGTTTGAATTTATACCCTGCTTATCTCAACTGTAAGGAGTCTCAGAGCAGCTTAAAAACTCTTTCCCTTCCTCTCTTCACAACAGAGACCTTGTGAGATAAACAGGGCTGCGAGAATTCAAGAGAAAAATGGTGGCTGTTGTTGGGAGAGACTGGGTAGAGGGCAAAAGAGAACACGGGAACCCATCTAGACTATCACAGTGATAGGAAAAGTGCATTTGTTAAACTTGCTTGGCTTCAGAATGTTCAGTTAATTATTTGCTAGCTGGCGTGGTACAGTGATTAAGAGTAATGGGTTCTAATCTGATGAATCAGATTTATTTCCCCGCGCCTCCACTTGAAACCTGCTGGGTGACCTTGGGCTACCCACAGTTCTCTCAGAACTCTCTCAGCCCCACTGACCTCCCAAGGTGTCTTTTGTGGGGAGCGGGAGGGGAGGCGATCGTAAGATGCTTTGGGACTCCTATATGGCTGCTGCTTCTCTGAGTGTCATCACAGTATGGCCTCAGCTTGACCAACAAACTACATGCATGCAGTAATAACTTTGATTAATCACTGATTAATTACTGTTAATAAAAAAGCAATAATAAAGATCTCCCAGAATTACAAATGATCTCAATGTCAGGCTCTCGAACGTGGAAATAACAGAGACCGTAGGAAAGTCCTAAAGCAGTTTATTTCTACAACGCGTAGAGTAACAGAGAAAGCTGAATCTAAGCTCTCCCGCTTAGATCCAGAGATTATATCCTTCAATCCCCCCCATTTGATTCCCGCCAAATGTGTTTCACAAAGTGTATAACATTTGCACGACAGAGTTTCAAGAAACCTGGGAACGTTCGCACCTTCCCGCAGGAGGGCTGGCGCCAGGGAATTGCCAGGAGGGGGAGAGGGAAACAGGAAAGCATTTACAGGAAACATTTGCAATTCTTACACAGCAAGACATCTGGGCATTGACAGGCTTGGTCCTGACACTCAAGACTAGATAAATCACTTATTCGCTTATTATGTATTTATTTAGAATGTTTATTCCACTTCTCCTCTAGAAAATGGCTGATTTGGAAGGTACATTGCATGGCATTATGCGCTACTGAAGTCTCCCCCCTCTCTTTATCACACTTTCTCAGACTCTACCCCAGAGGCAGAGCAAGGAAAAACTGCACCCGGGAAGCGCCCCCCGCGCCCCGGCTGCAGTGTCACCCACCCCTACCCTTTTAAAAAAATAATGTACGTATATCACTGGAGTGATAGACATTGTGAAATTGACATGAAATCGACATTGTCTAGTGAAACAATGCTGGCACCAGAGACAGACAGGCAGGCAGGCAGGCAGGCAGGCAGGCAGGCAGGCAGGCAGGCAGGCAGGCAGGCAGGCAGGCAGGCAGGCAGGCAGGCAGGCAGGCAGGCAGGCAGGCAGGCAGGCAGGCCGGCCGACCGACCGACAGACCGACAGACAGACAGACAGACAGACCGACCGACCGACAGACCGACTGCCCGACCGGCAGGCAGGCAGGAAGGCAGGAAGGAAGGAAGGAAGGAAGGAAGGAAGGAAGGAAGGAAGGAAGGAAGGAAGGAAGGAAGGAAAAGAAAAGAAAGGTTATGTACTTATGAAGACCTCAGCCTCTATGCTCTGTAGTTAGATCTCCAGAGGAACTGGTTGTCTATTTTGTGAGACAGGATGCTAGACTAGATGGACCACTGGTCTGATCCTGCAGGGCTCTTTCCATGTTCTTAAGTTTAGCACAGCCGATAAAATACACACACACACACACTAGCATCTCTTCTGAGCTCCTGGCCTGTTTTCCCCATACTCCCCATGTAGCAGGCAAAAAGTATACAGCAATATCATCATCAACAGTATCACAACATGATGAAAAGTGATATGTATATAGATTGGCCCGATTTTATCTGTTTGCTTTCTTGCATTGCAAATGCTTCTTCATCTTATTAGCAATTGATGGTCGTCATTCTCCCACTGGCCATTTTAATTTTGACAACAATTAGGCTTGATTTTCTCACACAGGTTTGATTAAGCCCTTTTCACCATCTCTAGATTTTGTTGTCGAATAAAGTCGCTTTCCACCCAGCTTATTAACAAGTAGATGAATTAGTCTATGGACTTAATTGCAAAATCAATTTTACGGTGTGTGTGTAGAGATGCCCTTACAGAGCTACAATAGCTTCGTATGAGGCTCTCTGACCTTCATTACTGCTACTGCCAGTGACCAGTTTTTGTCCCCATATTTGGGTTTTCCAGGTTTTCTGACTGCATTCTCCTACCAGGACTTCTCTCCACGCCCTGCAGCTTTGATTTCTTCCTATTTCTTCCAGTTCTGACCAACACATTTCCCCTTCCTTTCTTCCCCATCCCCATTTCTCAAGCTTCCTATATTTATTTATTTATTGGATTTATATCCCGCCCAATGCCCAAAGGGCTCTGGGCGGGTTACAACAAGCTTAGAACATTAAAATATGGCACTCAGCTCAAACTGGCTGAACACATCATTGCATGGGGATGTGTGGAGACTCATTCCAACAAAGACTCTAACACATACTTGTTGGAAAAGAAATCGGCCACAGCCCAAATTTATTTAACATAACCAAAACCTTGAAGCTGGGCGAGCATACCAGAGCACATCCTGGCCCCCAGGTAGCAAACCGCTGAACCTGGTTATAGGGCAGCCCCAGCTGACCCCTTAGGCCCTTTGGACAGAACCCCTGTTCGGCACATCCCCCAAGGGAACTGGAACAGGAAGTTACTAGATGCCACATGGACACAAACCCAATTTGTGACACCCCTCCCTGCCGGGCAGCGAGCTCTCAGCGCGGCCCCAAGGCTTTGCCTTCGAGATCTCTATCGCCACCACGGACCTCATATGGAGGCCCCCGAGGTGGGAAGGTCCGGCATGCAAACTACTGCCTTCCCCAAATAGGATGTGCTCTTATGCCCTACTGCCCAGTGAACTGCAACAAACATAACAATGCAATAAAACCCAAAAGTCCTTCAAATTGGGAGATGAGGGAGGGCCTTTTAAGCCTGCCGGCCTCGAAAAGAGGCCGGTCCCCGCCGACGCAGCCCTTTATAGGCTGCTTGGAGGCCCCTGTCACATGCCGGTACCCGGCCACGTGACAGCCTCAGCCGGCCGACGGGGAAAAAGCTTCCATTCCTTCCTCCCCTCCCTGCAACGTCGTCCCAGGCTGAAGCCCGGGACACGATTTAACAACCAGTGACCCATGATGGAAAATGATACTCTTCTCACAGTCAATGGGAGGCAAACCTTTTTCTTCCCCAAAGACAGTCTCCAACCAGGGCCTGCAACAAAGCAAGATGTGTCCTCATATCCACTCATTTGCCAATGTTACACATGCCCTCAAATGTCAGCAGTGCCCTTCGCCTCAAACACTGCACACAGAGGCCTCTCTTCTGAGATCAACATTTTGAAATGTTCTATGCTCTTTTTTGGCCTTCCATATTGATTGGTTGGCCAATGTGCGAGACAGGATGCTCGACTGACTGGTCTGATCCAGAAGAGCTCTTCTTATGTTCTTATCAGAAGAAGGCCTCAGCCTGTATACCTTCCTGTTGGCCCTCCAGAATAACTGATTGGCCACTGTTTGAGGCAGGATGCTGGACTAGATGGACCACTGGTCTGATCCAGCAGGGGTTTTCTGAAGTCCTTATGTTCCCCACTTCAGGGTTGATTCCACTGCTTTCCAAAAACACTTAGCATACATCCATGTGAGAGATGGAGTTTGCCTCACTCCAGACACAACATGAAAGGAAACAGGGTTTTTTTAAGCAGCAGTGGCGTAGTGGTTAACCACTATGTCACTAATCTGGAGGAAATGGGTTTGTTTCCCTGCTCTGCCGCCTGAGCTGTGGACAAGGGCGTAACGAGGCAGCCCTGGGCAAACTGTAGCCCTGGGCAAAACCTGAGTTGGATGCCCCCCCCATGGGTGGCCACTCCACCACTGGAAACTGTCCTTATGGTACCCCCAAATTTTGGTGCAGTTTGGTTTTAGAGGCTGGTGATGAGGAACCTCTTGGCTCTCCAGGGATGTTCAGGAACTTCTACAATTCCCATCCCAGCCCCTACCAAAGCCAATTGGCCATATGCCTGACGAAACTTGATAGAATTGTAGTTACCTGAAATTTTATCTGGAAAGCACTGGGATTCCCTACCCTTGGTTTAGGGGTCCCAAAGTTATGGACCCTCAAAGGGGTGCCCCATCCCCATTCTTTGCTAAGGAGGATGGGGCTACGCTTTGCAGGTCCATAATCTTCAGACCCCTGAATTTCAAACTGCACATAAACTTTAAGAAGTGCCATCATCTCCAGATGATACCCTGAAATTGTGGTGCCGATACATCCAAAAATGCACCCCCTACAGGAACATCCCAGAAATTTGCCCAAGAATCTTTGTTCGGCATTGAGTTTTCTGCATTGCTATCAATGGGGGTTGCAGGCTGTGGGGGGCACATTCCTGAAGGCAGTCTCAAAACTTTCAGGGTCTCATCAGGAGACTGCCCTAATGATACCCCCCAAGTTTGGTGCAGTTTGGTTCAGGGGGCCCAAAGTTATGGACCCTCAAAACTGTAGCCCCATCTCCTATTAGCTCCCATTGGAAACAATGGGGGATAGGGGCACCCCCTTTGGGAGTCCATAACTTTGGACTCCCTGAACCAAACCTCACCAAACTTGGGGGTAGCATAAGGACAGTCTCCTGATGATACGCTGAAATTTTGGTGCCTCTAGCCTAAAAACTGCGCCCCCTGCAGGCCAAAAATGGAAAACCACTAAAATACCCAAAAACGAACCCAGCATTTTGATGCCCCCCACAGGGTGATGCCCTGGGCAGCTGCCCACCTTGCCCAATGGGCATTACACCAGTGGCTGTGGAGGCTTATTTTGGGAAATTCAGATTAGCCTGTGCTAATTCAGATTAGCCTGTGCACTCCCACACACGCCAGCTGGATCATCTTGGGCTAGTCACAGTTCTTCTGAGCTCTCTCAGCCCCACCTACCTCACAGGGTGTTTGTTGTGATGGGGGAAGGGAAAGGAGTTTGTAAGCCCCTTTGAGTCTTCTTACAGGAGAAAAAAGGTTGGATATAAATCAAACTCTTGTTGTTGTTAATGTTTAGTTTGTGAAACCTGACTTCATCTCAAAAACGATAACTCAGATTTTGGTTTGGCTGGACGAATTCTGATTTCATTGCTTTACACACTTGCTTCTGCTTCTCCTATAGAGTCTGTTTGGCATCCCAGCCAAAGTGGATGAGAAAGAGGAGCCAGGATGAAGCCAGGGTATCTTTGTGTGTCATAGAAAACCATAATTAAATTTTTCAAATTCAAATTTTCAAAATTTGAAATGTACCCAGAGAATTACCTACTTGGAATTTTTCAAAATAACCCAGCAGTAAATAATATAAACCTATTTCTGTACCTCTCTACAGCAGCTAGAATGCAAATTGCCAGAAAGTGCAAAAATTTAAAAGCCCCAAATTGTAACAGCTGGATAGAAACACTAGTAGAATATAGAGATATAGACAGATTATCGACTTACCTGAAAGATCTACCGGCATCAAGATATGAAAGGACATGGATGACCTTCAATCAGTACCTGGAAAGAAGACGGAAATGAAACAAAAAGAAATGAAATAGAACTAGACAAAATTTAAGAAACAAATATTAAATGAAAATTAGGCACCCTAGTTATTGAAAAAGAAAATTGACAAAGTATAGAATTTTCTTGTTCGTCTGTTTTTTTCTCTTTTTCTCTTTTCCTAATCTCTTTGTAAAGTAAATTAGTTAACTGATAAGTGTGCTGTATAATGAAATATAATAAGTGTAATGTTTATGAACTTTTGTTCCGATGGCTTGTCTGTCGGTTTTCATTTGAGTATCATCAGTGTTTTAATTGTTTAGGATGGACATATATTAGGTATAATGAATAACGGGAATAAATATAAAGTTTGAAAAAATTAGACAAAGCTCTTAGGAAGCGACCTAGAAATTGAAATCAAATATGGAACATTGGCTAAATATGATGTACATTTGCTAAAGGCAAATTAGCTCCTGACGACAAGGAAGTCTACTTAATTTTTTTTACATATTTTCCTTTTAAAGACTGTGTATATGTGTTAGAATGAAATATTATGATGATTGATGTTCAAGATGGATTGACATATGTTTGTTTTCTGTATACACAAATAAAATTTTATTTTAAAAAAGAAAACCATAATTAAGACAAATCTTATTGTGGCTGATAAACTTTCACACCATGTTTCACAGTCTAACCTAACTAAATATACTTAGTGGAATAGGTTGGATGATCATACTAATTATAGTGAGCTGAGATATGGTTTGGTGTGAGAAAGAAAAGAGAGATATAGAAAAGGAATTAAAGAGAGAGGTAAAGAAAGAGTGAGAGAAAGAGAGAATGTACGAGATATCAATAAAGAAAGAGAGAGCAAGAGAAGACAGAACACATGATAGAAAAATTAGAGAAAAAGAGCCAGAAGCAAAGAGAGAGGGAGGGAGAGAGAGAGAGAGAAAGGAAGAAAGGAAGATTTCACACTTGGGAAAGAAAAGCAATGAAAGTTTCCCTTTTTCCTTTCCCAAAATGAATTTCATTTCTGTGTCAGAGTTGAATGCATTTTGTGTGACCAGGTGAGCCATACCAGCTGAGATATCGGAATGAAGGAAACAAACATGTGTTTTTATGATTTTAAGCCAGTCTCCAACTTGCTAAAGTGTGGAGGATCAAATAGTGCCCCCAGTTTTTGTGCCCTAATTGGTTTCAGTGGGGTTGCTCTGAGTGCAAGATAGATTTGCAACTACCATGAGGCGTTTTGCCAGGGCATGATTAGCTGTTGCTTGACTAGAGTACTTGGCTACATAGGCCATCAATTATATTGGGCTCAGTGTTGGAAGAGAAGCATGCCAAATTCAAAGGAAGCAATCCAGGGGATCTGGGGAGATGGCCCTTCCTCAAGCTGCGAATTGAATTTTCTAGTACACAGCAATCACACACAGCCTGGTTATGAATGGTGCATAGTGGAGAGAGCAATAAGGCAAAAGTTATATAGTTGCTTCAAAGTACCAGATGATTTTCCAGCAATGTGGGGAACCAATGCTGGTATTATTTCCCCATTAAATCTTCTCCTATATTAATCTACTGTGGCTATCAAATAACAGCAATCACTGCCCAGTGCTTGCCTTCGGGGATGCTTTGCATCGGGACTTGAAATAAGCTTATTTAGCCTCTTTGCACACCCATCGGCCTGCTCCAAAACATAAAGACAGAGAAAAGTGTGAGGAGTTCCACCAGATGTTGGATACCTCTCTATAATAATGAAATCCGGGGAAATCTGTATGCATGCAACTGCTACTCAATGCATTTTAGAGCAGAGCTGTTGCAATAGCTAGATGAGCTGGTAAAGGAAGGAAGTGACTGATAAATCCAGAAGATATAGCAGTCCACATATTTGCTGACTGAATTTTCATCTTAGCCCAGCTGAAAACTGTGTGTTTCTGGATGCTGTAAATGCCCTCTGTGTGTGTGTGTGTGTGTGTGTGCGCACATACATACACACACACATATATATACAACACACATATATATACACACACATATACATACATACATTTATATATATACATATAAACATACACTCATACACACACACACACATATACACACACATATATATTGTATTTATGAGACCTTATATTGTATTTGTTTTATGTCTCATTGTACACCGCCCAGAGCCCTTCGGGGGTTGGGCGGTCTATTAAGCCTAATAATAATAATAATAATAATAATAATAATAATAATAATAATAATAATAATAATAATAATAATAATAATAATAATAATATACATCATATATACATATATACATATATATATATACATACACACATATACACACACACACATATATATACACACACATATACACAAATACACACACACACATATAATTCTGTATGCATGTAGAGTACTAATTAGAGATTATGTGAATATACTAAGATTTAGTTATGTGAAAATTATCAAGAAATAAAACACACATACACAAAGGTGACATAAGACAATTCTATTCAGGTGCCTTTTTCTGCACAACTCCATTTATAATTAGCAAGTCGCAGGTTGTGCTGTTCCAATTTTCTATTGTTTGTCCCACGTGGAGGCTGGGATTCTTCGCCAAACCCGAATTTCTTGACGAGACGACCCGAAAATCCCCATTTTAAAATTTTGTTTTCAGTCTGAGTGCCATTATATGGAAAATGACATACTGATGAATTTGAAAAATGTTCCCATATTTCAGGGCAGTTGTCTTCCAAAAGGGACAGGGGTTCCTTCCAAAAGGAATGGGTGCCATTTCCCCCCCTGTATGCCTCTGTTTAGAGACCAATAATATTTTTAGGATATAAACTTTCAATGAGAGGAGTTTGACCCTGGAAAACATACTGAACTCACATCTCCTTATTTGAAAGTAGTAGAAGAAGATGACTTTGGATTTATACTCCTTTTTTCTCAACTGTACGGAGTCTCAAAGAAGCTTACAAACTCCCTCCCCTCCTGAGAGAGTTCAGAGAGAACTGTGACTGTTTCAAGGTCACCCAGAAGGTTTCAGATGTAGGAGCAGGAAAATGAACCTGGTTCACCAGATAAGCACCCACTGCTCTTAATCACCACACCCACTGGATTTCAGTTAATTGATTGAAAACTATGGAAGTCAGGCAAATTCAGCAAATGCAGTTTTCCTATCACTGGGCCTTTCCCCACTTTTCCCTTGGCTGCCGTCGCTGCGCGCAATTCCCAGCGCGCGGCATCCCTAGCGCGCACCCGGGCATCCCCACGACCCCGTGCTCTGCTCTGCATGGGGTCATCAAAAGGTGCCCTTTGCAAGAGCACCAGGGATGCCTCGCGCTGAGGGGGCGCGACAGCGGCAGCGTCGGGGCTGCTGCGCTGTCGCCGCCCCTCTCGTGGGGAGTGCCGGGGGATCCCGCGCTACTCTCCTCAAGTAGCGCGGGGCTTAAGGTAAGTGGGGAAAGGCCCACTGTGATTGTCTGAACAAGTTTCCACTTTGCCCGGCCTCTCCCAGCAAACTGGCTGCTGTGCTATTTGATTTGGTTTTAAATTAGTTCCAACAATAAGCCTACGACTACCTATCACCGTTGTGTGCTCGTTGTTGTCCTGTGCACGTGGGCAGAAGCATTTTCTCCTGCATTCCCCTTTCTTTTTGTCCTTTCACCAAAGCAGACACTCAACCCAAAGCTCTCTTCCATGCTATCTCCACTTAATTTATCTCCCCGACCCCATTCACTCATCGCTGTACATTTCTTTCTCCCTCTTCAGAGGGCGTTATGCTCCCTTGGACTTTCCCCCCCCCTTTCTTAGATGGTCATTAAAAATATATACAAAACTACCCCCCCCCTCTCACTGTACTCAGTTTTCCCTAGTACCGTTTTATCTCTTTCCTCCCTTTCCGTTTCATCTTTCAATATCCACTGGCCAGGAGCAGGCCCTCAAATCTTGCTTTTATCTCTCTCCTAAGCCCAAGATAGCAGTGCTGCATGCTGGCCGTTTCTTTCTCTACCTGATATGGTGAATAATTCTCTCTGAAGCCGGCACCTCTCTAAAGGCCTATTTCGAGCCACTGTTGTTTATTTTTAATATGCCATTTCTCGGCAACCTCATCCGTTACCCTATCAGTTCACGATTGATACATCTGTAGCTTTTACCCTGCCATTTTCTTGCTGCGGTGACTTCTCTAAAAAGAATACTCTAACTTTTTTTAAAGAGAAGAAGAAGAAGAAGAAGTAAAAGAAGAAGAAGAAGAGGAAGAGGAAGAGGAAGAGGAGGAAGAGGAGGAAGAGGAAGAAGAAGAAGAAGAAGAAGAAGAAGAAGAAGAAGAAGAAGAAGAAGAAGAAGAAGAAGAAGAAGAAGAAGAAGAAGAGCAACAGACTGGATGTATATCCCACTTTTCTCAACTGTAAGGAGTCCCAAAGCAGCTTACAAACTCCCTCCCTCTCTCCATAACAGGCACCTTGTGAGGTAGGCAGGGTTGAGAGAGATCAGAGAGAACTATGACTGACCCAAGGTGGGAAAGCTAACAATGGCTCATTCCGCACATGCAGAATAATACACTTTCAAACTGCTTTCAGTGCTCTTTGAAGCTGTGCGGAATAGCAAAATCCACTTGCAAACAGTTGTGAAAGTAGTTTGAAAACACATTATTTTGCGTGTGCGGAAGGGACCAATGCAAACAAACCTCCCTGCCACCAGAAAGCCCCCATAAGGCTTAATGGAAAATCACTCCCCAAAGGTGGTGTAAGTCCAAAACCCTGGCCACTGGTGCAACAGGGGCTATGGCTGGGAGGAAGCCGACTAGCATTGGCTCCTCCCCCAGCCATGTCCCTGGACTACCTCTGCTACACTGGCAGGGGAGGGGTGCAGGGTGCTCTGATGTCCCACCATCTGATGTCCCACCATCAGAGAGGGCTACAGCAGCCTCAGACAAGCAGATTCATTCCTCTGCTGGGGCAAGTACCTTGAGATGTCAAATCCACAGGCATGGCCCTGCACTGTTCCTAATGGCGGATTTGCCTCCCCTTTGGATGGGGCCACACAAGCATGTAGGTATAGATGTTTTATGGGGGGGTCGGGGGCGGGGCCATGCCCCCACCTGCCTCTGGGGGTGTAGCCATGCCTCCCCAAGCCCCACCCCGGCCTTGGTACTTATAAAAGCAGCTCTCCGAGGCCGGGGATGGCAGACTCCCCTGCCCTGCTCTCCGCCACCCCTCCACCAGCTGGGATCCCTGCCGGCAGCCAGCAGCCCCTTCTGCCCTCCCCTCTGGGCAGAAGTGTAGCTAGGGAAAATGGAGCCCGGTGCAAAATCTGAGTTTTGCACACACACCCATCGGCAGCCACTGTGATGCTGGAATCCACCCCCAAACAGCATCACTTTCAATGGTGTTTCAACTAAAGGGCCCAAATTCTCCTTTTAAATCCACCTAGAAGGGAGAATCTGGGGTCCCCAGTTAAAACAACATTGAAAGTAATGCTGTTTTGGTGTGGATTCTCTCCCACCCTGAAACAGCATCACTTTCAATGTTTAAACTGGGGACCTCAGATTCTCCCTTTAAATCCATGCCGAAGGGAGTGGATTTAAAAGGGGAATCTGGGGAAATTTGGGGGGTGCCTGCTGTCAGGGGTGCAATTGTTAAGCTAGCAGCACCAAACTTTCAGGGTATCTTTAGGAGACTCTCCAGATGATACCATCCAGGTTTGGTGAAGTTTGGTGCAGGGGGTCCAAAGTCATGGACCCTCAAAAGTATAGCCCCCATCTCCTATTAACTCCCATTGGAAACAATGGGGGATGGGACACCCCCTTTGGGAGTCCATAACTTTGGACTCCCTAAACCAAACCTCACCAAACCTGGGTAGTATAATGAAGACAGTCTCCCCAAATATCCCTAAAATTTTGGTGCTGCTAGCCTACAAGGTGCACCCCCTGCAGGCCAAAAACAAAAAAAACACTTAAAATATTTTTAAACCACAAACGGGGGCGGAGCTTCGGACATGTAATGAGGGGGTTGAACCTGAGAAAAAAACCCTTAACTATGTCCTTGGGGCCACAAGTCTTCTCAAACATGTCTTCCACCATGACCTTTGTCACCCTTGACCTTGCTCCTACTGCTATGACCTTACTAAAATGAGTTTGTATTTGTCACTCACTTGGCTGCATGTATTTTGGGGGATGAGGCGCTGTCTTTCCGCCTTTGTGGATCTATCGATGAGCTCCCAATCTGGAAGTCCAGCCCACATGACCCTGGCGTCGCAGTCCGTACAGTCAGTCAGATGCCAAGGAGCAAGAGGTGGAAGACAACTTTGTTTTGAGCTGCAACCAAAATAGGCCACCAGCTCAAGACAGAAATCAAGGTGCAACCAAAGTTCAGAGGGCATGCAGACAAACAGGTGGCAATCATTCTTACATCCTTTCTTACATCACCTTCACACAACCTTTTACACAAGAAGACAAGTGAAGCCCCCTTCAGATAATCACATACAACCTGTGATCAGAACAAAAGACTTTTTAAAACCCACTCTCCAATAGCTTTCATTTTTGTTTGGCCCCCAATAAGCCATCCGGCTTGTGGGTAGAGCCAAGTACAGATTACTACCACACGTTTCTACATGTATACATGTGGTTATTTACACCCCAGCTTGGGTATATTGTTCATTATATATTTTCTGGGAGTTGGCCAGCTCCTGTAACTGTCGCTCTTGTATGGAAATCCACAATGATGCTGGGATCCTCTCTATTCACTGCAATTCTCTAAGGCCCAAGTCAAAATAATTGAAAATCTGGAAAGGTTCCCAGAGTGAGGCTAAAGAAAATCAAGTATGCTGTACAAGGTTCATTGAGAGGTATATTTCAGCCTGTCACAATAATATTGCCCATCGTGGAGAAGAGGCAAAGCGGGCTTTCTGTTTTCAAGGCACAAAGAAATTCCCCTGCTGGCTCACCAAGGATTGTATTTGCATGTGTCCTGTGTCACAAGGAAGGTCTATGCATGCATTTGAATCAGATGACGCACGTTCGCCTGTACAGAAGGCTCCTCTGGACTTTGCCAAACTTGATAAATACGTCTGTAGATGCAGATATGACCACCTGTCATTTGGGATCAGCAAATGCTCCCTGTTCCATTTATATAGATTCAGGGTTTTTTTGGTCAGCTGTTTCATTCCGATATTGTTGGGGGGCTTTGCTGTTGATTTTGCACATATTTGTACTGAGCACACCCACTGTATGATTCTGATATGCTTCAGTCCTGGGAACTTGAGAGAATGCATCCACTTCTTCTTCTCCAAACAGATTTCCAGTTTAGTGATTTTTGTAAAACCCAGATAGTAATCTTCCATGGAAAATATAATACATAGGCCCCTTCCGCACATGCACAATAATGCATTTTCAAACCACTTTCACAACTATTTGCAAGTGGATCTTGCCATTCCGCACAGCTTCAAAGAGCACTGAAAGCAGTTTGAAAGTGCACTATTCTGCATGTGCGGAACGAGCCATAGATTGCTCAAGTACTTCATTGTGTTGTGTAATGGGAAGATCAGTTTCTTTACCATTCTTTTGGGAAGAGATTTCGATGCCCGCTCCCCAAAGAAAAATCTTCGCCCTATCAAAACCAACAGTCTGCTTTTTAAACATCTTTTTAAAATGAAAGACAAAGGAAGGGGAGGAAAGAGACTTGGCTGTGTCTTCACGGCCTTCTTTCAGTTCATACTGAGGGCTGTGGGGAAAAAACAACGCTGTGGAGAAAACATCTTGCGTAGCACAAACGTACCGACAATTGTTTATCCTTGTTTGCTAGTTTAAGACAAAGGCGGTGAGAGCACGGTGAGTCATTTTTCAAAAAAACTGTTGTTCACCTTCCCGATTCCAATAAAGACAGGCTCTCAACTGGAATGCTATTAAGTCATCATGACATTCTCCGCGAGGAAATGAGATAGCGGGCAATTATGTGGAGCTGTTTTCTGCTTAAGGATTCTGTTTTGCCAGTCTGAATGGTAACATTTGAATTGAAATAATTACACTCTGGCGACTGGTGAAACATTTCCTGAGAAACATTCCGCAAAATAAAATTTAAATAAACTAAACAAGATAGCCCCAAAACCCAACAGGAAAAAAAAATCCCCTCCCAAATCACTCCACGCACGCATTTACAAATGGAAGACCTTAAAACACTTGGGCGATAGTACCATTTGAAATGGCCTCCAAGCTAGATAAGTAGTACCATGTGTGTGTATTTAAAATTTATAAAAATAAGTGTTTCACTTATTTTTGCTCATGAACTGTCCCATTAAACTCAGTGAAGCTACATTTGTGGTTAAATTAATTCAAGTCAAATCCAGTCAATCTTTGCCTTAAGAACATAAGAACATAAGAACAAGCCAGCTGGATCAGACCAAAGTCCATCTAGTCCAACTCTCTGCTACTTGCAGTGGCCCACCAGGTGCCTTTGGGAGCTCACATGCAGGATGTGAAAGCAATGGCCTTCTGCTGCTGCTGCTGCTCCCGAGCACCTGGTCTGCTACGGCATTTGCAATCTCAGATCAAGGAGGATCAAGATTGGTAGCCATAAATTGACTTCTCCTCCTTCTCCGCCTTCTGAGGGTGGGAACCACCTGGGTGAATCCTCTCCAATAACCACACTGGACTCTTTGCTGGGAAAAACATTTTGGCCATAGCCATTTTATTAGCCAACCAAAAACAGAAGCGTGAGGCGTAGCATGGGTCTTGATCTGGCCTGTCTGCTTCCTAGCGAAGCTCCAATGGGCGGATTCCCTGTATTGGACTTCGCTCCGCGGAAGGGCTCTGCCGGGCGGACGCTCCTGGCAAGAGGTGATCCTCATTTGCCGGTTTGGCAGGGTGGTTGCCTCTTGCTGCCGTCGGCACCTCCAGATCATTACCCATGTGCCACCGCCAAATGCTATGACAGAAACATGGAGCAACCGAATAAACCCAGGGAGAGGTGGGTGGGCAAATCGCCGGCTGGCCGAAGCACATGGCTAGAACAAAGGAGGGCTTTCCCCTTTAAAGGGTCAATCCACCCTCCTCTCCTGGTGACGTCAGACCTTGCCCAACATGGCCAGGGCTTCGCTTCCGCCCTCAGTTAAGCGGAAGCGGTCACCTTGGCTCCACCCGTCCCACCCCCAGAGGCAACCGCAGCCGGTGGGTGATTCACAGCTGTCTTTATTATGGTCGCAGAGCAACATAGGGAAAACAAAGTGAAGGATGAAACATATTAACGGATGAAACATATTAAAACAGTAGAGATGTATCTAAAAGGAAATAAAAGCCAAACCTGCTGGTAAAAGGAAATTGGGGACATAAAAGGTATGGGAATATAAAGGAAACAGCATAAAAGCATAAATAATACAGGGGAATAAAAAAAACCTCTGAAATCTATAAAAGGGAGATACCCCCAAAACTCAACCAAAATTAATCTGCACCCAAATCACCCCTCACACATGCAACTACAAATGGAATATCTCAAAATGCTCACAAGATAGTGCCATTTGAAACGGCTTCCAAACTATATGTAAAGTACCATGTATATATACTTAAGTATTTAAATTATTTTTATACATGGACTGTCCCATTAAACTCAATGCATCTTTTCCTGTGATTAAATTGATTCATGAACTAAATATACCTCGATTGGAATTGTCCTTGGGGAGCAAATTGTGTTGAAACCATCTCACATATTCTATTCTGTTCATTTTATCCATGATAAATATTTAAGCCCCATTATGACAAATAAGATAAATATTCCTGGTACTTTCAAAGTTTCTTTCTTCCTAAATAATTTAATGCCTGATGAAATTGAGAAAATGGCAAAAAAATTTAAGAGGTGCTATAAAATTATGTCATGCAAAGATGTAAGAGGCTACTCCTAATTTTATTATCCCTTCAACTATAGATTTCCTCTCTTAAAAATGTTTGCATTAAATTCAGGATACAATGTACAAATCTTATATATTTTATCCTAACAAAGGAGATGAGAACGATATTAAGTGTATATGAAAGATAATGTACTAGACATGCATCAAGTGTTCAGTCTTTGGCAACTCCAGTTGAAAGACTCTCAAGTGGGGGAAAGGTTGAGAAAAACAAAACAAAAACCTCTTAATGACCCTTGAAAGGTGCTTGGAGGGTATCTGAGCTGGGGTCCAAAATAATGTTAGGCAGATTCATGTCTTCCAATGTTTTATGAGCTTCATAGATCGTGTGGAAAAAGAACAGCATGGTATACACTATGGCACAGGTGTCAAACTCGTGGCCCTCCAGATGTTATGGACAACAGTTCCCATCATCCCCTGCCAGCATGATGCTGGCAGGGGGTGATGGGAACTGTTGTCCATAACATCTGGAGGGGCGCGAGTTTGATACCTATGCACTATGGGATCTTAGATGCTCTAAAATGGGGAGGGGGTTAGAATCAGGGATTACAATGACATCACGGCATCATGCAGTGCTCTAAGAATTTCCCAAATCTCTATGGTTTTCACCCTAGCAGGCAACCTAACCTCTCTAGCTTTAAGTTTACAAATTAAACTATGCCTTATTTTGTAGTTGTTAACTAAAACTTCTAGCAAAGCTCGCTGATATGTACGGATGGAGCTCTGAGCAAGGTGAGTCCTGGAGGTCTCCCAGAATCACAACCCATCATCAGACCACACAGATCTGTTCTCATGGGAAAAATGGCAGTTTTGGCCGAGTCTAAGACATTTACCTTTTGGGGACGTCAATGGCAAACCACACTTGCAAACATTGGTTCTTTCTGCACAGGCCATTTACAGCGGCCCAGGGACGGCAAAAACACCATCCCTGGCAGCTGTCCTGTGTGGGCCCGAGCAGCGGGAAGGCACCGCTTTCATCCTCCCTTCCCGAGGGAGGTTTTTGGAAAGCGCCGCCTTCCCATCAGCGTGGTGTGAACCGCGCCATGCCAAAGGTGCCGTTTTCCCGTTCCCCTCTCACCTCGTGCTCCAGCGTTGGTCTGGAGGGCTGCTGAGTCCCTGCTGAGATCCCTGGAGGTCGGAGGGCAGCATGGGAGGGTCCCTGCAGCCCTCTAGACCGACACTGGAGGACGACATAAGTGGGGGGACGCAAAAGAGGTCTTCTGTGCTGGCCTCTGCGGGGGCCGCTTGCATGCTCCCATGCGAACGGCCCCCTCCCCTCCACCGGCATAATTTCTGCCGGTGGAGCAGCGCACAGCGGAAAGGGCCCTAGTCTGTCTAGTAATTGTTGTGATGTGATGTTACCCCATGGATCAGTAATGACTCAGTGCTTACACGGGATTCTATCTTTATCCGTACCTTCCGGGCATCACATCCCAGCATAACTCACTTTGGTCCCCAAACTCCATCCATACTATGTACTGCTCCCAAATCTTTGAGAATTTTCCAAGCTGGAATTGCCTGCCCTGCCCATATTGGTGGAGGATATCCAAGAAGAAGAAGAACAAGAAGAAGAAGAAGAAGAAGAAGAAGAAGAAGAAGAAGAAGAAGAAGAAGAAGAAGAAGAACAAGAACAAGAACAAGAAGAACAAGAACAAAAACAAGAAGAAGAACAAGAACAAGAACAAGAAGAACAAGAACAAAAACAAGAAGAAGAAGAAGAACAAGAACAAGAACAACAAGAACAACAAGAACAACAAGAACACGAACAAGAAGTAGAAGATGAGGACTGCAGGAGTTGTGGGAGGCATGGGGGTAGGGCCCGGGCACCCTTTTACCCTGGGCACCATTTCCCCCCTATGCCACTGTCTTTGTGTCATGACTCTGACAGTCCTTGGAGGTCTTCCATCCAAGTTGGGAAATACTTGGAAATTTCGGGCGTGCAGCCTGATGTTGTGCTCCTGGACTGTTCAATAACAAGACTATGTATTCAGTTTTCTTCATTATGAAATAATTATTTATTTATTATGAAACAGCATACACTGGCCTGACTGCCTTGGCAGCTAGGAATTTGATGATGACATCGTTCTGCTCGAGGAAGCTGAGCCAAAACTGCAGCGCATGTTGACTGATCTATATAGAGAGGTGGGCAAAATTGGCCTCAGGATAAGCACTGATAAAATCAAAGATCATATATGTTAGCTCCACAGCCTGGACACAGGGAATAATCATTGGACTATAGCAGCTAGAGAAAGTGGAGAGGTTCACCTACTTGGGCAGTGTGATCTCCCAGAATAGAGATGCAGAGGCAGATGTTAAGTGCCGCATTGGGAAGGCTGTAGCCATTTTTCAGAGAATGAACAAGATCTGGAGGTGCCGATGGCGGCAAGAGGCAACCGCCCTGCCAAACCGGCAAATGGGGATCACCTCTTGCCAGGAGCATCCACCTGGCAGAGCCCTTCAGCGGAGCGAAGTCCAATACAGGGCATGCGCCCGTTGGAGCTTCGCTAGGAAGCAGACAGGCCAGATCAAGACCCATGCTACGCCTCACGTTTCTGTTTTGGTTGGCTAATCAAATGGCTATGGCCAAAATGTTTTTCCCAGCAAAGAGTCCAGTGTGGTTATTGGAGAGGATTCACCCAGGGGGTTCCCACCCTCAGAAGGCAAAATTTAGACATGCACTGAGACCCTCTGTCTGAGTTTATTTTGGTTGGAACTGAATGCAACCTGTAAATATGGCTAACAAATAACTTGGCCAATTTCTACGTTGTGGGAAGTTGTTTCAGAATGGGGTTCGGGGAGAGAAAGGACTTCAGTGGGATATAATGTCTAAGTCCACCCTTGAAAGACTCCATGTTCTTTAGGAGAACAGATCTCTGTAGTTTGAAGATGAGTTGTAACTCTGGGGCCCACCTGGAGGCTGCCATCTCTACCTTTGACAATTCTAGCATCCTGGTCTGTGAACTTTAACAGCGTCACTGGACTCATGAAACTAGTTTAACAGGTGGATGCCAGATACATTTTCTGTTCAAGGAACTAGCAGACTTCCTTTCGTTTGCTATGTTCATGGGGCCATTTGTTTAGCTCCTTGTTCTAGGTCCCTTGGGAATCCTGATCAGTGACTCTTTGTAGCTAAAAGGATGTTGGTGTTGCTTTCCTTTGGAAGATTTCCTTTCCATGATTAATGACTGAAAGATCAACCTCCAGAGAATTTGTGTGCAAGGACCAAGGACATATTGCTTCTTGTTATTGCCTCATAGATCTTTGGCTGAACAACCATCTTTTTGCTTGACCAAAACCACTGCACATAACTTCACTTTATATATGTATGTATCTGCTTGTTACTCTGTTGGGAAAACTGAAACTACCTCTGGAGCTTGCAATGTTGGAGAAGTTTTATAGTGATTTGTAGTTTACAGTTCCTGAACTTCTGTAAGAGGGTTCAGAGTGAAGCGCTCGTAAAAGGTTTGAAGCACTCCAATAATTTCAACTCATTTTACACAGCAGAGAGCAATTTAAAATTGTTTGAAGTACTTTAATATTTTTGTTATAAGTGCATCAATTTGGAAATAAGTCTGGCTATATGCTTTTAGAATAGTTTGAGACACGCTGAACTTAAAAAATTTAGCATCTGAAATGGAAAATTAATGCGGGTGGGGGGAGAGAGGGGGATGTTAACCGTTAGCCAAATACAAAGAATTTACAGCTATGGTGGAGGGAGATAGAATGCTTGACAATTAAGAGAGACAATTAGACTAAAGCTGTTTATAACTCGCTATACCATTACAATTATATGTTGGACATGAAGAGGAACATTTGCGTGCAGATGGTGAGACCCTTCTCTGGCAAATAATACACTAACAACGACAGGCTTGGAAAATGGATTGGGCCGCAGCCCAATTTGTTAATTATTAACATAACTATATACATAGAAGCTGGGCAGCAAACGGGTCGCAACATCAAGCGATTCCCCAATCTCCATTGGGGCCACCTGCAGGAAGCTGGGAGCCCCAGGGGCGAACCCCCGGCTTCAACCCTTCCTGCTGCTGAGGAGGCGGGCACCAGCTAAGCCTACCGGCCGCCTACCGGCCCGCAATCCTCCCAAGCTTGCTGGGGTGTCGGGCACCGGCTAAGCCTACTGGCTTGCCTACCAGCCCGCCACACACCCCGGCCCTTCCACAGGGCACAAGCATGGGAGAAGACCGGCCTCATGGCTCGGCTTCTCCCCAAATGTTGCGACTCCCGTTGTCAACCCGCCGGGCTGCAACAAAATATGAACAGAAACACATGCAGTACAACAATCATGAAAATGTAGGGAGGGTGGGTGGGCCACGGCGTTCCTGAGTCTCGGCAGCCAAGAAGGCCAAGCTCAGGGTGTGGCGTCCTTTATACCTTGGCTCCTCCCACCTTTAGGGCTTGGAGCCAATCAATGCAGACCCTTGCAAGCAACCACCCTTTGCCTGTTTGCTCACCACAGCCTCAATGGCTACCCCCGGTGATTCGGTTGCTGCTATTTCTTGTTGTTGACTGACAATGACATATAACTGCATGCAGTGGCAAAACTAGGGTGGTACAAGGAACTGAAGCCCCGGGCACCACTTCATGGGGGGTGTATTACAGAGTCACACTTCCCTCGCAACTGTGTCCCGGTTCCAAACTCCCCATGGATTTTGGGGGCAGGGAAGCAGTTGAATGCCAGCCAGCAGGCCTTGGTCTACCCCCTACCTCCATGCAGAGTTCAGGTGTGGGGCCAGCTGGTAGCCCAGGTGGACATTGGGAGCGGCAAGAGCCTGTTCGATTCTGGACCCAGTGAAGCTTGAGGCCAACTTTAAACTTCCAGACTGGTGTTTAGAGTTTGATCCAACCTCACTGAGGCCAGGATCTGATTGAGAACTAGGGGCTGGCTGTAAAGTTGCAGTTTGATGTTGGAGAGGTTCTCGCTGGAGGTTTTGGCTGAACGCCCGGAAAGGGGAATTTCATGTTTTGGTTATCTTTTACTTGCCTACTTGCTTGTGTGAAATAATTGTGTGAAACTTTCCTTGTTTATAGTCTTTTGACGGGAGCCTGTCTGATGCCCTGTATAAGCGGCTGCTTAAGATCTGGGTGTCAGTTCTTGCATTGCCTGTGCCTGACTACGAATGCCAGTTCAATAAAGAACTTAACACGGTTGCTTTTGACTGGACTTTACTGGTTCGTTACACTGGCCATCTCTAGCTTGATACTGTTGGCTTAACTCTGGTCAGGTGGAGCTTGGGGGGTGGAGCCAACAGTATAAAACTAGAGCCTATCAGCTCAAGTGCTCAGTCAAATCCTGGCCTCAGCAAGGATTGGATCAAGCTCTGAATTGCAGGCTGGAAGTTGAAAGCTGGACCCAAGCCGCTCTGAGGCCAGGATCAAACACATCCTTGCCAGTCCCAATCTCCATGTGGAGATTGGGGACAGGGTGAGCCTCGCATGCAGGGGTTCAACTGCACTTGGGTCCAGGACTGGGGCAAAGCTGGGGGGCAAGGCACCCAAGGGGAGCCCCAGCCACCATTTTCTAAAGCTATGCCCATGACTGCATGGCTTATGGTAAAGGTTGTCAACCTCCAAGTGGTATAGTTAGTGATCTCCCACTATTACAACTGATCTCCAGGCAATGGAGACCAGGTTACCTAGAGAAAATGGCCACTTTGGAAGGCAGACTATATGACATTATGCCCCTTTGGAGACCCTCCCCTCCCCTCCCCTTCCCAAACCCTCCCCTCCTCAGGTTCCAGCCTCAAAATCTCCAGATATTTCCCAACCTGGAGCTGGTAACCCTAGTTATCATATGTTGTTGTTGTCGTTTGTGTTTGTTGTTTTGGCCCAGCTGAAAGAACCAGTTATGGTGTAGTGGTTAAGATCTGGATACTCTAATTTGGAGAACTGTGATTGATTCCCCACTGCTCCACATGAAGGCTACTTGGTGACCTTGGCCTAGTCACAGTTATCTCTGAACTCTCTCAGCCCTACCTGACTCATAATGTGTCTTTTGTGAGACGGGCAAGGAGTTTGCAAGCCACTTTGAGACTTTTTACATTGAACAAAGCATGGTATAAATCTAAACAACACCTCCTCCTCCTCCTCCTCCTGCTCTTCCTCATCCTCTCCTCCTAGGACAAAACCTCTGTTGTGGGGAGGGGAAAGGCAGGAGTTTGTGAGATTCTTTGAGATTCATGATGGTTGAGAAAAACAAGATATAAATCCAAACTTTTTTTCTTTTTCTCTTCTATGGGCGATTCCGCACACGAGTAAAATAGGTTCGACCCAGTTCCCTGAGAAGGGTACTAACCTAGGTCAAAGCCATTGTTGTTCACCACTCCAACTTGATCCCAGCTCGGAGGGCGGAATCATCCTGAGCTTCTTCACCACTCCATTCCGATTGGCTACTGTTCTACAGCCATGTTCCGTCTATCCCCACACACATTATTAAAAAAAACTGCCACAGGAATGGAGGGACAAAGGTGGCGTTTTTTGATTGGCCAGCTGTACGCATGCCCGAAACACTCAGCTGTGATTGGCTGAATGGGGGACTCCTGGCACCAGAGATTCTGCACTTTACTGGAATCGAGCTGAGTTCGAGCGTGGTTCCCTGAAAAAGTAGTAGTTCCCAACTGGAGTCAGAAATTTGACCATTACACGGGGCGAAGCTGGTACAAAACCACATTGATCACAGTGGTTGTGCGGAGCACTTAGGTCAAACGCAGCTCAAACTTAGGTCGATAACCCCAGTGCGGAATCGACCTATATGTCACGAACCCAGTAGATTTTACTTACATCTGATCTTATGTGAGCCTGTTCATTTCTTCAGGTCATACAGTCTTGTTTTTGTTTTGCTTGGTGTATGATATGCTAAAACATTATTCCAGAATTATGATGGGGGAGGGGAACTCTATACATCATGTTAACTAAGATAGTGCTAGAACATTTTAAACCTCATTGCTAGTTCAAGGAGATTTTCAAAAAGCAACCCAACTCTGGAGAGAAGATTCCTTAAGTAAGCAGACTAGGGGAGTTAATGCCATTCAATACCTTTCCATGGTCTTTGTGTAGATGTAAACACGCTAGATAATGACAGAGATGGCAGGGGTTATTTCAGTAAATACACTTCCCAGCATCCCTGTCAGATATATGTTACCAAATAACAGAAGCCCAGTTTGCTACCCACCAGATTCTCAATTATATCAAGCCTTCTGAACAAATGAGTCAGAATACAAATTAATCAATATCTCAAATAACTCATGCTGGGTGTTAGTACAGGGCTGCTTAATCCTTGCGGTGTAAATTGATTTCTGAAATCATAATGGATGGGGAGAGGACTTATGTTCTTGCTTTGCAATTCTTGTTTGAGGTCTGTGTTTCCTCCCTCCCACTTCGAGAAAAAACCCGCACTTTTCCTAACTGTGTTGTCACCTTGATTGGCAGAACTGTAAGTAGTCTTCCAGATGCAGATGCATCTGGGTTCAAATAAATACATGGTACTATGTTGCACTTTTTTGGGGGGGGAGAAAAAAAAAAAGAAAGGTTCTGCTGATTAAATAGGGGGGTGGGGATCAATTCATCCCGAAGTCAGACAAGATAAATATTTTTAGGAAGTGATTTATAGCAGTGGCCAATTACACATGGTGAGGTGCCTGTGACTTCAAAGAAAATTAGCTAGGAAGTCTTTGATTCGGGGCATGTTTGGCATTATTTCCCACCACCCTGTTTGCAACGGGGCAGGCATTACTACCAGCTGACTTTTTGCTTGTGCCCAGAGGGGCGATGTTTTGTGGGTTCTCTATTGTGCATGTGTAACCTCTATCTATGGGTTCTGTGGGGCAGAACTTGGCATGGGTTTGCAACAACAAATTTTAAAAACAAAATGGTTTACTTTCTTAACATATAACATCAACATTTAACATCACACTTCAAGGTCCTGTTCAGGTTGCATTTTCAAGTCCTTATATTTACAGCCTACTGATACTGCCAAGTCCAATTCTTCCTGCAAGTGGGTTGGCTCCTGAAGACTCCAAGGGCTTGATGAACAGGATTCAACATGGTGAAGGTTTCCAGGAGAACTCTCACCCACAAAAGAAACCCTGAAACAATAAACTCCAACATTTACAACATAGCAAAAATAAACAACTGCCTTCCCGGTAGTTCCCAACAACATTGCAGTTACCTTAACAAGGTGTTAAGGGCTTATGCAACCAAGGTGCGAGTCTGGTAGCCTTGTCTCCTCCAACTACATGAGCTCTGCAGCCTTCTCCTGCTTTGGGTCTCCACCCCTTTCTGGGTCAACCCATTCTGAGCATGGGGGTTACACATGCGTACTTTAATTTTTAATATAATTTTAATTTTAATTTTTAGTTTTATCAACAGATTGATCTATCAGTCTATTAATCTCTTGATAGATTGATATATTGACATAAAAAGACAAACTAGTAAAGAAAAGTCTTAAATAGGGCATCAGTACACTTTGCCTGAACACTGATTGTCTTTTATGGTGGGAAGTGAGGGGGGAGTAAGGTGGTGTGCAAAAGGACAACAAGGGCAAGAGAGAACTATGCAAAGCAGCATGAGGGAGTGTGTGTATGTGGGGTTGTGTGTATGTGGGGTAAGGTGTGTATGTGGGGTAAGACTAGGTAGTCTGGCTGCAGGCAGACAGAAGAGGTCCAGGGCAAAGCTGTGCCCGCTGGCAAATCTGTCCTACTCTGGCAGTGAAGCAAAATTAAAATCATGCTATAAGTGGGTTTGCTTGCCACAGACAGAGTAGAAAGTTAAAGATGGGCTAGAGGAAATACGTCCAAACAAAAAATCTTACTGCGGCAGATATTTGCCTCTACCACGCAGCAAAAATCTTGTGCATAATCGGCCAGACTGTATACTGATGGTTTGGAAAACCACAACCTTCTACTGCTAAAATTATTCTCAATCCACGCAAGACAGACATTGTGTTTTTATAGCTAGAGTAGTATAACAGCTAATAGCTCAACTGCATGGAATATTGGGTTGCCGGTTGAATTCCGAATCATCTTCAAAGTGTGGGTGTTGACCTTTAAGGCCTTATGTGGCCTGGGACCCTCGTACCTTCGGGACCGCATTACCCCATATGTCCTAGCTCGACCTCTGCGCCCAGCAGAGGCCAATTTACTGGAGGTCCCTGGCCCCTCGATGACGCGGCTGGCCTCCACTCGGGCCAGGGCCTTCACGGCTCTGGCACCGGCCTGGTGGAACACTCTACCACCTACTGTCCGGGCCCTGCGGGACCTTGGAGAATTCCGCAGGCCCTGTAAGACTGAGCTGTTCCACCGGGCCTTTGGAGAGATCAGCCGCTGAGGGTGCCCCCAACCCCCCTCCCCACTGGCTCCATGGGTCCCTAATGCCATCGGGACCCATTATTCTGTTCTGGAAGGGTTAGATAAGGGTTTCGTGGGACGCTGTTTTAGGATTTAATTATTGTTTTAAACTGTATGTATATGATTTTATATGAAGTTTTATATTGTGCACCGCCCTGAGCCCCTCAGGGATAGGGCGGTATATTAAATTTAATAATGATGATGATGATGATGATGATGATGATGATGATGATGATGATGATGATGATGATGATGATGATGATGATGATGATGATGATGATGATGATGATGATGATGATGATAATAATAATAATAATAATAATAATAATAATAATAATAATAATAATAATGGCATCTACAATAGTTTTTTTTTCAAACTTCAAAGCATTTGCAGGAGGAGGGGAAAATGTGGTTAGGGGAGTGGCCTCCGGGAAGGAGGTACTAACCCTTTCACCTCCAAAGCTGAGTGTATGCACTTCCTAAGTGAATTTACAGTTTTAGGCAGCGCCCAATGGGCAGCATGGGGCTCACCAACACCACCCCAATGCCCACCAAGTGTTTGCAAAGAGCAGTAGGGCTTCTGATTGGCTGGACAGATTGAAAGAACATTCAGGAGCAGCAGTGGCGTAGTGGCTAAGAACAGTGGCTAAGAGCAGGTGCACTCTGATCTGGAGGAACTGGGTTTGATTCCCAGCTCTGCCGCTTGAGTTGTGAAGGCTTATCTGGGGAATTCAGATTAGCCTGTACACTCCCACACACGCCAGCTGGGTGACCTTGGGCTAGTCACAGCTTCTCGGAGCTCTCTCAGCCCCACCCACCTCACAGGGTGTTTGTTGTGAGGGGGGAAGGGCAAGGAGATTATCAGCCCCTTTGAGTCTCCTACAGGAGAGAAAGGGGGGATATAAATCCAAACTCTTCTTCTTCTTCTTTCAGAGGCAGCTTCCAGTACAGCATTGCTTTATGCTGCCTCTCATTCCCTTCCCCAGCGTATTCTTTAAATCGCCCCTCTTCTACCCAGTGCAATAACGACCTAATTTTGCACTCAAGGCACAAATACAAAATTGTGCCCCACTATCCTTTCATAATAGCTATTTATTATGTTAGTAAAAAGCTAACTATGTAAGTAGCAGCACGCATAATAACATAATGTTTATTTTAGTCACGAGGCCTGCATACAAAATCAACTAATGCCTACGTAAGTGAGTATTTAATGTAATACTTAAAATATGCCACATTTAACTGCATCAGGTAGAACTTTTTTCCCCTGCATTTGCACTTTTGACATTTAACGAATTGGGGTGTGGCAGGCCAAAGGTCACCCAGCAGGCATGTAGGAGTGGGGAAACGAATCTGGTTCACCAGATAAGACTCCGCTGCTCATGAGGAGGGGTGGGGAATCAAACGTGTTCTCCAGATTAGAGTCTTCCTGCTGTTAACCACTACACCACACAGAAGAAGAAGAGTTATTTTTATACCCCACTTTTCTCAACCCTAAGGAACCTCACAGTGGCTTACAAACTACCTCCAGTCCTCTCCCAAAAAGGATACTTTGTGAGGTAAGTGGGCTATGAAAGTTCTGAGAAAACTGTGGCTAGCCCAAAATCACCCAGCAGGTCTCATGTGGAGGAGTGGGTGATCAAACCTAGTTCTCCAGATTAGGGTACCTTAACCAATGCACCATGCTGGCTCTCAAGCCCAGTAGTAAGTTTACCTGATAACATCTAAATAAACGAAAGAGTTCCTTATTTTGGTATGCTTGTTAGTTGAAATATTCAATTCTCTCCAGGAGGGGAAGGGATGGCATGGCCCCCTGCTCCCCCTTCAACACACCTTTATCAACAACTAGTACTCTAACCATTTGGTAGTCCCACCCAGTAAGGGTGCTTCCTCAATTCTGTACATTATTTCTTTTATACACGTTATCATAATAAACTTGGTCTGAAAAGCTGCTGACTGCCATTCTATACAAGTCCAATTGAGAATAAAGTATACCTGTTTATAACCGCGTTCACCTCTTCTTGTCAAAAGGCCAAAGGTGCCTACAGGCTCAAGTTGGAGTTTCTTAATAATGGCTAAGTTATATTTTTGTTAATTTGCTGAGACCTTTTCAAGGCATACCTGAGGTCAACAGCATGTGTCAGATCTCTCTCAGCCTCACCTACCTTACAACATGTCTGTTGTGGGGAAGGGAAGGCTCTTGTAGATAAAAGTGAGGTATAAAACCAGAGGCATATGGTGGGAAAATGGTGCCCCCAAGCCCTGCCCCCATGCTTATAAATGCAAAGGAGCCAAGGATAGAACCCTTCAGTTTCTTCTTCCCAGAGGGGAGGGCAGAAGGGACTGCTGGCTGCCAGCTGGGAGCTGGGAGCCAGGAGCCAAGGGGTGAGGCTTCCTTGGCCACACCCACATCGATAATGACATGGGCAGGGCAGAGGGCACCCAAAGATGAGGCAGCAGGACTTCCTGCTGCCTTGCCATCTTCCTGGTCACTTGGGGGGCCGATTTGGCGCCTCCCACGTGACCAAATTAGTGGCATCCAGGGACAGAGGGTATCCCCTCCCATCCCTAGGCAGATACGCCACTGTATAAAACCCAGCTCTTCTTCATATGACCTTGTTCACTTGCATGTTTTCCCAATCTCTACTTCCTGATGAGGTTATTTTTCTCATGGGGAAACCTGTCATTATCTTCCACTAGAAAACGTGCACTTCTTCCATCTATCTATCTATCTATCTATCTATCTATCTATCTATCTATCTATCTATCTATCTATCTATCTATCTATCTATCTATCTATCTATCTATCTATCTATCTATCTATCTGTCTGTCTGTCTGTCTGTCTGTCTGTCTGTCTGTCTGTCTGTCTGTCTGTCTGTCTGTCTGTCTGTCTGTCTGTCTGTCTGTCTGTCTGTCTGTCTGTCTGTCTGTCTGTCTATCATCTATCTATCTATCTATCTATCTATCTATCTATCTATCTATCTATCTATCTATCTATCTATCTATCTATCTATCTATCTATCTATCTATCTATCTATCTATCTATCTATCTATCTATCTATCTATCTATCTATCTATCTATCTATCTATCTATCATCTATCTATTTATTTATTTGTAGACCACCTCACCCCCGAAGGGCTCGAGGCGGTTCACAGGTTCGGCAATGACCGATGGATGCCGCAGCATATAAACATATAATAACCCCATTAAAACAAAGATCCATATGGGCCTAGTTCTTACTGAAGCAGTAGAGCTGTGTTCGAGCTATGTGAGACTCACACCACTGAATGTGTGTTCATTAAAAAATACATCCCTGCATATATAGAAGGAGTGATGTCATGGAGGAAGCTTTCACCTTACTTTTCTTCTCATTAAGAACACAAAAAATGGAGAGCAGTACCAAAGCGTGGTGTCTTCGCAATTCGGTGGCATTTCTTTTAGAAGGTTGGCCTTCCACTCTCTTGTATCATCTTGCGGCCGCAAAGGCAGAGTGAGATGTTGATGCATATCTGGGCCAGTTGCACTGAAATTCGAGAGATGTGTAAAACAACTCTAGAAACCTTGGCATGGATAAGGGCCATAAAATATTGGCTGCATGTACATTTTCTAGTGGGATCCAATAGCTATATTCCCTCTCTGTTGTCAGATCACTTTATTTCAGAATGGTATACTTTGATCTTTAGAAAGGTTGAAGCTATTGGTTTCCCCCCCCTCTCTTGGAGAATCACTCCTCTATGCTCAAGCAAAGGTGGGAAGCCTTCAGACTAGTTAAGAGCCATAGGCTCTTAGGATGCTTGATTTTTTCTATAGATAATTGACCTTCACAGTGCTGCCAAGACAACCTGCTCCCCGACTACATTATTAATCCCATGCGAGCGTGGAATTATGGTGGCATATCTTCGTCTGCTGATTAATCCCACCCAGAAAAGAGCCTTGGCTACTGCAAGATGTAATGTGCTGTCATCAGCTCTGCTGGAGGAAAGATTTAAGAATATGGAACGTTCTAAAAGAGTTTGTTCATATGATATGACTACGGTTGAAACACTTGACCATTCTCTGTTTCTATGCCCTAAATACAATAAGATGCGCATGAAATACATGAATTCCATTTTCTTGCAATGTTCTCAGTGGCATGGGTGTTATAAGATACCCAATCTCCTGAACAGCTCTGATGTGCTCTTTTGTGAAACTGTTGCAAATTTTATATTGGAAATTAGTAATTTTAACTGTATTTCTTAACCTTGTTTTGTTTTAAAACTTTGTCCTGTTTTATATGCCAATAAAGGCTGGTGTTGTGTTGTGTTGTGTTGTGTTGTGTTGTGTTGTGTTGTGTTGTGTTGTGTTGTGTTGTGTTGTGTTGTGTTGTGTTGTGTTGTGAGAGATGTGTAAAAGGTCTTTTGGTTTTAAAATTCAGGAATTCAATTACCGTTGGGAAACGGAATCAGACCATCTGGTTGCGAAGAGGACTGTCCCTCGTGCAGGGATTTGAAAGGGAACATTCGTGTTTTGCTGATTGTTTATAAAATGAGCTGAGCACACTTTTCACAAGGTAAAATAACCTCGGTGGCCCTTTCTGTGCGCTATGGTCTGTCCCATAATCCTTAGGTGCTTGGGTCATCTTCCAAGCATTAGTGTAGTTCTCCAAGGAAAGTACAAGATTCTGTAGAGTCAAGGTGATGAGCAATCAACTGTATGTGGCTAGATCACAAGCTGATAGCAAACGGAGGCTGGTGCCCTCAAATGTTTGATTACAGTTCAGTTCCCTAAGACATAAAATTGCTCTTAGCTGTGTTGCAAAACATTTTGTGCACGTATATTCTCATGCTGCATTCCCTGTGCCTGTCTGTTCTTGACAAGGACATGCAAACTGGGCATTTTGACCCATCTCGAATGGCTGGGGAAGGAAACTGCATGCCTGGTCTTCCTAATCTCACCTTGAGCACTTACTTAAACAGACCCTCGGCCCAACAAGTCAGTACTGTCTACTCAGCTTGGCATGTCTTTCACATTACCGAATTAACTGGAAATGTTGCAGACTGAACCTGGGATCTTCTGTGTGCTAAGCAAGTACTCTTCTACGGAGCCATGTTGTGCTTAGGAGGGGTAGACTCTAATCTGGAGAACTGGTTTGATTCCCCACTCCTCCACATGAAGCCTGCTAGGTGTTTCTCAGATCTCAGATCTTCCAATAAATGGACTCAAATTCAGATAGATAGATAGATAGATAGATAGATAGATAGATAGATAGATAGATAGATAGATAGATAGATAGATAGATAGATAGATAGATAGATAGATAGATAGATAGATAGATAGATGGATGGATGGATGGATGGATGGATGGATAGACAGATGGATGGATGGATGGATGGATGGATGGATGGATGGATGGATGGATGGATGGATGGATGGATGGATGGATGGATGGATGGATGGATGGATGGATGGATGGACGGATGGATGGACGGACGGATGGACGGACGGACGGATGGATGGGAGGATGGATGGATGGGAGGATGGATGGATGGATGGATAGGCAGGTAGGCAGGTAGGCAGGCAGGTAGGTAGGCAGGCAGGCAGGTAGGCAGGCAGGCAGGCAGGCAGGTAGGCAGGTAGGCAGGCAGGCAGGCAGGTAGGTAGGTAGGTAGGTAGGTAGGTAGGTAGGTAGGTAGGGAGGTAGGTAGGTAGGTAGGTAGGTAGGTAGGTAGGTAGGTAGGTAGGTAGGTAGGTAGGTAGATAGATAGATAGATAGATAGATAGATAGATAGATAGATAGATAGATAGATAGATAGATAGATAGATAGATAGATAGATAGATAGATAGATAGATAGATAGATAGATAGATAGATAGATAGATAGATAGATAGTAGTTCAGTAAGCCTTTATTGGCATATGAAACAAAACAGTATATAATACAGTTAAAATGATAAAAAAAATCTCTGCCCTCCGCAGACACTGGGCTCAGACCTCCATGAATCTCACAAGCCCAAGTTAGCAATCACCCAGAGATCCTCCAAAGGACAGATTAGAACCCTGCAAACACTTCTGCATGTTGATTTTTAATATTTTACGGACAAAGAAAGAAATGACCAGCAGCAGTTTTCTAGAGCCCATTGTATTTTTCCACACAATGGGCTTTCTTGCTAGTGACTGAGAATGGGCCAAGGCTTAATAAAATGAAGCCAAACTAGTGTTCCAAAATTTAGGCAAATATTGATGAGTGGACCAAACTTTAGAAGCTGCCAAAAAATGGTAGAATCTCTGTGACTGAGGGCATGCATTTTATCTCCTTCAAAACTTTACAGTTATAGGCTGCCCTCCCCCAAAGGACTCACAATTCTTGGTTCTAGAAGCCCCTGTTTCCCTCGTTGTGGTATGAACTGCCAGAAACTAGTATGATGCCAACATCTCTAAGCATGTCTGGCTCCCTGTCAAATGGAATCCGAAACCCTTCCTATAGATCTACCCCAGTTGCGTCCCTTATCTTGGTATAAGAGAGAAAAGTGCATCACGAATGCTGTTGAGATGTTTCACTTCTTTAAATAAACCTGCCTCCCTCCTTCTCTCTCTTTTGCATTTTTGTGAAAAACAGTCTATTCTGGATGTTCAAGTAGGTGGCCGGTGACTAGGCAACTTGTTTTGGAGGCGGTGTAAGTCTGGAGGTGGCTGCAAAGTGCAACGTTTTTGGCAGAACTCCACCATCTCCTGTGGTTTGATCCTCCACAAATCCATCCTCGTGTTTAAAGAGGGGGTTCTTTGCGTGCCCCCCCCACCGCCCTCTGTTAGTGTTGTTCTAATTGAGAATGACGCAATCACAACAAGAAAGTGCATGGCGGTGCCAAATTAAATACTTCCCACCCAGAGTTCATTAAGCCCCGGAGTTTGCTAATTAATTAATTGGGTCTGCATGATTTCTGGGGAATTATAATAAAATTAACACTGGAATCTGTTGGTATTTTCCCCCCATCAAGCTTGTTCCAGAAGGCACTTTTTGAGTTTTCTGAAACTCACGCATGGTGTGCAGTCACTCAGAAAACTGTTAAAAATCCATTTTCTTATGCAAAAACAGTTGGGGAAAAAATCTACTTTTTAATAACAATTCTGGTCCACCCTAAGCTAGAGTAATGCAGGTCCCCGTGAAGGCAATTACAAAGAGAAATATTTTAAATGATCTTTTTTCCCCTTTTTCTTTATTGCTGCAAAAGAAGGCATCCCCCCCTTCCCTAGAAACAGAAGTGAAACAATTCTTCATCCTCTTTTGATGCAACTTGAAACTAAAGACGTGATCATAGGCTAATGTAATCTTCTTCTCTGAAGTCGTTACGGGTGACGCAAGGAATAGGCGAAACGCAGCGATATCATCCGGTGGAGAGAAGCCAGTGGCGATATAGCGTGATCCGTGGATCTGGCTACTCTGATCCGTGGGTCTGGCTAATCTGCCGAGCTGGCGGTCCCTGGCACCTTTTATTAGGGTTTTTGGGAAGGCGGGAGAGCGGGAGAAGGTTCCACAATACATGACTCATAGGGGTTGCGGACGTGCGAGAGGAAACGTTCCTGTCTGGGCCTAATCCATACCTGGGGGTATGCACCTTTTGTCCCTTTGTCCAGGACATCTTGTGACCCGTGAGTCACGGGGGTCTTGTGACCGGTGAGTCTGCTTGCCCAGAGGGCAACAGATGGCGCAGGCATTCCTGTGCACTGTCTGAAACTCTGCCGGGTTTGCAGGCTCACCCCAACACTTCTCTTTGCCTATTTCCATATAGAAATCACCTCATTCTGTAGGCCATTGGAATGTTTGATTGTGGGGCCGATATTAAGGGTGCTTTCCAACCTGCTGAATAATGCACTTTCAGTCCACTTTTAATGCACTTTAACCATCAGTTCAAAGTGGATTTTGCCACTTTGCGCAGTAAAATCCATCTGCAAAGTGAAAAGAGTTTGTATTTATACCCCACTTTTTTTCTCCTCTTAAGGAGACTCAAAGGAGCTTAAAAACTCATTTTCCTTCCTCTCTCCTCAACTGGCATCTTGCGAGGTAGGTGGGGCTGAGAGAGTTCTGAGAACTGTGACTAGCACAAGGAATGTAGGAGTGGAGAAACGAATCCAGTTCACCAGATAAGACTCTGCTGATCAAGTGGCGGCGTGGGGAATCAAACCCAGTGCTCGAGATTAGAGTCCATGTGCTCTTAACCAGTACACCATGCTGACTGTCATGACTTAGAAAAAAATTGATGAGGTGTCTGCGAAGAAACAGACATGAATACGAGTATCTTAGCCACTTGGAGGACTGGTCTACCACCCATTGAGAAGCATTGGGTAGACCTGCCGTCTGTGGACCATTAATTTATCTGTGCAGCAAGAAAAATCTGAGATGGTCCATGAAGGGCAGGCCTACCCAATGCTTCTCAATGGGTGGTAGACTAGTCCTTTGAGCAGCTAAGATTCTTGTATTTGTGAATATGACTCAATGCTTCATTGGGAAAGTAGGTAAGTTTTATTGTATTAAACTGCACTGTACTTTTCTAACCCTAACCCTGCCTTATTCCTGTCCCCCACCTTTGATTGACAGAACTAAGCCTGAAATCTGTGGTTACCTAGCAATAGCCACTGGAGGAATCTGTTGCTTAAAGCTACAGTGGTCCTGTTTATCATTTGGGTTTTTTCAACCCCCAATGTGTTTTTCTTAGATGTTGGATTTTTCTTCAACCCTGGGACATTGTTTAGGTTTGTAGAAAGATCTGTCTGGCTCATTCATCCCTCCAGTCACCAGATTTAAATATCCAAAGATCTGGCAAACTTTGCTAATGAAATATTTATAGCTCTGCAGATTTACTATCTGAAGAACAGAGAGTATTTTGGATTTTCACTGTTCATTCTTTGAATAACTGGAGGTCTGAACTGTGGCATTGTTTCATATTTGTGGCATAATATACCAGAAAGCTTTACAGCATAATTGAAAATACATGGGAACACCACAATAGCATATCAGTCCTCTTGGGTTTCTGCTTTTATTTCAACAGATCTTACTCAAGAGAACATTCTGGTGAACTGTTCGTAAGAGTTTATTTTGAGAACAGGCTGCAGTAGACTCTGGGAGAAGGGGAAACAAAACCAAAGTTAAAGATACAGCTATAGTTTCCAGGCCTTCTGCTGTGGCAAGAGGTCTTCTACTGATTGTTTCTGGTGCCTGCTTTAACTTTGAGCTGTGGCAGGAGGAAAATATTTAAAACCCACCAGCATCCCCTGTGCCAGTAGGTCACTTCCAGGTACAACCAGGAAGTGACAATGGGTAGCTCTAGGAATCACTGGAAACTCTATAGTTTCACCACAGAGTTTCCAGAATTCCAATTTCGTTTAACCAGTCTTTGAATTTGGTCCAGATCCACTTCATATCTTTTTGTTTTTCTTGCCATATTTGGTTTCTTGATATTATGTCAAAAATTTCTAATTGTATTTGTTCCCATATATGAAGTTTATGTTTATGTTTTATATTGTAACATTCTTAATCTGCTGTTTTAACAAGGTTTTATTGTAATTACTGTTTTACTGTGTTGTTCACCGCCCAGAGCCCTTTGGGGGAGGGGCGGAATATAAAACCAATTATAAATAAATACATAAATGATATATTCCAACCATTTCTGTGTTGTCCAGATTTTTTTGTCCTGCATCATGCGGTATATAAAAATCCCATAAATAAATAAATAAATAAATACATACATACATAAATACATAAATACATAAATAAATCCTAAGCTAAAGGTTTTAACAGGGTGTTCCCATGTCTAAATCATTCCTCTGCACCCTCTCCATTATAGGAGGAAATGAAGTCAGTACAACTTCATAGGAACAAGAATTTCTAATTATCTGGGGAGAAACTTTATTGCTCCAGATGAAAATATTTCTTTCTCAGGAGATTTGTGTGTGTGTGTGTGTGGGGGGGGAGTTTGCTGTGTTTTTGTGGACTAATTGGCTGCCTAATGAAGTATCTTGTCAGTGCTAATTTGAAGACCTTTTTTATGTGAAGGAAACACCTCCCTAGTAGAACTCGGATTCCCAGATTCCCAGCAAAATGTGGTGATTACGGTTGTTACACGTGAAATGCAGCGTTATGGGAGAGTTGAAAAATGGTCCCATTGGAGTATGATCCTGAATACGATCCGTGGGTCAAGCTTCATGCTTTAAGAAAAAGCTGCATTTGTTGTTTACAGCTCTGCTCTGTGTTACTAATTTTATCTTGAAGGACCAGTTCTCCTGATTAAGTAGATACACCTGTTATTACAGGCTCTTCTCTCTGCCTCCAGCTGTAGATCTTAGAACTGTCTCTATCAGAGCCGTAGCGAGAGGGAACTGCCCCTGGGGCATGTGTGTGCCCTCCACCCCTGCCATGCCCCCGCCCGCCCCACCCCCAGAATGCCACGAAACGCCCCTGCCATGCCCCCACACCAGTGTGCGCCCGGTGCAAGACACCCACCCCAATCCCTTGGGCACTACACCACTGGCCTCTATCTAATCTTCGCCTTTTTACAGTGACTTCTCTAAGCACGGTGTAGTAGTTAAATGTGGTGGACTGCAATCTGGAGATTCCTCACTCCTCCACATGAAGCCCGCTGGGTGACCTTGGGCCATTCCCTGTTATTTCTGAGCCCCCTCAGCACCACCTCCCTCACAAGGCCCCTGTTGTGGGCGGAGAAAGGGAAGAATGTTGTAAGCCACTTTGAGACTCATTCTAAGAGAGAAAGGTGGGGTATAATTGGAGAAGCAGTGGCGTAGTGGCTAAGAGCAGTGGCTAAGAGCAGGTGCACTCTGATCTGGAGGAACCGGGTTTGATTCCCAGCTCTGCCGCTTGAGTTGTGGAGGCTTATCTGAGGAATTCAGATTAGCCTGGGCACTCCCACACACGCCAGCTGGGTGACCTTGGGCTAGTCACAGCTTCTCGGAGCTCTCTCAGCCCCACCCACCTCACAGGGAGTTTGCTGTGAGGGGGGAAGGGCAAGGAGATTGTAAGCCCCTTTGAGTCTCCTGCAGGAGAGAAAGGGGAGATATTAATCCAAACTTTTCTTCTTCAAACTCTTCTTCTATAAATCCAAATCCAAAGTATCCATGTCATGGAATAGTTTTCTTGGGCTTACAAAGAGGACATCTTCAGCCATGATTTTAAGAAAGAAGAATGAAACTGAATTAAGAGGGGATTGGAGAGTGAACAAAAATGTCAACAAGGACCATTCTCACCTATCTGGGTCTGTTTTTCTGAGCTTTTCTTCTTTTAAGTCTTGTGGTTTACACTGTGTTTTGAGTTTAGTTGTATGGGGGCTTTGAGGCGGGGAAGAAACTCAGCACAGTATGATGCCATTGAGCCCTCCCTCCAATGTAGTCCTTTTCTGCAAGGGAATTTGTCTCTGTTGTCTGGAGGTCAGCTGTAACGCTAGGAGATCTCCAGTTCCTAGCTGGAGGTTGACAATTCTACAGACCACTGGTCTAATCTGACAGGGTTTTGCGGGGAAAAGTTCCTGAAGAAACAAACTTTGAGCGGTTGGGCAGGAAGAAGAAGAAGAAGAAGAAGAAGAAGAAGAAGAAGAAGAAGAAGAAGAAGAAGAAGAAGAAGAAGAAGAAGAAGAAGAAGAAGAAGAAGAAGAGGAGGAGGAGGAGGAGGAGGAGGAGGAGGAGGAGGAGGAGGAGGAGGAGGAGGAGGAGTTTGGATTTATATCCCCCCTTTCTCTCCTGTAGGAGACTCAAAGGGGCTTACAATCTCCTTGCCCTTCCCCCCTCACCACAAACACCCTGTGAGGTAGGTGGGGGTGAGAGAGCTCCGAGAAGCTGTAACTAGCCCAAGGTCACCCAGCTGGCATGTGTGGGAGTGTACAGGCTAATCTGAATTCCTCAGATAAGCCTCCACAGCTCAGGCGGCAGAGCTGGGAATCAAATTCGGTTCCTCCAGATTAGGTACATAAGAACATAAGAACATAAACTCTTAACCTCCTACGCCACTGAAGGAGAACATGAGCTCTTAACCTCCTACGCCACTGAAGGAGATCATGTAGCTCCCATCGCCCACCCGCCCACCCATTCAACTTTTTTTGGTAAAATGCAGCTTGTATCCTTCTACCCCACCATGAAATGCTGAAGCTTTTCTTTTGCCTCCATGGGGTTAGATCTCGTGCCTGCCCTGCTTGAACAGGGCTGATGAAAATAAACAAACATCTTCCTCTGTATTGCCTGGTTTTTTGGCTCAAGTTTACAATACTTCTTTCTTGAGGGAAAACCAGTCTGACCCTAACTGAAACCAAAGCTTGGACACATTCAACATAATTCCAGGTGATGTTACACTGCTGAACCAGTGGCGTAGGAGGTTAAGAGCTCGTGTATCTAATCTGGAGGAACCAGGGTTGATTCCCAGCTCTGCCGCCTGAGCTGTGGAGGCTTATCTGGGGAATTCAGATTAGCTTGTGCGCTCCCACACACGCCAGCTGGGTGACCTTGGGCTAGTCACAGCTTCTCGGAGCTCTCTCAGCCCCACCCACCTCACAGGGTGTTTGTTGTGAGGGGGGAAAGGCAAGGAGATTGTGAGCCCCTTTGAGTCTCCTGCAGGAGAGAAAGGGGGGATATAAATCCAAACTCTTCTTCTTCTTCTTCTTCTTCTTCTTCTTCTTCTTCTTCTTCTTCTTCTTCTTCTTCTTCTTCTTCTTCTTATTCAACATGCTCCATGATACTTACCATTTTCAAAGGTCTGAAAAGATCTGAAATAAAATTGAAATAATTGGTACAGGTCATGAAGCATATCCTCAAGCAACCTTTAGTGGTATTATGGATAATACAGTCTGCCCAGGGGTCTGGAGCTGGTCTCATGTGAAATCCACCACTTGGCTTTCTGCATCATGACAAAAATCATGATATTATACTGGTTGGTGCTCTTTCTTCACTCTCACCGAAATGCACACGCAAACCCTCTGTTCTTTTGTGAACAGATGGCTGTGAGGCAAAAAATAAATAAATGCCGGAAGTGGGTTTAGAGATCAAGTAAAACTGGGAGACAGATGTGTGCATAACCCTTTCCGAGTTGTTTTCATGTACATATGCAGGTACTTGTGTGCCTGTGCCTTTTTAAAAACAATATGGAAAGTGGCCCTTGGCTCCTGGGATGGAACACTTAAGTTGAAAGTATCTAGAAGAACTGCCTGCCAAATTCTCTGATCCTAACAGCCACACAGGCAGTAGCTTTCTTCTGTGCCAGCAGCGATTCAAACCCCATTGAATGCCGCACAAGGACTTGCCAAATCGTTCCCCAGAAGTGTCGACGATACCATGTACAATACACCCTCCGGACACACGAGTCGACTCAGGTTTGACTCGTGTCGGCGGAGTCTTACCTTGACTCGAGTCCTCCCGTTCCTCCGCACAGCAGCCGACTCGTGTCTCCGGAGCCGAGCTCAGAGGGCGGGACCACCTCCCTGTGCTGCGTTCCGATTGGTTGCTGTGTCCCCCCGTTCTGCGCATGCCCAAAGCTTTTCGCGCCGCCACGAGTCTCCCCTTCTGCGCATGGGCGAAATACTTAGTTGTGATTGGCTACATGGCAGAGTCGAGTGACGGAGATTCTGCACTCCGTCGGCTTCGGCTCGAGTGCAACCCGAGTCCGCCAGTCGACTCAACTCCCCAGTAGAGTCGAGAAATTCAATGGCGAGAGGGAGGTGAGTCGAGTCAGACACGAGTCCGACGCTACGTCTGTGCGGAGGACTCGGGTCGGACTCTAGTCGATCTCAGGTCGAGCACGACAATGCGGAAGCACCCCTTGAGTTGTCAAGGACAGAGCTGGAAAAATATATCAGTTATAGTATGTTCGTGGAAGCTGTTTGAACCATTGTGTGTGCGTGGCTGTTTGGAGACAAGTTAGTGCAAACCAATCAGTCAGAGGCGTTCCTCCCATTGGGCAAAGTGGGCAGTTGCCCAGGGCACCACCTTGTGGGGGGCACCAAAAATGCAGGTGGGATTTTTTTTGAATTTTCAGTGTTTTTTCTGTTTTTGGCCTGCAGGAGACCACAGTTTTTAGGCTAGCAGCACCAAAATTTCAGGGATTTTTCAGGAGACTATCCTGATGATATCACCCAGGTTTGGTAAGGTTTGGTTTAGGGAGTCCAAAGGTATGGACTCCCATAGGGAGTGTCCCCATCCCCCATTGTTTCCAATGGGAGCTAATAGGAGATGGGGGCTACACCTTTGAGAGTCCATAACTTTGAACCCCCTGAACCAAACTTCACCAAACATGGGCGGTATCATCAGTAGGGGCTCATGAAGATACTCTGAAATTTTGGTGCTGCTATGTTAATAATTGCACCCCTGACAGCAGGCACCCCCTAAATTTCCCCAGATTCTCCTTTTAAATCCACCCCCTTCCTGCCAATGCTTGTTTTCTTTCTTTCTTTCTTTCTTTCTTTCTTTCTTTCTTTCTTTCTTTCTTTCTTTCTTTCTTTCTTTCTTTCAATGCCTAATAAAGGTTGTTGTTGGGGGGGGGGGCATCAAACTCAGGTTTTGCCCAGGGCTCCAGTTTGCCTAGGTACGCCACTGCAACCAGTACAGGATAAGTGTCGGCTGTTTCCATGACCACAGTCATAATAAACCTGGAGAAGATATGCAGAGGCATTGTGGGCATGCGCGGGTCCACTCTAAGGTGCCCACACATTGGCACAGTCTGAACATTGAGACTAATATAAGTTGTTTTTGGTTGATTCTAAGGAGACCAGGTATCTTGTCTGTTGCCCACCAACCGTCATCAAGCAAAAAAAAAGGATTTATTTTAAAAATGCAAGAAAACCATTTGGAGAGGGTGAGGCAATACTGGAGCGGCACCATCCCTACTCACCCAGCCTGGATTGGCCTCCTATCTGTCAGTATTATTTTGACTTTTTTTCTCTTAGAGATAAAGATCTAAAACGCCAGATAATCTTGTTTTAAATGCAGGCCACACTAGTTACTCACCCTTGCCTGTTCTAATCCGAGGGCTGCCCTTTCCTCAGTGATCTGTCCTAATCTCTTAATTACCCATTTTCCCAAACCTCCAAAGTGTAGCTATAAAACATACATGGTTAAATACATGCCGACTCTTTTGTTGAAGACTGGTCCTCTCTCCCTGCACTCCTTTCCATAACATAGGTCTTTTCCGCACAAGTTACTGAGAACGCTTCCAGAATGTTTTTGATTTCCCTCCCCCCTTTCCCTTTCTTTCTTTCTTTCTTTCTTTCTTTCTTTCTTTCTTTCTTTCTTTCTTTCTTTCTTTCTTTCTTTCTTTCTTTCTTTCTTTCTTTCTTTCTTTCTTTCTTTCTTTCTTTCTTTCTTTCTATCTATCTATCTATCTATCTATCTATCTATCTATCTATCTATCTATCTATCTATCTATCTATCTATCTATCTATCTATCTATCTATCTATCTATCTATCTATCTATCTATCTATCTATTTATTTATTTATAGGCTGCCTCATCCCCGAAGGGCTCGAGGTGGCTCACAACATGGCTGTTTCCAACAGCAAATTAATACAGCATAAAACTTAACCCATTAAAACACAGCAGCAGTTAATAACAATAAATACATTAAAATTAAAACAGCAAGATTGTGTAAAACACACACAGGTGCCCGATCTAAAGGCCAAAAAAGAATAAAGAAAGAAGGGGAGGAGGTAGGCAGGGCCCAAGATGGAATTAGGGCCCAACCAAGGTGGCCCAGACAGGCAGCTTTGATTGTGTTTGTCCTCACTCACCCCCTCCCAAAATTTCATGGCCATCATGGGGAGGGGGTTATTTATTGTATAGGCTCAGTGTTGCCAATACAGAAAAGATTTGTCTGGGCATAGTCTTCCAACAGTCACTGAGTTAATGAAGCGAGCCTTTAGAATAGAATAGAATAGAATAGAATAGAATAGAATAGAATAGAATAGAATAGAATAGAATAGAATAGAATCTTTACTGGCCAAGTGTGATTGGACACACAAGGAATTTGTCTCCGGTGCATATGCTCTCAGTGTACATAAAAGAAAAATACATTTGTCAAGAATCATAAGGTACAGCACTTAATGATTGTCATATAGGTCTAGTAAGCAATCAGGAAACAATCAGTAGTAATGAAAACATAAATTGTAAAATCATAAAATAAAATAAAATGTAAAATAAAATGTCAGCACAGGCTATAGTCATACAGTCATAAGTGGGAGGAGATGGGTAATAGGAATGATGAAAAAAGTAGTGCAGTAATTATATAATAAGTATATAATAAATAGTTTAACATTATCGAGGGAATTATTTGTTTAACAGAGTGATGGCATTCGGGGAAAAACTGTTCTTATGTCTAGTTGTCTTGGTGTGCAGTGCCTGTAGCTGCACGCTTAGAGGGTAAGAGTTGAAACAGTTTATGTCCAGGATGCGAGGGGTCAGTAAATATTTTCACAGCCCTTTTTTTGACCCGTGCAGTATACAGGTCCTCAATGGAAGGCAGGTTAGCAGCAATTGTTTTTCCTGCAGTTCTGATTATTCTCTGAAGTCTGTGTCGATCTTGTTGGGTTGCAGAACCAAACCACACAGTTATAGAGGTGCAGATGACAGACTCAATGATTCCTCTGTAGAACTGTATCAGCAGCTCCTTGGGCAGTTTGAGCTTCCTGAGTTGGCGCAGAAAGAACATTCTTTGTTGTGCTTTTTTGATGACATTTTTGATATTAGGTGACCATTTTAGGTCATGAGATATGATGCCTAGAAATTTAAAGGTCTCTACTATTGATACTGTGTTGTCTAGTATTGTGAGAGGAGGTAGGATGGGAGGGTTTCTCCTGAAATCTACCACCATTTCTACGGTTTTAAGTGTGTTCAGTTCTAGATTGTTCCAGTGGCACCACGAGGCTAGTTGTTCAACCTCCCGTCTGTATGCGGTTTCATCGTTGTATCATCTGCAAATTTCAGTATTTTAACAGATGGATCATTTGAGATGCAGTCATTGGTATACAGAGAGAAGAGAAGTGGTGAAAGTACACAGCCTTGGGGGGGCCCCTGTGCTCATTTTACAGGTGTCTGATGTAATTTTTCCTAGCTTCACCTGCTGTTTCCCTATCTGTTAGAAGCCAGTGATCCACGCATAAATATGCTCAGGTACTGCTAGCTGATTTAGTTTGGTTAGAAGAATGTCCGGTCTGATAGTATTGAATGCTGAACTAAAGTCAACAAAGAGGACCCTTGCATAGGTCTTTGGCGATTCAAGATGCTGTAGGATATAGTGCAAAGCCATATTAATAGCATCATCTGTCGATCTATTTGCTCGGTATGCAAATTGCAAGGGGTCCAACAGTGGATCCGTGATGGTTTTCAAATGGTACATCACTAGCCTTTCAAAAGTTTTCATAACTACAGATGTTAGAGCAACTGGTCTGTAGTCGTTCAGTTCCTTGATGGAAGGCTTCTTCGGCACTGGGACGATAGTGGAGTGTTTGAAGCAGGAAGGAACATAGCACATCTCTAGTGATTTGTTGAAGATTTGGGTGAAAATGGGGCCAATTGGACAGCACAGACTTTTAAGCAAGAAGGTGTTATCTTGTCTGGGCCTGGTGCTTTTCCAGGCTTCTGTCTGTGAAATAGATCTTGCACTTCCTTTTCTGAGATCAGCAGGGGTTGTAAACCCAATGAAATGGGTTCAGTTGTAGGAAGTTTGGCTATTGTTGGTGCTGTCTGAGATAGAGGTTGTGGAGAAAGGTGACTGTAGATTGTTTTCAAACCTACAGTAGAACACATTCAGGTCGTCTGCCAATTGCTGATTTCCTTCAGCTTGGGAAGGTGGTTTGCTGTAACCGGTGATATTTTTGAGAGTTTTCCACATGTTTGCTGTTCGTTTGGTGAAAACTGATTTTTTAGCTTTTCAGAGTAGTTTCTTTTGCTGCTCTGATCTCCTTTGTTAATACATTTCTGGCCTGATTATACAGCATTCTATCACCCTTTCTGTAGGCCTCTTCTTTGGAACGACGTAACTGCTTAAGTTTAGCTGTGAACCAAGGTTTGTTGTTACTATATATATGCAAGTTCCTGGTTGGTATACAAAGATCTTCACAGAAGCTGACATATGATGTTACAGTATCTGTGAGTTCATCCAAATCTGCAGAGGTGTCTTTAAAAAATATTCCAGTCTGTACAGTCAAGGCAAGCCTGCAGCTTTAACTTTGCCTCTTCAGTCCAAGTTCTCACTGATTTAGTTATTGGTTTTGTGGCTTTAAATCTTTGTTTGTAAGCAGGTACAAGGTGAATCATGCAATGATCAGAATGGCCTACAGCTGCTCGTGGTAAAGACCGATAAGCATCTTTCAGTGTTGTATAGCAGTGGTCTAAGATATTCTTGCCTCTGGTGGGACAGTTGACATGCTGAAAGTATTTTGGTAGGTCTTCCCTTAAGTTTGCTTTGTTTAAATCTCCCAAAATAATAACCAGTGAATCAGGGTATTTGGCTTCAGCCTCCATAATCTGATCGGCTAGAGTTCTTAATGCCTTTTTTACAGACGCTTGTGGATGAACGTAAACCAAAAAGAACAGAACTGAATTTATCTCTCGAGGGGAATAAAAGGGTTTGCAATTAATAAGTAAGGACTCCAAGTTTTCATCACAGAATTTTTGAATTATTGTTATGTCCTGACACCAGCTTTTGTTGATGTATATACATAATCCTCCTCCTTTTTTCTTCCCTGATAATTCTGCAATCCTGTCTGAACGAAATATCTGAAACCCCAGTATGCACATGCTATTATCATCAATGCTCTCATTTAGCCAGGTTTCAGTAAAGCATAGGGCAGATGCGTTGTAAAAATCAGAATTGCATCTGTTTAAAAGAAGTATTTCATCTATCTTGTTGGCAAGTGAGCATAAATTGGTAAGAAAGATTGAAGGCATAGACAGCAGTACAACAATAATAAAAACAGATTAAAAAGCATATACAGTACAGGAAATAAATGTTAAGTGGAAGGAAATCTACTGGAATTTAGTAATTTCCAGGAGAAAGTCTGCCACTATCATACAGAGAGAAGGATCAGGATTGTCCAGCAAGTAGTGTAATCTAAATAAACCGGGGAGATTGGGTAAATGTAAAGGAGTAAGATTCACATACCTGGATCTGATTTCCTTAAATCTGAGACAGTGAAGTAATTGGTGGGCCAGAGATTCAGCTGAGCCATCGTTACATGGGCACAATCTTTTAGCCTTTTCTTGTTTGTTAAATCTGCCATGTAACAAGGCAGAAGGCATAACATTAAACCTGGCGAGCATTATGGCTCTCTTTTGAACATAAACCCAGTCACTGGGTTGCATAACAGCCAGCCTCACCTTTCCTGAAGCAATCCAGAAAGACGAGAGGGAAGCCTGAAAGCCAGGTTTCCCCCCTGGGAAAGAAGCACAACTTACGTCCAGTAGACAAAGGATATGAAGATAAGCCAATTAACTTAACACAATCAGGACCTTCCTTTGTCCTATTCTCTGCCTGGCTAACCCCATCTTCCTTTTCATGACTAACATCTCAGCATGACGACCTTCATCTGCACTGGCATTATTCCGGAACTGTGATTGTGTCAGTTCCACCCCAAAATCGAATAATCTCCGGATGCTCCTCCGGCTCGAGCAGTTAAGCTGGGTGACCTTGGGCTAGTCACAGCTTTTCGGAGCTCTCTCAGCCCCACCTACCTCACAGGGTGTTTGTTGTGAGGGGGGAAGGGCAAGGAGATTGTAAGCCCCTTTGAGTCTCCTACAAGAGAAAAAGGGGGGATATAAATCCAAACTCTTCTTCTTCACCCCATAACATCCTGACCTATTCCAAACCTTTCCCCTCAACCCCTATTTATATCCTAGGAGTGGGTGAGTTCTCCATGTGTTTGAATTTATATATTTTTTTCAAATAAAATTTGTTAAACTTTTACTTCCGACTCGGGTGAATTTCTTAGGAGAAAGACCTACTGTAAACAAACATACAAAAGATCCCATATTGTCCCTCTCTTGCAATGCAGGTCTGCCCCTTGCTAATTCCACAATCTAAAAGGGGACAGAATGGAGCATTTTGGGTAACAATTGTGACATTGTGAAGATAAAATCGAGAAGAGGAAAAGAGTGTAAGTTGCTTTGTGCCCCACTGCAGAGAAAGCGGGGGTATAAATGAAGTTGTGAGGGGGAAGGGCAAGAGATTGTAAGTTCCTTTGAGTCTCCTACAAGAGAAAAAGCTGGGGATATAAATCCAAACTCTTCTTTCTTCAATCTCCATAACATCCTGACTCCAAACCTTTCCCCTCAACCCCTCTATTTATATCCTAGGAGTGGGTGAGTTCTCCATGTGTTTGAATTTATATATTTTTTCAAATAAAAAATTTGTTAAACTTTTACTCGACTGGTGAATCTTAGGAGAAAAGACCTTACTGTAAACAAACATGCCAAAAGATCCCATATTGTTCCTCTCTCTAATGCAGGTCTGCCCCTTGCTAATTCCACAATCTAAAAGGGGACAGAATGGAGCATTTTGGGTAACAATTGTAATAATGAAGATAAAAAATCGGTGAAGAGTGAAAAGGCAAGCAGGTTGCTTTGTGCCCCACTGCAGAGAAAGCGGGGGTATAAATGAAGAAGAAGAAGAAGAAGAAGAAGAAGAAGAAGAAGAAGAAGAAGAAGAAGAAGAAGAAGAAGAAGAAGAAGAAGAAGAAGAAGAGTTTGGATTTATATCCCCCCTTTCTCTCCTGCAGGAGACTCAAAGGGGCTGACAATCTCCTTTCCCTTCCCCCCTCACAACAAACACTCTGTCAGGTAGGTGGGGCTGAGAGAGCTCAGAAGAATTGTCACTAGCCCAAGTTCATCCAGCTGGCGTGTGTGGGAGTGCACAGGCTAATCTGAATTCCCCAGATAAGCCTCCACAGCTCAGGCGGCAGAGCGGGGAATCAAACCCGGTTCCTCCAGATTAGATATACAAGCTCTTAACCTCCTACGGCACTGCTGCGATGGACTTTAATCTGGAGAACCAGTTTCATTTCCCCACTCACACACATGGAGCCTGCTGGGTGACCTCAGGCCAGTCACAGTTCTTGCTGAACTCTCTTAGCCCACCTGCATCACAAAGTGTCTGTTGTGGGGAGAGGAAGAGAGGGTGATTGAAAGCCATTTTGAGACTCCTTTAAGATAGAGAACCAACTCTTCATTCTCCTTCTTCTACATGAGTAAATAAAAAAAAGATAAACAAATATGACCTGCATGCTTAAAAACAGACCCAACAGAACACAGGCAGAGTCATAGAATCACAGAATCATAGAGTTGGAAGAGACCACAAGAGCCATCAAGACCAACCGCCTGCAATGCAGGAACACACAATCAAAGCACTCCCGACATATGCTCATCCAGCCTTTGTTTAAAAACCTTCGAAGAAGGAGACTCCACCACTCTCCGAGGCAGTGAATTCCATTGTCGAACAGCCCTGACGGTCAGGAAGTTCTTCCTAATGTTTAGGGGGAATCTCTTTTCCTGCACCTTGAATCTATTACTCTGTGTCCTAATCTCTGAGGCAGCAGAAAACAAGCTTGCTCCCTCTTCGACATGGCATCCCTTCAAATATTTAAACATGGTTATTATGTCACCCCTTAACCTATGCTTCTCCAGACTAAACATTCCCAGCTACCTAAGCCTCTCTTCATAGGGCATGGACTCCAGACCCTTTACCATTTTGGTTGCCCTCCTCTGGACCCACTCCAGTCCGTCAATATCCCTCCTGAACAGCGGTGCCCAGAACTGTACACAATATTCCAGGTGAGGTCTAACTAGTGCAGAATAGAGAGGTACAATTACATCAGAGGTGGGATCCAGAGGTTCTCACAGGTTCCCGAGAGTAGGTTACTAATTATTTGTGTGTGCCGAGAGGGGGTTACTAATGGGTGATTTTGCCACATGATTTTTGCCTTAGCTACGCCCCTCCTCTCAGCAGTAGTGCGCAGAACTTGAAGCAGTCTAGCAGGAGGTGCACCGGTGCGCATGGCAGCCTGCGCCTGCGTGCATTCATTTCCCGCCCAAGAACCGGCGCAGCGGCTGTGTCCTTGCCACAGCCCCGCCCAGGAATGCCCCACCCCAGGAATGCCCGGTCACGCTCCCGTCGTGCCCCGCCCATCCCCATTGGCTTAGTCAGCCACAGTTTGAATCCCACCACCATGGGAACCTGTTACTAAACTTTTTGGATCCCACCACTGAATTACATCCCTCGATCTTGACACTATACTCCTATTGATACAACCCAGAGTCCATATTACTTCATTAGAAAACCAACCCCAACTGTAAGATGCATTAGCAAATCCGGGGAAGGGGGTCTCAGGTCAGTGGGTAGAGCATACAGTTGGTCCCAAGTCCAATATCCAGGATCTCCAGCTGAAACTACCAAGAAGCAGGCAACCTGGGAGACCTTTGCTCGACAACTGGAAAGCTGCGGCCTGTCTGAACAGTTAATTCTGACCTTGGCCCATTCCCCACTTACCTTTGTCCGAGGGTTGCTGCACGCAATTTCCAGCGCGCGCAATTCCTGGCGCGCGCCCCGGCTTCCCCACGCAGAGCGCGGGGTCATCAAAAGACGCCATTTGAAAAGGCGCCAGGAATTACGCATGCTGAGGGGGCGCGAGAGTAGGCAGGCGCTAGCTGGTATGCTACTCAGCCTCCCCTGAAGTGGGGAGTGCAGCTGGACCCCACGCTACTTTAGGAGAGTAGCGCGGGGCTTAAGGTAAGTGGGGAAAGGGCCCATGTTAGATCAAATATAACGCAGTGTTGCAAGTCAAATTAGTGCCCTTAATCCATTCAAATGGAGGTCCACTTTCTCAGATGTGAGACAGAGGGCTTCCCGAGAGCTGAGCCAATACAGTAAGCAATGCAGACGTCAGGGAAGATTTCCCCCCTTCCCCATTCTTGAAACAAACCTCAGAACAAGCACACCTCTGGTAACAGAGTATTTATATGTTTTGGACCAAAGTTGCATTGTTTAAATTGACTCGAGTTGCCAGGAGGAAAAGATGGTTGCTTTTTGTCTTCATTTCCTGACTTCTGTATAATTATCCCCATCTCTATTTGAACATTTTTACTGCCTCGTCAGTGAAATAATCTCCCTCGGAAGCACATTCAAATTTATGCATTGCCGTTTCTACTTCTTTCATTTCTTTTGTTCTTGCTTTGTTACAAAGAGAACAATGGCAGGGGAAGGCACCGGCACAAATTAGAGCCGTTTATTCTCATTAACTGATCTCACAAAGGAAACCAGAAAAAGGAGAGAGAGAGAGAGAGAGAGAGAGAGAGAGAGAGAGAGAGAGAGAGAGAGGAATGAACACTGCTCACAGCAGATTTGCCAAATTGTGCTTTATGCTGCAAAGTGGGAGCTCACGAAAATGTGATTTTTGAGATTACTTGTTGCCTGCCAAAAACATGCTGCAAATCAATTTGCCCCAATTTCATCCTGTTTGGGACCCGAGTTATGCCCCTAATATTATTTCCATGTGTTGATTTTTACCTGTGTGGTCTAATCGCCTGCTTTGTCAATAACTCCCATTGCCTGTTCAATAAAAGGACGCTCCCTTGATTATATGCAGAGTTACAATAAAATAAGGGGATCAACAGAGAGAAAGTTATTCCATGAAATCAGTCCTTGTGTCTGCAATCCTAAAAAAAAAACGAAGTCCCCACCATTTCCCAGGAAGTCGGCATCATTTGAAATCGACGGAGCTTGTTTCTAAGGCCATTTCTGCATGGCACAATTATACCAGGTTAAAATTGGTATCTTACAATCCGGGTCTATTTTATCCCGGTTTCTCTTTCACATGGCTGCCTGTTTCTGTGAAGGAATCGAGTGAAGCCCAGGAGGAAATACTCCAGTTGGTTTCGCACAAAGCCCGTGTCTTTTGTATTTACACCACACGCGTAACTGTGCATGTGCAAACATCCCCAGTGTTCCGTGTTCTGATTGGCTGTTGTTTTGGGGGAGTAACAGCGGGAAACGAAACCACCACCACCCCATTTTTCCATTTCTGGCTCCATGTGGAGCACTGGGCATGCTTGCCTTAGGCACTATTTTCCAGTGGCGTACCTAGGCAAACTGGAGCCCTGGGCAAAACCTGAGTTTGATGCCCCCCCAACAACAACCTTTATTAGGCATTGAAAGAATAAAAGAAAGAAAGAAAGAAAACAAGCATTGGCAGGAAGGGGGTGGATTTAAAAGGAGAATCTGGGGAAATTTAGGGTGTGCCTGCTGTTAGGGGTGCAATTATTAAGATAGCAGCACCAAAATTTCAGAGTATCTTCATGAGCCCCTACTGATGATACCACCCATGTTTGGTGAATTTTGGTTCAGGGGGTTCAAATTTATGGACCCTCAAAGGTGTAGCCCCCATCTCCTATTAGCTCCCATTGGAAACAATGGGGGATGGGGACACTCCCTATTTGGACTCCCTAAACCAAACCTTACCAAACCTGGGTGATATCATCAGGATAGTCTCCTGAAAAATCCCTGAAATTTTGGTGCTGCTAGCCTAAAAACTGCGTCTCCTGCAGGCCAAAAACAGAAAAAACACTGAAAATTCAAAAAAAATCCCACCCCTGCATTTTTGGTGCCCGCCACAAGGTGGTGCCCTGGGCAACTGCCCACTTTGCCCAATGGGAGGAACGCCTCTGCTATTTTCCATAGATACACCCCTGGTAATGGGTGAGCAGAAAACGTATTCTTTCCAAATAATGCTTGCCAAAACATATGAGTTTGTGGGTGAACTCATGAAATTGCCTTGTGCCGAGTTTGACCATTGGTCTGTCAAAGTCAATATCATGTACTCTGATTGGGGGCTACTCTCTGGCATCCCTTTCTCATCACTTCCTACCTGATCCTTTTGATAAGTTAACGCTTGAAATGGGGGTCTTGGTTCTGCCTTTTCTTCTTCAACCCCTCCCTTTTCCATTTCAATTTACTTACTCTGTTAAAGAGATCATCAAAACTTTGCTGTCTTCGTTATTTTAATTATTTCTGTATAAGAACATAAGAACATAAGAACAAGCCAGCTGGATCAGACCAGAGTCCATCTAGTCCAGCTCTCTGCTACTCGCAGTGACCCACCAGGTGCCTTTGGGAGCTCACGTGCAGGAGGTGAAAGCAATGGCCTTCTGCTGCTGCTACTCCCGATCCTGGATTTGCAATCTAGGATCAAGGAGGATCAAGATTGGTAGCCACAGATCGACTTCTCCTCCATAAATCTGTCCAAGCCCCTTTTAAAGCTATCCAGGTTAGTGGCCATCACCACATCCTGTGGCAGCATATTCCAAACCAAAGAGAGGAAAATAGAATTTAATCTCCCCCCCCCGCCCCCGCAATCGCAATCCAACTATTTAACTGCTGTCTTTATGCACGTGACTCTGATAAATAATTTGTTGAAATTAGTAATTAAGATTAAATTTTCTACCATCATTATATAATTTAAAGTTATACAAAAAAACCAACAAATGCATATCTTACAAAACCTAACTTAAGCAATACATACAAGGAGCAGCAGTGGCATAGGAGGTTAAGAGCTCGTGTATCTAATCTGGAGGAACCAGGTTTGATTCCCAGCTCTGCCTCCTGAGCTGTGGAGGCTTCTCTGGGGAATTCAGATTAGCCTGGGCACTCCCACACACGCCAGCTGGGTGACCTTGGGCTAATCACAGCTTCTCGGAGCTCTCTCAGCCCTACCTACCTCACAGGGTGTTTGTTGTGAGGGGGGAAGGGCAAGATTGTAAGCCCCTTTGAGTCTCCTGCAGGAGAGAAAGTGGGGGTATAAATCCAAACTCTTCATAGAAAGCCTAATAGGGGAGGGAGGCAAATTCACCTCTAGACCCTACCCCGCTGGCTGTAAGGCTGAACACACTCAGACAAAGCTAACTGTAGAAAAGGAACTTTATTGAATTATGTCCCCCTAACTACAGGATGCTGGAACTGAGGATTCTTGTCCTCAGTTCCAGTATTTATACTATTTACAAAAACAGGCAGCAACCAATCAGTTTTTCCCCTCCCCCAGCTCCTGGCATCTCATTGGCTCCAAAGCTCCGGTGGGATGTAGCTTCCTAGTTTGTTTTCCCACTCTTTGTGGAAAAAGGCAGGGGCCAGTGCATGCTGGGAGTTGCAGTCCTGGCAGCTGGCACAAGTAGCAAATCCACCAGCAGAGGGGCAGATATTGTTTGTTTGTTTGTTTATTAGATTTTAAACCGCCCACCCACAAAGGGCTCTGAGCGGTGTACAACAGGCCCAAAACAACATTATGCACACAGGCCAGAACAATATTTCACACAATAAAATTAAGTTAAGTTAAAACCATTTACAAACTCTACAAAACATAGCAGCATTAATATAGTACAATAAAGTACAACAACATTCCAAGGAGTGCGACGCCCGATCCCAAGGCCGGGAGGGGGCAGCAGTATTAAGTAGATGCTATATTGGGCGTGCCAGTGATGGAATGGCACGCAACACAGGGGCATCCTGGAGGAGGAATCCGTGGCCAGCCTCACCAAAAGCCCGGTGGAACAAAACCTTTTTGCAGGCCCTGCGGAATTCATCAAGATTCCGCAGGGCCCGCACATCTGAGGGAAGGGGGTTCCATCAGAGGGCTCATTTTAAAGAAATAATATTTAGATAGTTTACACCTCAACATATTTTAGTTATGTTTTTACTTTTGTATGTGGGTATCCAGAAGCTGTGTGGCAATGCGGCACCCAAACCCAAAAGTGGCCACCATGTCCTAGCTCTATCTGCCCAGGACACTGCGCTGGCATGGCTGGGGACATTCTGTGGCATTCTTGGGGTAGAACTGACCTTAGTCCTCTTCCTTCCGGTGTTTGGGGCTGGGAGTGCAATGCTTTTTTGGGTTCCATAAGTCCACTGAACCCAATGGAGGGTTTTCTGGAGGTGGGGAGTTATTTTTTCCAAGTCTTCAGAGAACCTTTTAGGGTTGCCAGGGCCGTGCCACAGTAGAGCCATCCCTGGTTGCCCAGAGTTTTGGATTGGGGTGTAAATCATATAATTCAATTGAATTAACCAAAATAGAAAATCAGTCCTACTTCCCTATATCCTAATTTAATCTTCCATCGTTTGCAATCAAGTCTACGGAGATATCTTTAAAATACTTACTTTAACCTGCTCCTTTGGTTTGTTTGTTTGTTTGTTTGTTTCTTTGTTTGTTTGTTTGTTTGTTTATATACCGCCCTCCCCCGAAGGGCTCAGGGAGGTAAACATGAATATACAAATAGAGCACAAAATAAAATCAATAAATCTCAGATCATTAAATAAATCATAGTAAATGGCTCTATAGTCTTTGAATCATTAAAACCTCTGAATCATTAAAAGCAGTGTATTAATATCAAATACAATAAATAATACAATAAGAGGCAACCTACTAACCAATCCCCTAAAAGAGGGGAGAGATGGCAGGATCCACAGATGTTAACGGGGGGGGGGCATCAGCGGCCAGCCTCCCCAAAGGCCTGGCGGAACAGCTCAGTCTTGCAGGCCCTGCAGAACTCGTTGAGATGTCTGGAAGATGGAACTGCATGAACCTCTCAATCACTCTCAACGTTCTCAGTGCTCCCAAGATGTACAGTTTCCATTTATCATCAGAATTGCCTAGTGTGGTAGCTTAGAGTGAGAAAGAGGCCTACTGTTATCACTAAGCTTCATGGTGGAATGAGGATTTGAGATAAGTCCACGATGTTGCCCATCCTAGGAGTAGCAGTGGTTAAGAGCAGGTGTACTCTAATCTGGAGGAACCGGGTTTGATTCCCCACTCTGCTGTTTGAGCTGGGAAGGCTTATCTGGGGAATTCAGATTAGCCTGTGCACTCCAACACATGCCAGCTGGGTGACCTTGGGCTAGTCACAGTTCTTCTGAGCTTTCTTAGCCCCATCTATCTCACAGGGGGAGGGGAAAGGAGTTTGTAAGCCCCTTTAAGTCTCCTACAGGAGAGAACGGTGGGATATAAATCCAGCTCTTCTTCTTCATCATCCTCATGGAACCGGTAGTCACCAAATCTAAATGTGGCGTAGGAGGTTAAGAGCTCATGTATCTAATCTGGAGGAACCGGGTTTGATTCCCAGCTCTGCCGCCTGAGCTGTGGAGGCTTATCTGGGGAATTCAGATTAGCCTGTACACTCCCACACACGCCAGCTGGGTGACCTTGAGCTAGTCACAGCTTTTCGGAGCTCTCTCAGCCCACCTACCTCACAGGGTGTTTGTTGTGAGGGGGGAAGGGCAAGGAGATTGTCAGCCCCTTTGAGTCTCCTGCAGGAGAGAAAGGGGGATATAAATCCAAACTCCTCCTACTCCTCCTCCTACTATTACTACTACTACTCCTCTTCTTCTTCTTCTTCTTCTTCTTCTTTTTCTTTTTCTTTTTCTTTTTCTTTTTCTTTTTCTTTTTCTTTTTCTTCTTCTTCTTCTTCTTCTTCTTCTTCTTCTTCTTCTTCTTCTTCTTTCTTCTTCTTCTTTCTTCTTTCTTCTTCTTCTTCTTCATATCCACAAAATGCCTCCAGCAAACAGAGGGCAATTTGATTTCCACATCTAAGGTCCTTCAAGGACACGGCTTCATACCAGTGACGAAGGAGCCAGAGTTTTAGCCGTTTCCCATTCTATTTTAGGTGACACGCCCCATCAAATGTCACTGAACAGTGGCCATAGATTGACCATTCCAGATGTGACAGGATGACTGAACTACGAGGGCAGCACAGAACGGGAGAGTTGATTTACAGCTCAAAAAGTCTTGTTCCTTTTTCCACCTGACTGCTTAGCTTGACATATTATCCCTTGGAGTTTCCAAGGACTTGTTTCTAAGCTTGCGGAAGAACTGCCGCAAAATGCTACTTTGTAGGGTCTGTAAAATCTGATGTCAGTAAAACCCTTCGCTAATCTGCCTACACAAAAGGCAAACAATTTCAAGTTCAGTGTCAATTTCCATAAACATGACAATATCCGACTTGGTATCCGCCACACACTCAAGCACACTTGAAATGGAAAGTCTAATTAGACCTCTGGAGTACACATGAATTACCCTTATTGTTTTGCTGTTTGAACTTATGCTAAAAGGCAAGGAAACCTTTGCTTCATTGGGCTTCCCTCCTTCCTTGGTCTAGATTTGTTTGTCTAACTTTATTGCTGTGATTGCACCTCTATGATAATTTGAACGATGTCAACCCCACCAACGTGTTTCTCAAGAGTTCTCCTTGACACAGTAGTTCACATTTGTGTTGGGAGTTGAGTAAAAAAATAATGTGTTCCCTCTTAGCCAAGATCCTTGGTAATCACTTCACTTGTTTCAGAGGGTAGCTGTGTGGGTCAGTTGTGCTACAGCTAGATTGGAGCCAAGGAGCACCTTGGAAACCAACAAGTTTTGGGGGCAGGGGTGAAAGATTTCAAGAGTCAAGGGCCTATTATGCAAGATACAAAATAATTGTGGCTGACGTGACACGGAGGGCTGAAACTTCCCACATACATCTTAGCAAAGCTTCAGAGCCACTAACAGAGCCACTAACAGGGAGCAGCAGTGGCGTAGGAGGTTAAGAGCTCGTGTATCCAATCTGGAGGTTTGATTCCCAGCTCTGCCGCCTGAGCTGTGGAGGCTTATCTGGGGAATTCAGATTCGCCTTTGCACTCCCACACATGCCAGCTGGGGGACCTGGGGCTAGTCACAGCTCTTCTGAGCTCTCTCAGCCCCACCTACCTCACAGGGTGTTTGTTGTGAGGGGGGAAGGGCAAGGAGATTGTCAGCCCCTTTGAGTCTCCTGCAGGAGAGAAAGGGGGGATATGAGTCCAAAACTCTTCTTCTTCTCTAACTAGAAAGAACGGAGGATACTTTGAGTCCCAATAGATAGGGTGAAGACCAGATAGCTCCACTAGATATTAAAATTAAATTGCATATACCTGAAGCTGCGATGCCGACTGACAATGTGGAGGAATAGATGAAGGGATTTAACTTAATCAAAACCATGTTCTCCACATGGCTGTCAGTGGTTTTGAAGGGGTGGGGGAGAATATCCTTCTAAAACTTTTTTTCTTGCCCTGAAAGGTTGATGTGGCATTGCAGTTTGGGGCTTAAAGCAAGCCACAGCTCAATCGACAAACTGCAACATGACTGTTAGCTTCTGGCCTGTTCTTGAACTTAGCAGAAGAAAACAGCAGTGGTGTAATGCCAAAGGGCCAGGGGGTGCGTGATGCACCGGGCACGTGCCAGTGTGGGGGCATGGCAGAGGTATGGTGGGGGCATGGCGTGGGCATTCTGGGGCATTCTGGGGGCATTCCGAGGCATTCCAGGGATGTTCCATGGCGAGGGTGGGCAGGGGTATGGTAGGGGCGCAGGGTGTACAAGGGGCCCCGGGCGCAACTCCTCCTCGCTCCAGCCCTGGGAAATAGTCTCTACAAACAGTTGAGTCAATCTATCTCATTAATTGGACCATGTCTTGGGAAGAAGAAGAAGAAGAAGAAGAAGAAGAAGAAGAAGAAGAAGAAGAAGAAGAAGAAGAAGAAGAAGAAGAAGAAGAAGAAGAAGAAGAAGAAGAAGGAGAAGGAGAAGGAGAAGGAGAAGGAGAAGGAGAAGGAGAAGGAGAAGAGGAGGAGGAGGAGGAAGAGGAAGAGGAGGAGGAGGAGGAGAAGAAGAAGAAGAAGAAGAAGAAGAAGAAGAAGAAGAAGAAGAAGAAAAAGGAGAAGGAGAAGGAGAAGGAGAAGAAGAGGAGGAGGAGGAGGAGGAGGAGGAGTTTGGATTTATATCCCCCCTTTCTCTCCTGCTGGAGACTCAAAGGGGCTGACAATCTCCTTGCCCTTCCCCCCTCACAACAAACACCCTGTGAGGTAGGTGGGGCTGAGAGAGCTCCGAGAAGCTGTGACTAGCCCAAGGTCACCCAGCTGGCGTGTGTGGGAGTGTACAGGCTAATCTGAATTCCCCAGATAAGCCTCCACAGCTTATCTTTAGAACCTTTCGAAACTATACTTGAGACTATATAAGCCAAGGAACCCCATGGTGCAGAGTGGTAAACTGCAGCACTTCAGACAAGCTCTGCTCACAATCTGAGTTCAATCCCGACAGAAGTCAGTTTCAGGTAGCCGGCTCAAGGTCGGCTCAGTTTTCTATCCTTCTGAGGTTGGTAAAATGAGTACCCAGGTTGTTAGGGATGAAGTGTAGACTATTGGGAAAGGCATTGGCAAGCCATCCTGTAATTACAGTCCGCCTAGTAAATGTTGTGATGCGATGTCAGTCCATGATTCAGTCATGACCTGGTGCTTCTACAGGGGACTACCTTCTACTTTATGTAAGAAGTCACCTTTGCCCCCCAAAAAGGACAAGTAAGAATCTCCAGGTTGGTTTTCGACACTCTTTGGAACATAGCTGATGAGTTTCATTTTGATAGATGATACCACACTCGGGGGAAAAATGAGAACCGACTAATATTCAGGTCCCCCCAAAACCAATATCCAAATGTGTCATTCATTGAGCATACAAGAAGTACCTTGGTTTAATTCTCCATGAAGTAGCACCAGAAGAGATGAAAGGGAATGGACAAGTGAATCTGTCAGATTCAGCTGACTGGAAGTAACGCTGATGTTCTGTGATGCCAAGACGACAGTTTGGCGTCTTCTTTGTGCTGTGAAGTAGGAACGAAGCGAGCGCCAAAAAGAATCCGATCATCCCCCCCTATGAGTTGTCATTTAATGCCACAGAAACTCTTCACTTTATATGTATGAAGCTCCTTATGAATTTTAACACATTTCATTACTCATATGTCAAGTGTTGAGCATGAGCTTTCAGAGAGAGAAGGGGGGGGGAAGAAAGAGGGGAAGTAATAATAGAAGGACAAAGCGCTCGCATGGCCCTTAAATAATATGGATGTGAAACAAATCTGGAAATTACACACCAAATTAAATATCTCAATTGAAGGAGTACGACAGACAAGCCAACGTTTACCTCTGGGAGGGGAGGCATCTGAGTATTTGTTTCAGTATCTGTGTAGTGAAAACGGTCCAGAGGAGACAATGTCACACAAAGCTTGCCAATGTAAGCTCAAGAAGCTGTCTTGTGGTGTCTTCTCTGTATACTGCACACAGTGTACTGAAATGACTAAAATTAATTTTACAAGTCCCCCCCCCCCCCGCACAGCAAAGTAAATAGCTAAGTGGTTTTACTTATATATTTGTATATTTAATTTTTTTTACCCTACCCTTTTCTAAGAACATAAGGACATAAGAACAAGCCAGCTGGATCAGACCAGAATCCATCTAGTCCAGCTCTCTGCTACTCGCAGTGGCCCACCAAGTGCCTTTGGGAGCTCACATGCAGGAGGTGAAAGCAATGGCCTTCTGCTGCTGCTGCTGCTCCCGAGCACCTGGACAGTTAAGGCATTTGCAGTCTCAGATCAAAGAGGATCAAGATTGGTAGCCATAGATCGACTTCTCCTCCATAAATCTGTCCAAGCCCCTTTTAAAGCTATCCAGGTTAATAGTCATCACCACCTCTTGTGGCAGCATATTCCAAACACCAATCACACGTTGCGTGAAGAAGTGTTTCCTTTTATTAGTCCTAATTCTTCCCCCCAGCATTTTCAATGAATGCCCCCTGGTTCTAGTATTGTGAGCAAGAGAGAAAAAGTTCTCTCTGTCAACATTTTCTACCCCATGCATAATTTTATAGACTTCAATCATATCCCCCCTCAGCCGTCTCCTCTCCAAAATAAAGAGTCCCAAACGCCCCCCCACACACAGCAAAGTAAATAGCTAAGTGGTTTTATTTACATATTTGTATGTTTAATTTTTTTAACCACGCCCTTTTCTGATTGGGGTTCAGCTCAAGATGGCTAATAGTTAAAATAAATGAATATGCTAGGCAATATTCAGATGACTATTTAAAATCTTACCCAAATATAAAAGACCGCGCCACAAGATTAATATCATTAATAGGGAGAAAAAATCAGGGAGGAAGTGAAAAGAAAAGAAAGGGGAGAGAAGGGAAGCCCGCTAGCATGAAGCTGTCGCAGTCTTCACCTGTAGGTCTAGTTGAGTACCTTAGTCTTACAGGGCTTCCAGAACTGAGCCAGGTCTCTCAAGACCTGGGTCTCATTAGGTAGGGAGTTCCAACAGACTAGAGGACAGTCAGACACTTTTTGGGCTCGGGACCACTAGTAAGTTGTTGCAGGTTGAGCGTAACCTTTTGTCCAGGCATGCTAAAATTGCACGAATAACAGTCTGTTTTAAACAAGACACCATCCTGGCAGGCTCTTCTTGCCTGCCAGCACTATGCGTCAATCAAGCCTCAATTCCACCAGTCCATGGGAACTGGAACAGAAGGAAAGGGACACAGTAGCCAATTATGCACAAGGTGTCAGCTGTGCTATGGGAGAGAATGCCCATCATGGCAAGATTTCTTGTATGGACGTATTTCCTTGCGCCCCGCTTGCACTTTCCATTCTCTCTGCTGCAAGTGAGACCACTTCTGGTGCAACTTTTAATTTGCTTCACCACCAGAGCAGGCAGATTTGACAGTTTGCCTCAGACGTCTTCCCTCCACCCATAGCCAGCCTTCTCACTCCCTCGCACTGCCATCTACCCCTTCCCCCTCAACCCCATTCCATGTTGCCAGCTCCCCCCTGCTTCTCCAAATGCTCATACTAAGGTTTCATTATCTCAATATAATAATAACAGAGTTGACTTTTCCAAGGAACAGTATAAGCAGGGTCTTTTTTTGGTTCCACTCTGCCTCCCCTGCTCTACTTCCGCCCTCCCCATGATCAGGAGGGCTTTTGACAACTTTGCTTCAAACAAGCCTCTGTTTGAAAACAGTTTTCCTGCAGCAGCAGCAGCAGGAGAAAGAAAGAGAGTGAGTAGAGGGGAAGGGAAGGGAGGGGATCTAGAACCTGTGGCGTAGGAGGTTAAGAGCTCGTGTATCTAATCTGGAGGAACCGGGTTTGATTCCCAGCTCTGCCGCCTGAGCTGTGGAGGCTTATCTGGGGAATTCAGATTAGCCTGTACACTCCCACACACGCCAGCTGGGTGACCTTGGGCTAGTCACAGTTCTTCGGAGCTCTCTCAGCCCCACCCACCTCACAGGGTGTTTGTTGTGAGGGGGGAAGGGCAAGGAGATTGTAAGCCCCTTTGAGTTTCTACAGGAGAGAAAGGGGGATATGAATCCAAACTCTTCCTCCTCCTCCTCCTCCTCCTCCTCCTCCTCCTCCTCCTCTTCTTCTTCTTCTTCTTCTTCTTCTTCTTCTTCTTCTTCTTCTTCTTCTTCTTCTTCTTCTTCTTCTTCTTCTTCTTCTTCAGCAGTGTGTGGTCCATGGGATTGCTTTGCCTCTTTCTTTTGTGAGGAATCTTTTGGGAAAGGGGTTATAATATCTATATACCTGCTAACATAGGTATATTGATATTACTACAATTTAAAGGGTTTTAACAAAGACCTTTATTTTGCAACCATGGGTGTGATGATGTCCGTCCTCATTACAAAGAACAAATCTATTTTCTGTTTTGTGTGTTTTATTCATGTGCTGTCATGTAGGAGCTGGCTCCAAGCTGCTCTCACACTTCTCGGAGTTCTCCAATTGGTGCAAGTGAAATGTCCCTCACGAGGGAAGCAGATTTGAGTCATCCACTAGGGTAAAGTTTGCATACACACTCACTCACACCAATCTTTTGGATCTTTAAGTAGTGACTGGACTCAAATCCCGCTCTTCTCCTGCAAATCAAACACGGCTGCCCTTTGAAACCTCCAAGGCTGTGTATATCAGTGGTAGGTTCCACCCAGTCTTCAGGAATGGTTGTTATGGCAGGGAAATGAACCAAGCCGTGGTTCCTTTTTTTAAAAAAATTCAATAAATAAAAAACAAAAGACACAGTGTAGCTATCAGCAAAAGAGGAAAGTAACCACCGAATCAAAGCTGCTAATATTATCATAAATATCCTGTGGAGTGTCCGAGACTTAATGATACCAAAAGGACTCTATATGAAAGTGCAAAACACAGTCCATGAACAATAAATGCAGTGGTCTTTTCAGTAGGTTCAGTCTATGCTAGAGAAGGAGATCTCAAAGTTAATTCTTAGGATTATACATTGAAGCATGACTAGGTATAAGAATTTCCGAATGATATCAACTTCCTAAATCAAAAATCCACTCTCTAGGTTTAATACTTGAAGATCTCTGTATGCTGTCACCCAGAGAGATTCTGCAAACCTTAAAAAGCAGACTTCTAGAACAGGAATACTACATCTTGTTGGGCCAAGCAAATAAATCATGCTCACCCCTTTCTGTCGGAATAGTACCAGAACAGGGGCACATTGCCAAATATCTTGAACTATTAACTGAACCCCAACAGAGATGGATTATTACAAGGGCCAGATGCAATACTTTTCCATCGGCCATTACAAAAGGTTGCTACCTATCTATCCCTCTCCAGGATCGGGTCTGTCCACACTGTAAAAACCAAGTGGAGACTCTTGCTCACATTATACTTGACTGTCCGAGATATGTGGGTATTAGGAATTTCTCTCCTGGGCGGGTCTTAGACAAATCTGAAAGAGACTCTGACAACTCTGTTGTGGAGTTTTTATTAAATAACACAGAGGCCATGCTCTTGGGAAAAGTAGCAAAATTTCTTTTACAAGTGACAGAATTTTCTAAGTAACGTCCAATGCTAGAGACAGTTTATCTGTCTGTGTTTTGAATGTACTTTTGATGTGTACTTCAGAAATGTCTGTAATGCTCTGGAGCCTATTTTAATATGCCTAATAAAGGTTGTTGTATTATTGATATAAGAATTGATGAAAAATATAGGAAACACAAGTTTACCATGGACAACGTTCTTGCCACTTCTCAGCTTGATGGGAGGAAGTTTGCTACTTACCAACTTGACTGGAGACAGTGAATTATTAAGTCTTCATATACCAGACTTGCCCACTGGGAAACTGCACATTATCATCTGTTCACAGCACGGCTTTTTCCATCTGTGAATGGGGTACTATTGAATTTAAGACTTGTCCTGTGAATGTAGAGATTGTTTTAAGGTTTGTCGTTTGTATTTAGTGACTGTCAACTTACAGAGATAATGATGATGTCCCAATAGAGGTGTCCATGTTTGTGAGGCCATACTGTTGAAACGGCTATATTTATGTCTTGTATTGGATAGCACAGATTGAGCCATAAGAGGAACCTACTGAAGGGACCTTTGTATTTATTGTTCATGTAGTGCATAGAGCATTTTTGGCATCATTAAAGCACTTGACACTTCACAGGGTATTTATGATGTTATTAGCAGCTTAGATACGGTGGCTACTATTCTTTTTAAAAGCGAACATTCAAAATCTGTATGCTGCACTGGCTAAAAGTATAAATAAGCGATGGGAGAAGATCTTCAGCTTTTGAATGAGGAGACAAGTCATAACATCTCCACAAAGTGTCATGATTTCCCAAAAGAGGTGGGAGCCCAATCCATGTGTGTATGTGTGTGCGTGTTTGAATTGGCACTTGGAGATGGTACAGGGCCATGCTGGTGCATTTTCTGGGAGGGTAAACTGGAAGGTTCCAAACCTGGGAAGTTTCTGCACATTCCAAATATCCTGGGATGGGCAAGTGAAATATCTTGGTTTGTGCAAGTTTTCCCCATGGTTCCCAGTGCTAAAGTGGGCCTGCCCCAGTGTTGCCCTGTGATATTTTCCTTAGCCTGGGATTTTCAAAAATTCTTCTCAAATATCCCATGGTCACCCCGCTTTCATACAAACACCACAGGAGCAGAAACGGTTTATTCTTCTCAAATATCCCATGGTCACCCCGCTTCTGTACAAACACCACAGGAGCAGAACCGGTTTATTCTTCTCAAATATCCCATGGTCACCCCGCTTCTGTACAAACACCACGGGAGCAGAACCGGTTTATTCTTCTCAAATATCCCATGGTCACCCCGCTTCTGTACAAACACCACGGGAGCAGAACCGGTTTATTCTTCTCAAATATCCCATGGTCACCCCGCTTCTGTACAAACACCACGGGAGCAGAACCGGTTTATTCTTCTCAAATATCCCATGGTCACCCCGCTTCTGTACAAACACCACAGGAGCAGAACCGGTTTATTCTTCTCAAATATCCCATGGTCACCCCGCTTCTGTACAAACACCACGGGAGCAGAACCGGTTTATTTTTCCTGCCTCGCTTCTCAGTCAACCAATCAAGAGGCGCTGCATTTGCACCTGTGGGGATGCCCTTGCAGTGTAAATACAAAAGACCCAGGCTCACGAGGAACAAACTGGACTATTTCCTCCTGGTCCTAACTTGGCTCCTGGAAAGAAACGGGCAGCCGTGTGGAGGGAGAAAGTGGGATAAAATAGACCCAGTTTGTAAGATATCGGTTGTAAACCAGTATAATCATGCCATGCGGAAAAGGCCCTGGGTGAGCTTGTGCTGCACAAAACACTGCACCACCCAACCTGGAAAAGCCTGCATTGTGCAAAGCCATGCCCAGTAAGGGTATTACTGGGGGACAGAGATGACTTTAGTTAGGTTTTGGAGCCAGGAACACCCCGGCACAGGCCTTGGACTTATGCCACCCAAAATGGCGGTGTAAATCAGTTTAACCCTACCGGGGGCTTTCAATTGGCTGGGGAGTTTTTGGACCTTGCTGACTTCCCTCACCACCTGGAAGTCCTCTGGAGGCAATGCAGCAATGCAGCAAAAGTCTCTTCCCCGACTGCCAGAGCCTTTTTGATTGGGCGACACATTTTTCATACATCTCTGCAAAAACGCAGTGGCGCTTCTTTGCAAGGTCAGTTCGATTCCAAACAGAACATCCAGATTTGGAGTGCTAAATGTTTCATCATTCACGAGAATCTTAATGCAAAGGTTTTTTTTTTAATTGAGTTCATTTTCCTCGCAATGAGCAGAATTCTTTTTAAAAGCATAACTTGCTATTCGGGGACTTTATGGGAATTGTTTATGGCTTGTTTGTGCTTTCTCCAAAGAAGCTGTCAAATATATGTAAATCTGTGTAGATTGTTAAGCATAAATTGTTTTTTAGTACCTTCTGCTCTTATCTTAATGACTAAAAATATCTGTATTAGGGAAAGTTAATTTTGTCATGCTCCGATTTTATACCAGGGAGTGCAACAACCTGATAGCAAATCTATATTATTGTTACTTCCCAGTTAATCAAAAATGTAATTATGACTTTTAATTAGAAAAGTAAAAAGGGGCTGACTCCTAGCTTAACAATGATTGCATTTGGGTGGGCGGGGAGTTTGTCATAATGGGCTCTGAAAGATAATGGGAGCCCTGGAATAAGCACAACACCATTATCTTCAAGTTGCTATACCCTGTTCCACATAAAGACCTACGTAAAATTGTAATTTCATCAGCCATTTCCTCCTGCGCCCCCCCCCCCCGGGCTCCATGTCCCCCACTCATCATCTAATTTGCACCAGACTGCAATGAGTGGGGGTTTGGAGCACGTGGGGGGGGGGCAGGAGGAAATGGTGAAAAAATAAAAGTGAACAGGCTACCGTTTCATACACGCGACAGCAATGAATGGCGGCCTGGAGACGGTAAAAATGCCGTCTCCAGGCCGCCATTCGCACAGGGGCGCAGCTGCATTGCAGCCGCGCCGCCCTCGCGCCGCCCGCCCGTCATGAAGCCGCCGTTTCCCCAGAGTGCTTGGAAGCGGTCTTTTTGGGGAAACGCCGCCTCGAAGCCGCTGCCGACGCGCCTCGAAGCCTCGGCGACACGCCGGAGGCTCGGGGACATGCCAGGTCGGCCGGCGCCAGCGCTCCGCGGCGCCGGCTGCCTGGCTGTTTCCAGGACCGTCCATGCGGACGGTCCCAGCGGCGTCGGGTCGGCGTCATAAACGCCAACCCGGCTGCTTCCGCCTTCGTGCGGAAACGGCCACAGTGTTACTTAGGTCTTTATGTGGAACAGGGTAGAAATGGAATTTAGCTTCCTATTGAAACTCCTGTAAATAGGTTTCACAATTTTTTGGAAATATATTTTCAAAAAGCTGTGATCACTAACCACGTGGAGAAATCAATCCTTGATTTGCTTGCATTGCAAAACTACTGCATCATGTCATTGTGTCCCACACGAACATATGTAACAATTGCTGTGAATGGCAGGCCTTGTACTTTGATGTTTCGACAGTTAATGCTGGTTTCGTCAATAGTTTGAAATGGCCCAACAATCTGAAGCCATCGTCTCCTCCAGTCAGATGTGACTGCAAATTCTGAAACCGTCCAAGACCTTGCAAAATCTGCTTCCTCTAACCAAAAATAAATGTACACATTGAGTTGTGATGACTCTTTCATAACTGTTTTTGAATCTGAAAAGATGATAATATTATTTAGGCTTCTACATGTCTCAGGCCTGTGGCCTCCTAACAGTTTTGGGCACCTTGTCTTTTTTCTGTCACGCAAACCAGACAAGATAAACTACTATAATTATTTTTGATATCCACTTGCTGCTGTTCTGGATTACTGAAAGGTTTCTGGCATTGTTTTTAAAAAATGAAATAGTCCATGATATTAACCAATGCCAAATCCATTAATGCTTTTTGATCATTAAGGCAAAATCACATCTGTTCTTACAGAATATCCATTATTATTTTATAGCACTTCCAGGTTTTCTTGGCATTTCACCATTAGCCAGGGGTAATTCTTCTGACAGTATCTGGTGGCTTTAATACCCTGGGGAAAGAAGCATGAGATCAGTGTGATATCGCTTTTCCCTCCTCCCCGGTAGTTTCAGGCTAATTTTCTTTGCTCGTCATTTGTCCTAGAATCCCCTCAGAGGCCAGTATCAGAAGAGGAGGAAGAGGAGTGGTGGTGGTGGTGGAAGAGGAAGAGGAGAAGAAGAAGAGGAGGAGTTTTGATTAATACTCTGCTTTTGTTCAACTGTAAGTAGTCTCAAAGCAGTTTACAAACGCCGGGCCTTTCCTCACTCTCCCCTATCCCCCCTATGCCGCGCGCTGCTCTTAGTGTGCGGCATCCCCATACAAGCACCTCGGCGCCCCTTAATGCACTTCGCAGTTTCTGCTTTGCTTTCACATCCTGCATGTGAGCTCCCAAAGGCACCTGGTGGGCCACTGTGTAGCAGAGAACTGGACTAGATGGACTCTGGTCTGATCCAGCTGGCTTGTTCTTATGTTCTTATCAAAAGGCGCCCTTTGCAAGAGCGCTAGGGATGCCGCGCGCTGAGGGGGCGTGACAGCGGCAGCATCGGGGCGGCTGCGCTGTCGCCGCCCCTGTCGTGGGGAGTGCCGGAGGACCCCGCGCTACTGTCCTCAAGTAGCGCAGGGCTTAAGGTAAGTGGAGAAAGGCCCTCCTTCCCTTCTCTCCCCACAACAGACATCTTGTGAGGCAGGTGGGGGCGAGAGAGAACTGCGACTAGGCTGAGGTCACCCAGCAGGCTTCATGTGGAGAAAGGGGAAAAAATCCAGTTCACCAGATAAGAAGCCAACACTCTTATGAAGGAGTAGGGAATCAAATCTGGTTCTCCAGATTAGAATCCACCCCTCTTAACCACCATACCATGCTGATGTCACCCATGAGTTCTCACATCTCAAATGAGCCCTGAAGCTAGCCCATCCTACAGCCAGTTCTCTAGGAGGTGCAGTAAATGAACCACAGAAGAATTGGGGTCCATCCAACACTTGATTTTTTGTTAGGGTGATTTTGCCATAGTTTTACTGATGGGTGAATTTCATCCATCAGAAATGGACTTGGCAAATCAAGCTATGTAAATAGTGAAGTGGGAAAAAAACAACCCAAGCAACTGCCAGAAGACAGCTTTCGGTCTCAAGATTTGAATGGTTGCATTCCCTAGGGCAGGGGTCTGTAACCTGCGGCTCTCCAGATGTTCATGGACTACAATTCCCATCAGCCCTTGCCACCATGGCCAATTGGCCATGGTGGCAGGGGCTGATGGGAATTGTAGTCCATGAACATTTGGAGAGCCGCAGGTTGCAGACCCCTGCCCTAGGGTAACTTGAAGAACATGGTAGTCTCTAGCCCACACCCCTGTGAGATCAGAAACCACCTTACATTAAGGGTGATGAATGGTGGCAGTAGAGAGCTCTCTCTCCCTCATCCCAAGAATACTGGGGAAGGTAGTTAAGAACATAAGAAAGAGCCTGCTGGATCAGGCCAATGTCCATCTAGTCCAGCACTCTGCTACTCGCAGTGGCCCACCAGATGCCTTGGGGAGCTCACATGCAGGAGGTGAAAGCAATGGCCTTCTGCTGCTGCTGCTCCCGAGCACCTGGTCTGCTAAGGCATTTGCCATCTCCAATCAAGGAGGATCCAGATTGATAGCCATCGACCAACTTCTCCTCCATAAATCTGTCCAAGCCCCTTTTAAAGCTATCCAGGTTAGTGGCCATCACCACCGCCTGTGGCAGCATATTCCAAACACCAATCACACGTTGTGTGAAGAAATGTTTTCCTTTTATTAGTCCTAATTCTCCCCCCCCCCCCAGCATTTTCAATGGATGCCCCCTGGTTCTAGTATTGGGAGAAAAAGAGAAACATTTCTCTTTGTCAACATTTTCTACCCTATGCTTAATTTTATAGACTTCAATCATATCCCCCCTCAGATGTCTCCTCTCCAAACTAAAGAGTCCCAAACGCTGCAGCCTCTCCTCATAGGGAAGGTCTCTCCAGTCTCTCAATCATCCCTGTTGCCCTTCTCTGCACTTTTTCTATCTCTTCAATATCCTTTTTGAGAACTGGCAACCAGAACTGAACACAGTACTCCAAGTCTGGTCACACCTGAAGTCCATTCATTCCCTAGAGTCTTATGCCTGGAATGCTGTTGTGAAAATTAATACAGAAAGGGTAAGTGCCTTCTTCCTAGCGCTTATCGAAGTATCCAAGTAAATGGGTAGGTAAGTGGGATGAAGCCTGGAACAATCCCAAACTGGAAAATATTTATCAGATTGTAATGCTTACCTACAATTGGAAATAAACGGTACAGGCCTTTTCTGCCCAAGCTACTTACATAGTTTCCAACCCACTCATGAAACATTTGCTTCATGGAGTTTTGCATATTTTCCTCCCAGTTTGGTTCTGAAAACTTTTCCAAGCACCTTTTGCCTTGGTGTTTCTGAAAACGCTTTTACAGTTTTGTTTTTCACTGAAACGTTTCCAAGCTAGCTTTTCTCACAGTGTGAACATACTTGAAAATATGTTTCTTTCCTGCCAAAATGGTGGGCTGTTATCCACAGGTGCCATCTCTCTCTCTGTATGAATATCACACATGCCAGAATGATACCAGAGGCAGAATTAACTTTAAATGTTGTTATTAACAGTGGTTAGAAACAATGACTCTGGCCGTTTCTGCACGGCGGTGGAAGGGGTCGGGTCAGCATAGATGACGCCGACCCGATCCTTCTGGGACCGTTCGCATGAACGGTCCGAGAACCTCCCAGGACGATGGCACAGAGCTGCGCCGTTGTCAGGCCGACCTACCTGTCCTGCGGCCCTCCGGCATGTTGCCGAGGCCAGGGTACACGCCCCCTGCCCTGCGCGACCGCTCCAGAGTCGCAGGGCAGAGGGGGCGTGTCCCCAGGCCTCGGCGACGTGCCAGAGGGCCGCAGGACAGGTAGGTCGTCCGGACATGAGGGGAGGGAAGGCGCCTTGGAGCCGTCGTTTTCCAAAAATTTCACTGGGGAAGCGAGGTTGGAAAACGGTGGCTTCGCGCCGCTCGGGCGGTGCGGCTGCGAAGCAGCTGCACCCCCTGTGTGAACGGCTCCCTGGGGACGGCGTTTTTGCCGTCCACAGGGTGCCGTATTCCACCCGTGCGAAAAGGGCCTCTGAATAAAGTAATTAGGCTAGAACACCTTTGTACTGAAGCCAAATTTATATACTATGTGGCCTGGATTGCACGGTAAACTTGTATAAATTCAGTTTAAGAATATTCCTTGGTAGGAGTAGATGAGAACTCATGCTTGAGACAATTCTTTTGTGTGTAGTACATAGGGATAGTGGTGTACATTTAAACAAAAAAAATACATGTGGAATAAAACTACCTGCCAATAGCCAAACCCTGAAGAAGCATCTCCCATTTCCTTGTCATGAAGGAATTTGTAATGAGAAAGAATGTCTTGTCAGTCTCTTTGAAAAAGTCCTTCAAAACTTTTTTTTCAATGGTAGGGGCTAGGAGCACTTCATTGTCTACTTAAAATATACTTAAGGTGATTTACATTTCCACACCTGCTGTTAACATTAGAATATAGCTCAGGAAAAAAGTAGTTAAGGTATTACAGTCTTCAGTATTAGGTACAGAATTGAATACATTTCAAAGGAGAGATTGCAATTCATGTTGAATTTTACAGTCTGCCAGCTTCCTCTTCTGATGGCTTCCTTCTCATAGAGTCTGAAGATTATGCAGTAAAGAAATATGTGTGATCTCAGTCATTCCTCCCATCCCCCAGGAAAAAAACCCCCAAGTTTTAGAATGTCCTACAATTGCTTGCATAAGGAATATTAGAGAATTAAATATTTGGATGTCCACATGTTTATGTTAGCAGTACCAACATTTCAGAGTATCTTTAGGAGACCCTCCTGATGATACCACCTAGGTTTGGTGAAGTTTGGTTCAGGGGGTCCAAAGTTATAGACCCTCAAAAGGGTAGTCCCATCTGCTATTAGCTTCCATTGGAAACAATGGGGGATGGGGGCACCCACTTTGGGGATCCATAACTTCCCCTTCCCATTCCCACACCAACCTCCCCCCAACCCAACCTATCTTAATGATGAAGAGCAGTGTCCTCTGGTTAATCTAGCTTGAGTGGATGCTGACGTGGGGGCAGACTCCTATGGGGAGAAGAGAAAGGGCAGCAGATCCCAGCCAGCCGTTCCTCCCAGTGACATAGCTGCCGGGGGCAGGGTGGCGTGTCTTGCCCTCGTGTGTGTGCTGTGAGTTGGCATGGGCATGGCGTGGGCATGGTGAGGGCATTCTGGGCGTGGGCAGGGTGGGGCAGGGGCACAGGGCCCCGGTCAAAGGTCCCCCTGTTAAAATCCTGTTATCATATATGATTACGGCAGCTAGGATTTTGATTGTGCGAAACTGGAAGAAGACAATCCCACCCCAGATGCAAAATTGGACCTCACTTTTAACTGAATTTGCATCAATGGACAAACTTTCGGGCATAATAAGAAAGAAGAACGTAGAAACTATTTTGAAGACTTGGAAACCATTTAATGATTTTCTTCAATCAGAAACTGAAACAAAAAAATGTTGGTTTACCTTCAATGTTAGATATTAATCAATTAAGGATTTACAAATGGAATAGTAAAATATAAATGAGACTGTGATTAATAAAGATAAGGTCCCTGATCGGAAGTCCCCATTTTTTTCCTCCTTCTTTCTTTTTTGTTTCCTTTCTTCTTCTTTCTTCTTCTTTTTCCTTTTTTTATTATTTATTTCTTTTCACTTTTTCTTTAATTAAATTTTTTTCCTATTTTTTTTCTTCTCCAAGGTGTTGGTAGGGTTGTATATTTAATATTTACTTTTTTTCTATAAAATGTAAGTAAAGGCAGAGACAAATTGTTGAATGAAATGCAATGTAATGTTTTTTTTTGATTTATTCAATAAAATTAAAAATTATTATTTAAAACAAAAACAAAGTTACCCCTCGCGATGTCCCTGCTCCCTCACCCCCTTACTAGAGGCCTCTTTATTTAATGTTAAGATTGGCTTTGCTGCTAGTACATATATATTCAGATGCTGGAATTCCAGTTCCATACCTACTCACTCATACAATCACAGCCTCAAACAGGTAAGTGGGATTTCACGGCATGAACTCATGGACTACGTACACTCCCTATATGTATGTTGGGGACTGTCAGAGGTCTACTCTATGGCCTATCTTTAGAGCAGTGGCACGGGTGCCAGAGGTGGCACGGGTGCCAGAGGTGGCACTCAGAGCCATCTCTGTGGGCACGCGTGCCCAGAGTTCGTCATGTGATAATAGTGTAATTATTTCAGGGAGATTATTAGCATTAAACCTAAGACCTAGTTTTGGGGAAGCAGTGTAGGTAACCCTGTTAAGCGCTGTTAAACCCTACTGATTTTCATGGGAATAATGAAAGCGTGATCCTTTGCCTGGGAGTAAGCTCGGATGCTGGCAATGGGGTTTGCTTCTGGGTTAACCCTCCTAGGGTCGTGATTCACCAGTTCAAAGCATTGCACAGTTGCTTCAAAGCAAAGCCACCAACTACCACCAAGCTTACTCCTGAGTGACGTGCATTTTGGAGCCAACCGTTTTTTCGATACTAAAACCTCAGTATTCAGGTTAAATTGCCGTGTTGGCACTTTGCGATAAATGAGTGGGTTTTGGGTTGCAGTTTGGGCACCCGGTCTCGAAAAGGTTCGCCATCACTGCTTTAGAGTAATGGGAGAACTTTTGGTGGGAGGGGATGCCAAACCAGGAACACTTGCATGAGCTTCTCCTAAGCAGAACATTTGCCACAGAGTATTTAACAGCTGTATCAGGAGCAAAAATATGTGCCGCTATTTTGGTATTAGTTTTTTTTAAAAAAAATTAAACTGATTCATGACCTTTTGATCAGTTCCTTCTCTGCGTACAACCTTCTTGCCATCTGCAAAGCAAAATGAGTTTCATTTCACATGTCAGCTTCTCTTGCGCTATTTTACAGCCCAACAATCACCCATATTTGGGGAGTTTAAATGTCATGTTTGAGTTCAGAAACTTTCAATTTTGGCTAATTGGAGGTGTAAAAAAGTTGGGGAAACTTCACTCAGATCGTTGAAAGTTTTGTGCCATCTTCAAACTGCGGCAGAGATTTTTTTCCGCAGCCACAAGCAGACGGAAACATGATCGAAGAGATAAGAGAATAATTAGAGGAGAGCTTAGCCCCTTGATTTGAGAATTAACAGCGGGATAAAAGAGAATATTCGAGACTCAGAGAAGCTGCATGTATATGTGGTTTCGGTTATTGGTTCTGTGCATATGGCACTTCATACCAGATTTAGTGAATGTGATTGATGGTCTTTGTGTGAACTGACAATGGACCTGTTAAGTAAAACTAAAAAAAAAAAAGAGGCTTAGCAGAGGCGCATCATGAGACTAATTCTGTTAAAAAATGAATCACATCCTGGGTCATTAGCATAAGACATATGATTCATTGACGTAAGTTCTAGCATGATTTATTATAATAAGGCCAGAGTGAGGGAGGTGTCAGCTGCTTCAAAACTCTTCTTCGCTTCAGGGACCTGAATGGGCCTAGAGCAGATCCCTGGACCTTAGCCTCGGACAGTGAGCTCAGAGTGATTGTGGAACGAGATCCTTGGCCAGTCTCTCTCTCTCTCTCTCTCTCTCTCTCTTTTCTTCTCTCAGCTCTTGGCTTCACCCCCCTCACAGTCTCTCTCTTTTCTTGTCACACTCTCTTAGCCTTCCCTACCTCACAGGGGTGCTGTGAAGATAAAACAGAGAAGGAAACATTCAGCATTCCATCGGACCTGGGATCAGTCGCATTCTCTCTGCCTCACCTACCTCACTGGAGATAAAAGAGAGGAAGAGGAACCTACCGACCAATCGAGCTGGCCTTGGACCGGTCACTTCCTTACAGGAAGTCCTACTGCACAAGGGGTTGTGATGAGAAGAAAATGGAAGAGGGGAGGTTTATGTATATCACTTTGAGTCCTGTGGAGAAAAGACAGGATATGAAAGGAGCAGAGAGTTAGCTCAGAGAGATACAATGCTTAGGCAAAAAAACACACATTTTTTTCAATCTTTACTCCCGCTTTTGGCGGGACAGTCCCACCTTCAAACAATTTGTCCCATGGGTCATTTAAATTGTCCCGATTTTTGGGAGGCTGCCGCACTGCCTTCTGGGGTGCAAGCCGTCCCAGTTCACAAAGGTGACCTTCTGGTCACCTTAAGCAAGGCAGAAAAGAAAGCGGCTTTCCATCCAGATTGCTCACTCCCCTCCCAGTTGCAGACAGACTCCCCTGATGCCTGACAATCATACTGTTGCAAAGATCACTGTTTTGACTGGAAGGTGTCAAGCCAGGTGCACACAGGATGTCCAACCTCCAGGTGGGGTCTGGGGATTTCCTGGAATTGCAACTACAAAATTCTGTTTCCTTGGAGAAAGTGGCTTCTTTGGTAGGTGGATTCTATGGCATTATAGTCCACTGCAGTTCCTCTTTTCCCCAAACTTTGCTTACCTCAAGCTCCACCCCCAAGATCTCTAAGGACTCCCCAGTGTGCATGGGGCAGCCATGGGTGTAGTATAGAAACCAGCAGCTCTTAGGATAGCAGCAGTGGCATAGGAGGTTAAGAGTTCATGTATCTAATCTGGAGGAACCGGGTTTGATTCCCAGCTCTGCCGCCTGAGCTGTGGAGACTTATCTGGGGAATTCAAATTAGCCTGTGCACTCCCACACATGCCAGCTGGGTGACCTTGGGCTAGTCACGGCTTCTCGGAGCTCTCTCAGCCCCACCTACCTCACAGGGTGTTTGTTGTGAGGGGGGAAGGGCAAGGAGATTGTAAGCCCCTTTGAGTCTCCTACAGGAGAGAAAGGGGGGATATAAATCCAAACTCCTCCTCCTCCTTCTCCTCCTCCTATTGGTTCTGGCAATTTTCATGCAGACTGGGCCAAAGTGAAACTTGGGCCATATGCAGGTGGACACATTTCTACAGCATGCAGTAAAATTGCCTTTGCATGTGTGGGACAAAAATTCAGTAAACAAATAAATCAATCCCATAAATTCAAATTGGCTATGGCCTCTAATTAGTTTGTGGGGCAGGAGATAAGGCATGAAAATTATATTTGATATTAAAGAATATAAGGGGCCTATATAACCAATGTGACCAAAGAAAATCAAGATGGTTTTCTCTCTTTTTAGGCCAGTGGTTCTCAACCTGTGGGTCGTGACCCTTTGGGGGTCTAATGACCCTTTCACAGGGGTCGCCTAAGACTCTCTGCATCAGTGCTCTCCATCTGTAAAATGGATAAATGTTAGGGTTGGGGGTCACCACAACATGAGGAACTGTATTAATGGGTCGCAGCATTAGGAATGTTGAGAACCACTGTTTTAGGCTAACTGGTCAGCAATTAGATGCAGGCAAAAATAGATCCCTTAGGAATGTGATATAGCGTGGTACAGGGTCAAGAGGTCAGAAGTCAAAGGAGACATGAACCTTGTAGGATCATTGTAATTGTGTTTTTCTATATTTTAATGAACACTGAAAAGATAGTGAGATATATGAAAAGTATGCATAAGATGTAGTCTTACATAATCACATAGCATAGTAATTGTTATAATCGCTTTCAACATTTTAAGTGAATAAGTTGTATGTATTGAAATCTTTTTTTACTGTGAAGATGTCCATCTCTTGGTACACCCCTTCCTCAAGAATTCAGGTGACTGCCTATCTTGACATAAGCTAGATACCCCTTTAGCTTACTTTGGAGGAGGTGGTGGTAGTGGTGCACAGGAGGAAGGGGGGAGGAGATGGTGGTGGTGCACAGGATTGCCAGGGAAAATTAACTTTATTCATGAACTTTTTAAACAGAAATATAAAGCAGATGAGCTGCTAAGCAGAGGAAATCTTCATAGGAAACTTTCAGCAAATGGAAGCAGCCATGGAGAATCTATGCAGCAGCACACAAAATAGTGGAAGGAACCAGTGAAAACCAAACTAAGATCTGTTTCAACTTGGGCAGGAAAAATAAAATGTTTCTTGCTTTCTGCACAGCAAGCAGGAAACGTTTTGACAATGTCTTAAGGGAAAAGAAATGCTAGTATTTTCGATATAAAACATTTCGAGGCTGGAAGACTGAGTTTTCAAAACGCTTTCGGCTAAAAGCTGTACAGACTTCATGTGCCAATTTTTTTTTTATATATTTCAGCCTCAAAATGGTTTATTTGTGTTGGGCTGAATGGACCAGTGTGGACCTCCACACAGGCAGCATTTTATTTTCTGTCTCATTTTAAAGTGACTAAAGGATATCACTTCTGCACAAGTAATCACTTCTGCACAAACAAATACAAGGGGCTTCCCATCTCTAACACCCTTGTATCATTTATCACAATCACACAATCACAATAACCTTTATTGGCATTAGGTATGAGACAGTGGTTATACACTATTATTAAATTATTAAATTTAAAATTAAATTATTAAATTTACAATTGTATCATTTATACAAAGCCTAGATCAGTGATTCTCAACCAGGGTTCCGTGGTACCCTGGGGTACCATGAGCACGTCCCAGGGGTACCATGACAATGCTACCGCCTGCCCCCCCACCGGAATCAAATGGATTTTGAAGGGGGGGGGTCGGAAGCTTCATGGGCTCCCTTTAAACAACACTGAAAAACAGCATTGTTTTATTTGCCTACATTCGGTGTGGATTGGGGGGGGAGATTTAAATGGAGCTCTCCCTTTAAATCCCCCCAATCCATGTCGAATTTAGGCACACAAACACCGCGGCTGTCAATGCTGCTTTCCCTCCCCTCCCCCTGCTTGCCACTCCCCCCATCTACAGGCCAAAAATGGAAAAAAAAACCCTAAACAATGCAAAAAAATCAAGATATAAAGAGCGAGGTCAAGGGTACCTCGATGTCGAAAAGGTTGGGAAACACTGGCCTAGATCTATTTCCATGTACGTGGAAAGGGCATCATTCCAGCCATCTGTTGCTGTTTAGGAAGATATATGAGATCTCTGTGCCCGCTGGGATACACTTGGGACACTAAGATGACCACTTGAACATTCAAGCTAATTTCTCCTGCCCTTGTTTCTGTGTAATACCTTCAAATATTTATGACTACAATTTTTAGCTGGATATATTCTGAAGAACGCATTGCTCTTTCTTAACTATGTATGACACGTGCACTATTGAAAGTAGGGATTGTAAATTATTAAAAAGACAGAATAAATAACTTCACAAATTTGCTTGGGGAGGGTGGTGCAGAATTGTTCACCTCTTAAGCCTGAGAGAATGAAGTTGCTGTGTGTGTGTGGGGGGGGTGGGTGGTGGAATTTAAAGAGAAAATTTACAAAAGGGGAAAACGTCTTCCCAAATGCATCTTGACTGCATGAAAAAAACACAGCGCCTTTCTCATAAATGAAATACTGTCATCTGCCTCACCTGATTCTTAACTACAGCTATATCAAGATAGCATTTGCTGTCTTCTCAGAGCCTCATCACTCACAGTCATTTGAAATGCACCTGCACCTTTAATAAGTGGGCCAAGTTTTACGCCACATCAGCTCTTGTCTAATTAGTGCCTCTAAGCATTCACAAGGAAGTCTAAACAGACACGACGTGGTAAACAGTGTTCCTGTTCAGGAGAAAGTAAATGAAAACCTCACACCTGCCATTTCGGTTGAGATTTTGCAGGTATCTTTCACAATCAGTCATAAAAGGGTTAACTGTTTGTATGTAAACAAGTTGCTAAAGTCATTGTTTGTGACCTGATCTATTTTTAAAATTTTCCGAATAAATGCTTTATTGAAAAAAAGTTAAAAATATATATATTATCATTCACAGTGGTGTAGTGTGTTACGGCTCTGATCACCCCCAACATATTATTGCAACATATTTTCTTTGGTAAAACCATATTGGGAGAAGCCAATTGTCCCATCTCACTGTGTAGGTAGCAGAGTGTCCACTTGGCAGCAAGCCAAAGGCAAAAGGTTTGCTTTACAAAATCTAATCAAGGGGATGAGTTACTCCAGTATAATTTGGAGGTCTCATTTTGTTTGTGGGCATGATCTTGATTACCACACCTTGCTAAAATACTGTAAGACAAAAGAATAGGGAAAGACACCTTGGTATCAGATGTTGCATTTCATTGTCTCTCCTAGAAAATATGTCAGCAACAAATGGTTGCTTCTTTGCATTTCCTCCACCTATTGTCATGACTTTCCTGCCCTAATCCAATGTCTCAGCCAAATGTGAATAACCTGGGCAGTGTCTCTACAGAGTTAATCTGCATGAAGCCTTACTGCACTTCCCTCTTTAGCATAACAAGCAATTGGCCCTATTGTCCCGGGACTTAGTAATAGATGAGCTGATTAATTAGATCAGCACCCCGAACCCAGCACAGATGTGAGAAATGAAACTTAGTGCAATTGGTCCCTTTTTCTCGCCAAGAGAACGATCTACCTTATAAAAAAGCCTGGTTCACCTGCAACACCTTGCTCATTGCTAACTTGAACCTCCCTTGGTCCTGTTGGTGTGAGACACGATATATCATTTTCTACTGGGTTTCTGTGCTGGCGTGGAATCCCTGCCTTCTATTACTTCGTCTGCTCCTTAAGATCATTAGGTAATGTATCACCCCACTGCTTCCCAACTCCGTCTCTATCCTCCCACCTACTTTTCCAACCTTTCTATATATTAGGAACTTGTATATATGTGCTCTTATGCCTTGCTGTACGTATGCTTTTGAAACCAAATTTATATAAATATCTTAAAACTCCATTTGGACTCTTTGTATTACTCTGTGGAACGCTCCTTGCCATCCATTCCCCGTATACATAGTCTAAAAGATCTAAAAGACATAAGGTATAGGAAAAAAAATGTTTGTAATATTAATATGATGATTGGATTATATAAGAGGCACCTGTATTTGGAAAAGTAATTTCTTTGCAGTCATTAAGCTAAGCGTAAATGAGGAAAACTGTAAAAGGTATGTCTCTTGATGGTACTACCTGAAATGGTATGGTCTGTCCCCCTTTGTATGGGGAATTAGCAGGAACAGTCCTTGTGATATCAGAGGAGGTCTTCGCCACCCTCCGTTTATGGAGGTTTTCCTCCATCAGAAAACTGCAGGAGTGCAGTAAGTCAAGTTTAACCATTTTTAGGGTGTGATAGGATTGGCAAGGTAAGAATAGCTGTCAGGAAACCTTGATTGCATTAGGCTGGCTGGCATTTAGGAGAAGCAGTGGCGTAGAAGGTTAAGAGCTCATGTATCTAATCTGGAGGAACCAGGTTTGATTCTCAGCTCTGCCGCCTGAGCTGTGGAGGCTTATCTGGGGAATTCAGATTACCCTGTGCACTCCCACACACGCCAGCTGGGTGACCTTGGGCTAGTCACAGCTTCTCGGAGCTCTCTCAGCCCCACCCACCTCACAGGGTGTTTGTTGTGAGGGGGGAAGGGCAAGGAGATTGTCAGTCCCTTTGAGTCTCCTGCAGGAGAGAAAGGGGGGGATATAAATCCAAGCTCCTCCTCCTCCTCCTCTTCTTCTTCTTTATTAAGAAAGGAAAACAATAAACATACACACACACACAAATGATAAAAAATCAGGAAATCCCTAGAATTTAGAAAGAGGTGAGGGGATAGATTTGGAAAGGAGTAGGTCATTGTGGGAAGGAGTAATAACGACCTGCCTTGTAGAGCAATAGGTCCAGCAACAGGGATTTCAAGAAGAAGTAAAGAAGCACTGGACCAGAGTTGAGGCCAAAAACCACAGAGCAAAGTGTGGCAGTCCAATAATAAGAACATTTTGCTCTCCAGCAAAATGGTAACAGATCTAATCTTCCTAAGCAAAGAGCGTTTCAATCCTCCAAGAAAGGACAATGCTGCAGATGATGGCTGCAGATGATTCAAAGACAGGGGGTGGGGTGAAGGCAGAACTGCACATCTTATTCAACAGGGGAACAAAAGATTTTCAACATGGAAAGCAGTGTGTGTGGGAAGTTTCAGCTTAAATGAGAAAAAATGGCTCTCAACTGCAACTCAGCAGTTATAACCTTTCCCCCAAGGGATTTAATATTTCATAACTGGGCCAATCTGCAGTAAATAAGCACTGAGATGAATTAGGGTCGCCAAGTCCCCTTGGCCACCAGCTGGGGGTGGCGGAATATGGTTGTTAGCTCCAGCGTGAGAAACTCCTGGAAATTGAGTCTCAGCAGGGCATAATAAGAACATAAGAACAAGCCAGCTGGATCAGACCAGAGTCCATCTAGTCCAGCTCTCTGCTACTCGCTGTGGCCCACCAGGTGCCTTTGGGAGCTCACATGCAGGAGGTGAAAGCAGTGGCCTTCTGCTGCTGCTGCTGCTCCCGAGCACCTGGTCTGCTAAGGCATTTGCAATCTCAGATCAAAGAGGATCAAGATTGGTAGCCATAAATCGACTTCTCCTCCATAAATCTGTCCAAACCCCTTTTAAAGCTATCCAGGTTAGTGGCCATCACCACCTCCTGTGGCAGCTTATTCCAAACATCAATCACACGTTGTGTGAAGAAGTGTTTCCTTTTATTAGTCCTAATTCTTCCCCCCAGCATTTTCAATGAATGCCCCCCTGATTCTAAGGCCACTGTGAGAAAGAGAAAAATTTCTCTCTGTCAACATTTTCTACCCCATGCATAATTGTATAGACTTCTATCATATCCCCCCTCAGACGTCTCCTCTCCAAACTAAAGAGTCCCAAACGCTGCAGCCTCTCCTCATAAGGAAGGTGCTCCAGTCCCTCAATCATCCTTGTTGCTCTTCTCTGCACTTTTTCTATCTCTTCAATATCCTTTTTTGAGCTGTGGCAACCAGAACTGAACACAGTACTCCAAGTGTGGTCACACCACTGCTTTATATAAGGGCATGACAATCTTTGCAGTTTTATTCTCAATTCCTTTTCTAATGATCCCCAGCATAGAGTTTGCCTTTTTCACAGCTGCCATGCATTGAGTTGACATTACCATGGAACTATCAACTAAGACGCCCAAATCCCTTTCCTGGTCTGTGACTGATAGCACTGACCCCTGTAGCGTGTATGTGAAGTTTGGATTTTTTGCCCCTATGTGCATCACTTTGCATTTTGCTACATTGAACTGCATTTGCCATTTCTTAGCCCACTCACCTAATTTATCAAGGTCCGCTTGGAGCTCTTCGCAATCCTTTGTGGTTCTTACCACCCTACATAATTTGGTATCATCTGCAAACTTGGCCACCACGCTACCCACCCCTACTTCCAGGTCATTCCAAGTCCCCTTGGCCACCAGCTGGGGGTGGCGGAATATGGTTGTTAGCTCCAGTGTGAGAAACTCCTGGAAATTGGGAAGAACATGACTCTCAGCATAATGCCACAGAGTCCACCCTCCAAAGCACTTGTTTTCTGCAGGAGAACTGATCTCTATAGTCTGGAGATGACCTGAAGTTCTGGGGGATTCCCAGGTCCCATCTAGTGGCTGGCATCCTTCGGGGAAAATGTTCTTCTTTCCCCTTAACATTTATCTGAGGTTAGGAGATTTACTGGACCTGGTAAGCCAAACATTGACTCCTTCAAGGTTCCTGCTTCCATCTCACAATCTCTGGTTCTCGGAAACTGCCCAGGTAGACTTGTTGCTTCTGACTGTTACCAGGGAGCTTATTTGATGCCCAAAACGAGCTATTCTCCTACAGCCGACCCAAATCCTAATAAATGAAAATACTGGCTAAACTGCTACTCTTATCCAAAGCAGTACAGTACAGTAAACCTTTATTAGGCATAAATAATTCTACATACAGTATGTTCGTTTCATAAACAACAATACAACAAGGCATCCAATACACTAAGTTAGGATAAATTATACACAAACTTTCTGGAGACCTATTGTGATATCCATATGTTAATTAAAGCTGATATAAACAACTTCTCATGAGCCTCAGACATTAAATCAATGTAATTTAGATGATTTGATACATCGAGGGACACATTTTAGTACTGTCCTTGAGATATTACTTCCGCTAGATATGTAGCGACCCTAAAGGTTATCTCAGAAGATGTATCACTGAGTAAATACTTCACTACATAAGCCGAAGGCAAATTTGTTTTATCTTTGATAATCGGGGTTATATAGTGACTAACGTGAGAATTGCAGGGAATTGAAGCTGACATTCTAGGAGGGATATGCTGTATTGTATCCCACGAGCATTTACAGAGCATGGGCATGCGATCTGTCCCAGCAAATAAAACACCTTGGAAATCTCCCGATTGTAACTTTGGAAGGAAAGGCATTTACTCTGCGCAAGCATAAATGCTCTGCTGACAGAGATGGACTGTCCCGAGACTACAGAGGTATTTGCCATATCTTCCCACAACTATGGGATGGGTAGGTTTAGAAAGTCCTGGAGAAGCATACCGCAGGTTGTGCTGGGTGAAGGGACTGAAATTCCATATCAGTGTCAGTCTTTGAAAGCTGAAGCAATCCTAAATATATATTCCTCGCTAAGAAGGAGGGTTGAAATTCCAAAGAGAATCCTGAGAGTTCTTATTTTGGATCTCGACATATGGAACAACTTCAGGATATGTCATCAAAGTCGGTCAAGATTTAAAATAGGGAGAATAACGAACTTTCCCTTTTACCCTAAAAAAGAATATTTTTTAGCCAAAATTTAAAAGCATAATCCAAGCTTTTCGTTTTACAATAGAGTGTATACCCAGTTCTGCATAGATCAAATCTCTATTTGGGACCACATTTTGGAATACCCAAGATTTTCCTTCCTGTAAAAGAGGAGGACTGTATTTTCTCCAATATTAGAGTCAAACTCCTGTAGCCAAGTTACTTGAACCATACAGAAGGGATGAAATTATTTTTTGCTTCAACACATATTCTTACAGCAGCTGGAACAATTTGGTTACAACTTTGGTGTAAAAGAATTGTGTGTAATTAAGGAAGCTGAGGAACTAGCAGTTTTCTAATTACTTTTGCTTTTTTGTTTGTTTGACCATTGAGAGTTTATGCTGGAAAACGAACAATAAACCAAGATAATTTGAATTCCTTAACTTGTGTAAGCTGTAGTTGTTACCAATAACCCAATTTTGCGGTTTCCAAGATTTTGGAGAAACTAGAATTTTTTGATTTTGGCATAATTGATAACTAAACTGTTCTTTTGACAGTAGTCATGGAAAATCTTGCGCAGATATCTTAAAAGACCAACTCTAGTATATGACAAGATTTGTAGTGTCATCAGCATAAAGTAGTCTTTGAGGTATCCCTAGTATTTAATTTTGGGGGGTGTCCATTAGTTTTTTTTGTAGAATTGGGGCTAAATTCATTTCAAATATAGAATTAAAAAAGATGAGGAGCCAAAATACAACCCTGCCTGTAGCACCATCGAGTTTCCATTAGGAATTTTAGGGGTTAAATTAGCCCTTATTTGTGAATTTCACCCTGGCGTGAGTAATTATCTGAGATGGATTTTTTTAATGAGAAACAGAAGCCGAGAGGATCCATTTTGTAATACCCTAAGTTTTTCCCACAGTTATTGCTCCTTTGCAGGGAATCGAAGGCACTTTTCAAGTCCATAGAAAGCCACATAAAGTTTCTTTGTGCCCTGGTTCATATATATTTATTGGCCAGGAATGCTAAAAAGAAAGCAATGATCTATGGTTGATTTGCCTTCCATGAAACCCTATTTGTTCCCTGACCTATAATTGAGTTTTCTTAAGTGTGTCCAGGTCTTCAAGGTAGCAGCTCTAGGTGCTTTGTATATAACTTCACCTATTAAGTGGACAAAAGAGGATTCACAGGTCTGTGTAGTTTTCAGGAAGAGTTGGGATTGCCTTTTTTTTTGAAAATGGGAATTATAATGGAATTGAGCCATGTCTCTGGGATAATTCCATAACGATCTACAAGGAGTAAACAAATTTGCCAATGCGGAGGGAAGCCCACCATTGGGGGGGTTCTGCTTTAGTAACTCGGCAGGAATGCCATCAGGCCCAGGCGCTTTGCCTGTTTTTAGATCATATATCAGTTCTTCAACTTCATCCACTTTTACAGGAGGCCAGACTGGAAGATGGTTCATAATGTCATTGTCAATCTGGTTTAGTGGAGCACTGGACACGTTGAAGATCGAACAATAGTAGTTAGACCAAGAAGAGCATGGTTATCCAAAGCTGAAAACTCCCAGTGTAAAGACAGAAGTTTTTTTCTCTCCCTTCCTTTTAATTAAGGCTTGCTCACTCCCTCCCATCCAGAGAGGGTCTATGGACTCTGTGGCTGGCAACCTCTGGGATTTGTAGGAAGCCAAAATCAGAAAAGACTGGTTTAGAGCCCTGGAGGATAGGCAAATGACTGCCACGATTACAAAGACAGCTATTTATGAAGGAAATCTGTATTTGGATTATTCTCCTATGTCCATGGTGGCGAACCTATGGCACTCCTGATGTTCACGAACTACAATCCCCATCAGCCCCTGCCAGCATTGCCAATTGGCCATGCTGGCAAGGGCTGATGGGAATTGTAGTCCATGAATATCTGGAGTGCCATAGGTTTGCCATATGCTAATAGAAGAATCCACTATTACTTAGTTTTATATGTATTCTAATAACAATACAGTAGTTTATAGCTGTTTGAATTAAGACCTCTCTTTTTAAACTTTTTAAAATGTGTTCCTAACAAAAATAAAAGTGAAGGAATGAAAAAAAGTACAGGGAAAGAGATAAATCAGACTATAAAATATGAGAGAAATACAATAAGAGGAAGAAATACATTTCCTCAACTGGAGAGGAAGTTTCTAAATTGTTCAGCACAAGAAGAAGAGTTTGGATTTATACACTGCATTTCTGTCCTGTCAGGAAACTCAAGACAGCTTACACGCGCCTTTCCCTTCCCCTCCCCTCAACAGACCCCTTGTGAGGCAGGTGGGGCTGAGAGAGTTCTGAGATAACTGTGACTATTCCAAGATCACCCAGCAGGTTTCATATGGAGGCGGAATCTCCAGATTAGAGGCCACTGCTCATAACCACTACATCACATTCTCTGCTTTATCTGTCGAAGTGAGCTCTGACACATTGAATGCTGAAATAAATGTAGTTAATCCTTAAGCTTCCACTGGACTCTTCTTCTATAATGCTGTTAAGATGGCCCTGCTATCTTAATCCCCAGTACATCCAGTTGTTCCTAGATTCCTCTCACCTCTTCAATAAAGTATAGTTTCACGTGCAAAACGTTTTCTGACTCTCATTATTACATTCATGTCAAGTGACTTTAGAGCTTTCTTGGAAAAGGAAATTTTTAAAAAAGCAAAGTTCGTTCTTGACTATCATGCCTATTGATGAGGCTTGCAAATCCCCGGATGTTCTGTCACATTAAGCCCTAAAACAATCCAGTGGCTCATCTATTAAATACAAGCCACTGTTTACTTATCAAACTTTGCTGGAATTATCTGAATTATTAAGAACTACCAGTCTACTCAAGGTCTGAGAGGAGAAACCCAACCAATCAAATAAGAGATGTAGAAGAAGAAGAAGAAGGAGAAGGAGGAGGAGGAGGAGGAGGAGGAGGAGGAGTAGTTTCGATTTATATCCCCCCTTTCTCTCCTGCAGGAGACTCAAAGGGGCTGACAATCTCCTTGCCCTTCCCCCCTCACAACAAACACCCTGTGAGGTAGGTGGGGCTGAGAGAGCTCCGAGAAGCTGTGACTAGCCCAAGGTCACCCAGCTGGCATGTGTGGGAGTGTGCAGGCTAATCTGAATTCCCCAGATAAGCCTTTGCAGCTCAGGCGGCAGAACTGGGAATCAAACCCGGTTCCTCTAGATTAGATACACGAGCTCTTAACCTCCTACGCCACTGCTGCTCCATAGAACAAAAATAGGGATAGAATAATAAATAGGGAGAAGGAGAGGGAGAGGGTGGCCAGCTCAAGTGGAAGGGCTGGGAATCAAACCCGGTTCCTCCAGATTAGATACACGAGCTCTTAACCTCCTACGCCACTGCTGCTCCAGTTCCAAATACTTTAGCTTGGCACTCTATATTTCAGCGAATACAGTAGAGATGGGCAAAAAGAATGATACTGCTCTCAGTTATTGGTGGTTTGGGGTTGGGGTTGCTAACTTCCAGGTGGTCATTAGGAATCTCCCACTATTGCAACTGATCTCCAAGCCAAACAGAACAGCTCCCCTGGAGAAAATGGCCCCTTTAGAATGGGGACTCTACGGCATTACGCCCCATTGAAGTCCCTCGCCTCTCCAAACCTCACCCTCCTCATAGGGTTAGCAATTTCCACATGGTGTCTGGCAATCTCCAGCTATTACAACCAGGGGTGGGATCCAGCAGGTTCTCACAGGGTCCCGAGAGTAGGTTACTAATTACTGGTGTGTGCCGAAAGGAGGTTACTAATTGGTGATTTTGCCACGTGATTTTTGCCTTAGTTATGCCCCTCCTCTCAGCAGTAGCGCGCAGAACTTGAAGCAGTCTAGCAGGAGGTGCACCGGCGTGCGTGGTAGCCTGCGCCTGCGTGCATTCGTTTCCCACCCAAGGACCGGCGCAGCAGCTGCGTCCTTGCCACAACCCTGCCCATGAATGCCCCACCCCTGGAATTCCCGGCCATGTCCCCATCGTGCCCCGCCCAGCCCCATTGACTCTACACCACAGTTTGAATCCCACCACCACGGGAACCTGTTACTAAAATTTTTGGATCCCACCACTGATTACAACTGACCTCCAGGCAACAAAGACCAGTTCACCTGGAGAAAAGAACTTCTCTGGAAAGTGGACTTCATGGCATTATACCCCATTGACATCCCTCCCTCCCTCCCTCCCTCCCTCCCTCCCTCCCTCCCTTCCCCAAACCAAACCTTCCTCAGCCTCAATCCCCAAAATCTCCAGTTATTTCTCAACCCAGATCTGGCAGTCCTATTTAGTGTATATCTCAGTGAAGGCGAACCTATGGCACGGGTGCCAGAGGTGGCACTCAGAGCCCTCTCTGTGGGCATCCGCAAACAGAGTCACCCCGCCCCCCCCCACACATCTAGGCTGGCCTGGGCCACTGGGCTCAATTATTAGCATTAAACCGAAGACCCTAGTTTTGAGGAAGCAGTGTAGGTAACCCTGTTAAGCGCTGTTAAACTAAAGCGCAATCCTTTACCTGGGAGTAAGCTTGGTTGCTGGCAAGCTGGGAGTAAGCTTGGTTGCTGGCAAAGGGGCTTGCTTCTGAGTAAACCCTCCTAGGGTCGTGATTCACCCGTTGGAAGAGTTGCACGGTTGCTCCAAAGCAAAACTACCGACTACCACCAAGCTTACTTCTGAGTAACGCACGCCTCGGAGCCAACCGTTTTTTCTAAACTAAAACCTCAGTATTCAGGTTAAATTACCGTGTTGGCACTTTGCGATAAATAAGTGGGTTTTGGGTTGCAATTTAGGCACTCGGTCTCGAAAAGGTTCGCCATCGCTGGTATATCTCTTCTATCTCTGGCCATGCTCTTCCAGTTCTGTTGCAGCCAGCATCTGAACCTTTTCTAGGACGATCAGCGACACGTCTTCAAATTTATGCTGCGCTTCACTTCTAGTATATTTGTTTTTTCCTCCAAGAAGACTGGGCGGGGCATCAAGAAATGCAGGCCCAGCGTCAACTAAACAGAATTTGTAACCGTTTTCCCATTCTTGAGTTGACCACAATAAAGGCATTCAGGGAGTTAGAACGCCTCCTACTAATTCCAGTGGGTTTCAAAGTCTTGTACACTTTCATAAAGCACAGAACTGAAAGATTTGGAGGCCAGATGTCATGAAATCAAAGCTGTTGTGTTCCTCGGCCTACCCAATCACAAAACGATATTAAAGCTCAGCAAGGCTCCGTGTTTTATGAGTTCTCTACCTCCTTTTCCCCTCTTTCATCCCCTTTCCATAAAAGCCAAATTTCATTTCAGCGTGAGTGGAAGATACTATGAATATGCTTTTTTTCTCACAATCTGCTTCGATTAAAGCTGAACTTCTGCTTAGATCAGGGGTCATTTTCATGCCTCTTGAACAGCTCAACCTAAGTCTTATATGATCCTGCGGAATGGTAATTTTGAACACTCCACTTTGAACATTCACAGCCTCCTAGACTTTCAATCACTTCGCCATTCTCTGCGTCCCGTTGAACAAAATGTAATGCCTCCCATTTAATTTAATTCCAAGGCTCCTGGAGTTTTTACAAGCTTTGACATCAGAAATTCAGAATCAGCTATTTTAAATTTTTTTTAAAAAAAAATACAGCTTTTTGAGCAAGTTATAATATATAGTTGCATCTGAGTATATAATGTCCTGATACAAAAAAAGGGAAGGGGGGGGGGGGAAGGTATTGGAAAAATCAATTTTTTTTTCTTTTCTCACAGCACAGTCCGAACCTATAGACTGGATTGTCAGTCACAGTGGTTTTCAAACAGAAAGGCTTATCAGGGATTCCTCGACAAGATGATTTATTCATTAAAGTGTCCACTAAACCAGACCATTGGTCTATCACAGTGATGGCGAACCTTTTCGAGACTGACTGCCCAAATTGCAACCCCAAACCCACTTATTTATCGCAAAGTGCCAACATGGCAATTTAACCTGAATACTGAGGTTTTAGTTTAGAAAAAATGGTTGGCTCCAAGGCATGTGTTCCTCAGGAGTAAGCTTGGTGGTAGTCGGTGGCTTTGCTTTGAAGCAACCGTGCAACTCTTCCAACGGGTGAATCACGACCCTAGGAGGGTTTAATCAGAAGCAAGCCCCATTGCCAGCAACCAAGCTTACTCCCAGGTAAAGGATCGTGCTTTAGTTTAGCGCCTGAAAATCAGTGGGTTAACAGTGTTTAACAGGGTTACCTACACTTCTTCCCCAAAACTAGATCTTAGGTTTAATGCTAATAATTGAGCCCAGTAGCCCAGGCCAGCCTAGATGTGTGTGGGGGCACTCTGCACGTGCCCACAGAGAAGGCTCTGAGTGCCACCTCTGGCACTCATGGCATGGACGTAGGTAAGGGGGGGTTCTCGGGTTTGAACCCCCCCATTCATGTCCGAAGCTCCGCCCACCCATTTGTGGGTTTTAAAAACATTTTAGTGCTTTTTCGGTTCCTGGCCTGCAGGGAGCACATTGCTTGGGCTAGCAGCACCAAACTTTCAGGGATTGTTTGGGGGACTCTCCTGATGATACTACCCAGATTTGGTGAGGTTTGGTTCAGGGGGTTTAAAGTTATGGACTCCCAAAGGGGGCGTCCCATCCTCCATTGTTTCCAATGGGAGCGAATAGAAGATGGGGGCTACACCTTTGAGGGTCCATGACTTTGGACCCCCTGAACCAAACTTCACCAAACCTGGGATGTATTATCAGGAGAGTCTCTTATTGATACCACCCAGGTTTTGTGAAGTTTGGTCCAGGTGGTCCAAAGCTATGGACTCCCAAAGGGGGTGCCCCCATCCCCAATTTTTTCCAATGGGAGCTAATAGGAGATGGGGGCTACACCTTTGAGGGTCCATAATTATGGACCCCCTGAACCAAATTTCACCAAACCTGGGTGGTATCATTAGGAGAGACAGGTCCTGTGCCATAGGTTCGCCAGCACTGGTCTATCAGAATCAGTATTGCCTACAAAGATTGGCAGAAGCCTTGCAGGATTTCAGACAGAGGTCTTTCTCATAACTGAAGTTGCCAGTTCCAGGTTGAGAAATACTTGGAGAATATGGAGGTGGACTCTGAGGAGAGCAGGATTTGGGATGGGAATGGACCTCAGCAGGGTATAATGCCATGGAAGGGCACATAAACACTTTAAGACTGTTTGAGGCAGGCAATACAATGAAAATAGAACTCTTCAATGGAGTTCTACATGGTTTTTACCCCCAAACTTTTCATTTCCAGCATCAAAACATTTTAAATTGATCCCCTTTCAAAACAACCCTTGGGCTGAAACATTTCGAAAACGTCTTCAGTTGCTGTGCCATCTGCTGACTATATTTCCCACACTTCTCTGCTTCCATGAACTTCTTGGAGCAGCAGTGGCATAGAGGTTAAGAGCAGGTGTACTCAAATCTGGAGGAACCGGGTTTGATTCCCTGCAATGCCAATCAAAGCTCTAGCAGCCAACCCAAAGGCTTGCTGAAGAAAATCCCACCTTGTTCCCTGAAGTGGTGGGAAGTCTCTCCTATTTAGTGTGGTGAAATTAGCTGCCGCAGACTATCAGCTTTGCAAAGGGCCAGGCAACATGGAATCCAAATTGCTTGTGTATATGAGAATCAGCTTTCATATGGAAACACACAGGACAGTGGATAAAAGTCGAACCATTTTTGTTAAGGAATAAAATGGGGCTAGACAAGCACACAGTAAAAACTGCAGAACGCACACAGTTCTGAAATATAGACTACTGTGAGAGGATAGATCTGGGATAGATGAGGAAGAAATGGGGAGGGGCAATAAAAGTTAGAGTCACCTGATCTTGGAGTGGAATGGTCCAATGAACAGAACTGAGTGATCTGCAACTTAGGTCTGGAAGAAACAGCACAATGGAACTGTATTACAGAGAGTTGTCCAGAGATACTGAGCACATCTACTGGGAGAGTGGGCTTCTTGTAGGAAAAAAAATGGATCCTCAGGGTTATGCAGAGTGATCCTAAATATCCCTAGTCAAAAATGATCTCCTGCCTTTCCTGGGAAGGACAAGAGACAGGCATCAACCTTAATGGTTGGGTCGTTGGTATAATGGGTTGAGACATCAGCCTGATTTGTCCAGGCTTGGGAGCAGAGGTGGGATCCAACCAGTTCTCTAGGTTATTAATTTTTTCGGAGTGCCGAGAAGAGGTTACTAAGAGGAGCAGCAGTGGCGTAGGAGGTTAAGAGCTGGTGCATCTAATCTGGAGGAACCGGGTTTGATTCCCAGCTCTGCCGCCTGAGCTGTGGAGGCTGATCTGGGGGATTCAGATTAGCCTGTGCACTCCCACACACGCCAGCTGGGGGACCTGGGGCTAGTCACAGATCTTCTGAGCTCTCTCAGCCCCACCCCCCTCACGGGGTGTTTGTTGTGAGGGGGGAAGGGCAAGGAGATTGTCAGCCCCTTTGAGTCTCCTGCAGGAGAGAAAGGGGGGATATAAATCCAAACTCTTCTTCTTCTTCTTCAACTCCCCACAACTCTGGCAGCTAAGCAACGAAGGATCTTGGGGTGCAGACTACATAGTTTTTTTTTTGGGGGGGGAAGCATAAGGCATCCTTGTGCCAGTGCTATAACCCCCCTGCGTGACATATTCAATCTGTCTCTTTCTTGCATCTTTGAAAAAGATTTTCATGACTGGACGCAAAAAGAACTCGAGTTCTTTTGCCATCCACTTTTGCAGAAACAAACGCAATCACTCAAAACTACTGTAGCCAAAAACTCATTCATCCCTTAGGCAAAGGTTGGGGAAGGTCGTTTGCTTTCTTCTTGGCTGTCTTGGAGACAATGAATGGCCTTCCTCTGTTTTCAAGGCTCAGCGAAGCAGAGACGTTCATTTTCTTTTCATTACGTTTTCAATGAGATAAAATCTCACCTATGAAAAAGGCATAATTAAACATTTTTTTCCCTTATTCTTGAACCATGAAAGTGATTTTCCCACATGAAACCAGAGCCCCAAGATGAAGCTGGTGCGCTGTTTTTCTCCCGTGAATGATCGCTGCAATTCTGAATAATTCTAAACACCCTGAATAATCTAAAATGATATATTTGTACTACTTCATTGCCTAGGTTAAAAAGTACACTAAAGGCACCGGGGTGAAGAAAGTAGATAGAGTAAACTGCTTTTTCCTTCTATAACAAAAAAAGAGGGGAGAGATATCTTGGAACCGAGAAGGCACAAAAGCAAAAAAGACCTACTAAACCAAGGCATCTGGAATAAATTGTGCATTTAATGTCATAAAGTGCTAATAAGTATATCAAAGTCGCAAAGCAGAACAAACAATAATGACAAGAACAAGTGTAAACAGAGGCCGGCAATATCTGACAGCAATATACTGATAACAACAAATAGTATGTATTACAGAGAAGTGCATCAAAAGGTGGCATGTGCAAAATGGCCAGTCAATCAAATCTACATCTATCCAATTATGCTTGAATGTCAGTGGAATGCCCGGGGCATGGAGGGGCATTTGTGGGGGCGTTTGGGGGGCATTCTAGGGTGGGGCGGAAACTGACGGAAGGGTGTCAGGGCTGCAGGCAGAGGTGGGATCCAGCAGGTTCTCACCCGTTCCCGAGAGTGGGTTACTGATTATTTGTGTGTGCCGAGAGGGGGTTACTAGTTGGGTCTGCTTTTCCATTAGAAATCCCATTAGGTCCAAAAATCATAAAGTCCTGTTGTTTCCTATGTGGCTGGTTAGCAAAGGACCCATTTCTCCTGATTCGTTTTTCAAAGAAAGACAGCTTCCTACAGGAAGGGGACTTGCAAGAAAATGGGAGTTCTGCTTTTTCTCTGCATTCAAGGAGTTTCAAGTCTGCTTATCATCACCTTCCCGTCTTCTCCCTACAAAAGACACTTTGCAGGATTGATTGGGCTGGGAGAGTTTGGAAAGAACTGTGACTAACTAGCCCAAGGTCACCCAGCAGGCTTCATAACTAGCCCAAGGTCACCCAGCAGGAGTGGGGAATTGAACCCAGTTCTCCAGACTAGAGTCTGTCCCTCGTAACTACTACCCCAAACCAGAGCTATGGATTACTCAGCTAAATTCATACAGGGCTTTGATTATTGAGAAACTTCTCAAGACTGAAAACTTTGATTTAAAGATGCTGGAAAAGAAATGTTCCTCGCTTTATGAGGGAATCACATATCCAGCTGAGCTTGAACTCCTACAGTACCTTTGAATGCTGATTAAGGCTGTGATACATGGTTTCATGCTGAAACACACTGACTACAGTTCGGATGAAAGGTTGTTTCCCTAAGATGCCTCCAGAAGAGTATCTTTGCGAAGGTCCCTTTCTGGTGGTTGGTTCATTGTTACATGGCTAAACTTAGTTTTCCGGCTCAACCTCAGCATTGATTATGTTCCAAAGATCAGTCAACATCAGCTTAACCACATAATTTGCATAAAAATATGAAATTAACATACAGAGGTTAAAGGTACATAGAAGTTATTCAAACATTTGGAATATCTGCTTTCTTATGGACAAGGTCTCAGTCCAGAATTGGACTATTCAGTCAAGTGGGGGGAGTGGAAAATCACCCTCCCCCCGCCAAAACCTTCCCCTTGGGGGCCCTCCTTGGCTTGGGGTGTTTGGGACAGCCCAGCCCGCCTCAGTGGTAGGCAGTGAGCAAGGAAAGAGAGAAGAAGAAGAAGAAGAAGAAGAAGAAGAAGAAGAAGAAGAAGAAGAAGAAGAAGAAGAAGAAGAAGAAGAAGAAGAAGAAGAAGAAGAAGAAGAAGAAGAAGGAGGAGGAGGAGGAGGACGAGGAGGAGGAGGGGAGGAGGAGGAAGAGGAGGAGGAGGAGGAGTCTGGAGTTATATCCCCCCCTTTCTCTCCTGTAAGGAGACTCAAAGGGGCTTACAATCTCCTTCCCCCCTCACAACAAACACCCTGTGAGGTAGGTGGGGCTGAGAGAGCTACCAGAAGCTGTGACTAGCCCAAGGTCACTCAGCTGGCGTGTGTGGGAGTGTACAGGCTAATCTGAATTCCCCAGATAAGCCTCCAGAGCTCAGGCGGCAGAGCGGGGAATCAAACCCGGTTCCTCCAGATTAGATACTCTTAACCTCCTACGCCACTGCTGCTCCTCAGCTTGCCCCACCCCCCACCAGGCCCTGCTTTCTGCCCGCTGCTTCTGCCGCTGCCTGGAGAGCCCCACGCTTCGTCCTGCCATGCAAGCCCTCCCCACCTCCCCACACCCTCTGCAAGCTCTCCTGGCCTCCCCCCACCCCCAGCAAGCCTGCAGGCCCTTCCCTGCCTCCCGACCACCAAAGCGAGGAAGCCCAGGTCCTGCCACCCCACCCTAACCTACAGCTTCCCACCCTGTCCCCACCCAAACCTCATTTTCTAACCCTCTCCCACTCCTACCCTCACTTTGCCTCCCTCCCCCACTCCAATACTAATGCCCCACCCTCCCCACCCTCATACGCAGCAGTGGCATAGGAGGTTAAGAGCTCGTGTATCTAATCTGGAGGAACTGGGTTTGATTCCCAGCTCTGCTGCTTGAGCTGTGGAGGCTTATCTGGGGGATTCAGATTAGCCTGTGCATTCCCACACATGCCAGCTGGGTGACCTTGGGCTCGTCACAGCTTCTCAGAGCTCTCTCAGCCCCACCCACCCCACAGGGTGTTTGTTGTGAGGGGGGAAGGGCAAGGAGATTGTCAGCCCCTTTGAGTCTCCTGCAGGAGAGAAAGGGGGGATATCAATCCAAACTCTTCTTCTTCTTCAATCAACCCCCCAGCCACTTTCCACCTTCCCTCTCCCCACCCCAATCCTAATCTTTCAACCCTCCCCTCACCACTAGTCACATCTTCCAATCCTCCCCTCCCCAAGCCTTACCTTCTAATGCTCCCCCGCCCCAAGTCTCACCTTGTCAACCCTTCCATCCCAGACCTCACCTTGCCACTCTCCCCCACCCCAATACTAACCTGCCAACCCTCCGCACCTTCATACTCACCTACCAACCCTCCTCTCACACTAGCCGCACCTTCCAACCCTCCCACTGTCCAGGGTTGGGGGAGCCCCCCTCCCTGGACTCCACCCCACTCCCAGCCTTGACCCCCCCAGCACTCACCTGAGGCTTGGAGAGGAGCCCTGATTACCCAGGATGCCAGAAGGCTGAGGCAACTCCCCCAAATGGTGCAAGGCCATGCAGTGTGTCCTGGGAGCAGGGTTGGAGCCAGTGCTGTGGGGCCAGGTGAACTCTGGGACATTGGCAGGGACATCCCCACCGCTGAGCCACAGATGGACACCCAGGTAAGTGTCACACCTTGAACAAGGGTGGGGTGGGGGTTGCTACAGCCCCAGGAAAGCCCATTGCTGGGTCCTTCCTCTTCTACCCTTTTCTAGGGCCCATTGCATCTCCCTAGCAATGGCCTTTGCTGCTAGTAGGTCATGGTGGGGGAGGGCAGCTGCCCATACTGGGGTGGGGTGGAAAATTCAGATTTTGCCCCGGGCTCTTTTTTCCCTAGATATGCCTCTGCCTTCACTGGCAGTCTTTAGGCAGCTGCTGGACAAATACTTCTTTAGGATGCTCTAGGCCCGTGGTGGCAAACCTTTGGCACTCCAGATGTTATGGACTACAATTCCCATCAATTCCCATTGGCCATGCTGGCAGGTGTTGATGGGAATTGTAGTCCATAACATCTGGAGTGCCAAAGGTTCGCCACCACTGCTCTAGGCTGATCCTGTATTTACCTGGAAGTAGGACTAGATGGCCCTTCTGGGCCCTTCCAACTCTATGATTCCATGAATCTCAGGCCCCTTCCACACATACAGGATATTGCCCTTTCAATCCATTTTCACAGTTGTTTGCAAGTGGATTTTGTTATTCCACCCAGTAGAATCCAGCTGCAAAGTGCTTTAAAGTGGATTGAAAGTGGATTGAACAGACCAAAGCCACTTTGAGACACCTTAAAGATAGATAAAAGCTGGATATAAAAGTCAGCTGTTCTTCTTCCTCTTCTCTCTCCTCCATTTCCCTAAAGGAGCACAGCTTTTACTGTTATCAGAAGATGGGGGACTGCCTTTCAAAAATGAAACCTGTTGAATCTGACAAAGGCAGGACTACAATAACAAAAGAAACAGAACAAAATGGTGGGAGGTGGAAACCCAAACTTTAAAGGCTATTTAGATAGCAATTTATTTTAATTTTCATACCCCCACCCCCGCTTCTTGCCAGTGGCTGGGGAGAATCTGGAAACTGTACATGTAGATAGAGATGGTTCTTCCTCTCCCATGGAAGAAGAGGAAGTTTTGGATTTATATCCCCCCTTTCTCTCCTGCAGGAGACTCAAAGGGGCTTACAAGCTCCTTGCCCTTCCCCCCTCACAACAAACACCCTGGGAGGTAGGTGGGGCTGACAGAGCTCCGAGAAGCTGTGACGAGCCCAAGGTCACCCAGCTGGCATGTGTGGGAGTGTACAGGCTAATCTGAATTCCCCAGATAAGCCTCCACAGCTCAGGCGGCAGAGTGGGGGATCAAACCCGGTTCCTCCAGATTAGATACACGAGCTCTTAACCTCCCACACCACTGCTGAAAAACATACTAACATACCAGCTTCACATTTGCTAAAAAACAAAATCCATTTGTATTTTTGTGGAGTTGTTTTTGTGACATATAACTTTCCTTACAAAAGTGAAGTTTCCAAGTGTCTCCATCCAGAGGCTGTTTCTGAAAACTCTTCCATGAAGTTGGTATCACCAGAAACTGAAAAATGCCCAGCAATCACACTATGTGTCTTCCTCAAAGAGAAACAGCTGTGTTAAAACAATTTCTATTGACTTTTGCGGTTAAGTGTCACAGTGACAAACACAAGGTATTTTAGCTCTGAAATACTAACACAAAGAGTCCATTAATGCTTAACACCACAACGGAGTCACAAAGGTATTTTAGTTCTGAAATAGTAACAGTCAGAGTACATTAATGTTGGTAACGTTGCTACCTGATACTTCTCCGATCTCAGATCATTTCGATAGGTTAATATGCCGACAAAATTAGATGGGCGTGTTTTCATATTTGCCCAAAAGGTAGACAACCTGAATGTAAGATGTGTTAGCCTGCCCTTCATCCCCTGCCTTATGGAATATGATTTTTCATACAAAACTGTACTGGCAAATGCCAATTCTCACCCACCCTAGTGGAGGGAAAGGGAAGGGAGGGAGGGGGAGGGGTGGCATGCAAGGGAAGAGAAGTGAGGGAGGGAAGAGAGTGAGGGGCAGCATGCAACGGATGGGAGGGAGGGGCCAGGCTCCCTAGATTCCCTGAATACTGCAGTTACAGGTAAGAAAACCAGGCATGCATTACTCAGGAGTAAGCTCGGTACAGCAACCGTGACATACTTTGAATGGCTGCGTCGCGCCCCTCAGAGGGTTTCCTCAGAAGCGACACCCATTGCCACCAACCAAACTTACTCCCAGGTAAAGGATCATGACCAGCCAGCCTAGATGTGTGGGAGGGGTGCCTTTCCATCCCCCCCCCAAGGAATGCGGGCACACACATCAATGACATCGCACAGTATCAGGGTGCGTGTTTGCATGAGCACGTACTGCTGGCCTCTGCAATTGATTCGCTGCTACTGTTCCTTTCCCATTTCACCACGATAAGCCACAGCAACGCGTGGCCGGGCCCCGCTAGTAAATAATAAATAACAGATGCATCACTGAAAGCCAATAGATCGTTAAGCAAATAACCACTGTAAAAATGAGTGTAAATAAAATCTCATGTTTCCCCCCATGCCTCTGAATGAAGCCACTAGACAAAATGCATGCAGGAGACCGTTTTACCAGTTACTATCTGAACTGCATGGCATATGCACACCTTGCTAGTGCGTGAGCTCCCTAAGAGTTTGGCCATTGGGTCTGCCAACATTTGGGCATTTGGTCTGGCCTGACCCCAGGCCACAACGTAGATTTTCCTCAACTGCCCAAACTTGTACAAACATGCTGTCCATCAACACTTTCCCCCTTACTGTGCAGTGTAATGGTGTTGTTACTTAGCCCTGAAGGCCCTTTGGGACTGAGCAGTCATCAGTGGCAGGTTTGGGGAATTCTCCCATCTTTGGATGCCCCAGGGTGGTTTGTGAAGAACAAGCCTTGCCAACCCCAGTTGGACTCTCATCAACCCCTGTGGGTCAGGCCAAATTCAACCTCTCAACCACTCAACCGGTGAGAGGCCCAAACATTTCCAACTCTCCCCTGATGCAAATGGCTCTTTCTGCATCATTGCCACTGGGAGGGAAGAAGAAGAAGAAGAAGAAGAAGAAGAAGAAGAAGAAGAAGAAGAAGAAGAAGAAGAAGAAGAAGAAGAAGAAGAGGAGGAGGAGGAGGAGGAGGAGTTTGGATTTATATCCCCCCTTTCTCTCCTGTAGGAGACTCAAAGGGGCTGACAATCTCCTTGCCCTTCCCCCCTGTGAGGTGGGTGGGGCTGAGAAAGCTCCGAAAAGCTGTGACTAGCCCAAGCTGGTGTGTGTGGGAGTGCGCAGGCTATTCTTCATCCCCCAGATAAGCCTCCACAGCTCAAGCGGCAGAGCGGGGAATCAAACCCAGTTCTCCAGATTAGAATGCACCTGCTCTTATCCGCTACGCCACTGCTGCTCCACAGCAAACAAACCAAACAAAGCACTTTCTATTCCCAGCAGTTCATTGGCTGTACTTCACAAATCAGCCAGTTCTTTTTTTTCTCCTACCCAAATGGACTGATGCGTCCATTTCTCAGAGAGAGATAAGTTCAAAACTGCCCTCGCCGCTCTTTGGACAGGAGTGCAATTCTGAATAACAGTTTTTTGTAGCTCGGGGAAAAAGCAGTTCTTCCTGGCTTCCTCTGAACACGGTTGGGGATGACATTTCTGAGCAGACTTTAGTAAGGTTTATAGTGGCAAATAATCAAACACAGTTCATCTCAAATAGAACCTGTACTTGTGGGGTGGGGGGGGGGGGGAGAGATATTAGTGATCAGCTTGCCATCACCTTTCAAATACAGTGAAATGTTGAGGTGACTCTAAAATTTCCCCTATGTTCAAACCTTCCAAGTTACTCTGTGGGGAGCAAGACAGAATTTCAATAGAACTAGCAAAATGACTCCAGGGAATTCACATCCGTACACAGTGTTTTTAGAAACAAACTTTCATGTACCATTTTTTTTAAAATATAAGAACTTGAAGGGAAAGGGTTTTTAATGTCTATAAAAGGATTTTATTAATGAACTTTTTTCCAGGCAGTTTCACATAATTCTTCAATTGTAAAAGCCTCTCCTGAAATTCTCAGTCATAGTTACTGGACGTCGTCAGAAATATAATTCTTGCTTATTTTACTATTCCACTGGACAACTACGTTGTTACAAATGATTTTAAGTGTACTGTCTAGCTTGTATTGGGGTCAACAGCACAATCAATTGGATTGTATCCTACTGAAAAACTCTTAGAAGGAATTGAATGCTCATTGCGAAGGAGGCCACCAGGGCATAAACAGCGTTTGAAGGCAATTAGACTTATTGCCCATTTGGAGAGTCCAACTATTTATGTTATTCATGATGGGTTCAGGAAATAGGACCACCATGAATGGACTTCACCGTTACAGATCTGTAATAATAAGTTTAAAAGCTTTTCATTAGGAACAGTCAAAATATCACAACATTGTGAGCACCAGCTTTTAAGTTTCCCAGAATTATTTGCTTGATGATAAGCACAAAATCTAGGCCGAGACCTAGGCTCATAGTTTGTAACTTCTGACAGTGGAGGCCAGAAGGTGCGATTGGCTTATACATGAGTGTAGATGAGACTTCCTAAAGCAGTGATAGCGAACCTTTTCGAGACCGAGTGCCCAAATTGCAACCCAAAACCCACTTATTTATCGCAAAGTGCCAACATGGCAATTTAACATAAATACTGAGGTTTTGGTTTAGAAAAAAACGGTTGGCTCCGAGGCATGCGTTACTCACGAGTAAGCTTGGTGGTAGTCGGTGGCTTTGCTTTGAAGCAATTGTGAAACTCTTCCAACAGGTGAATCACGACCCTAGGAGGGTTTGCTCAGAAGCAAGCCCCATTGCCAGCAACCAAGCTTACTCCCAGGGAAAGGATCGCGCTTTAGTTCTTTGCATGAAAATCAGTGGGGTTTAACAGTGCTTAACAGGGTTACCTACACTGCTTCCCCAAAACTAGGTCTTAGGTTTAATGCTAATAATCGGGCCCAGCGGCCCAGGCCAGCCTAGATGTGGGGGGCGACTCTGTTTGCGCGTGCCCACAGAGAGGGCTCTGAGTGCCACCTCTGGCACCCATGCCATAGGTTCGCCACCACTGTCCTAAAAAATTGGTCTTTCCCTTTGAAAATACAATTATCAGCAGAATCCCAGCCAGCAGACGTATCCTTGTGTTGGGTAACCTTTTGTCTTACATTTTGTCTCAATATGCCATTTTAATAAATAAATACAGTTGGGAATCCTACAGATGTTCCACACGGGTTTCAAATTTGCTTTGAAATGTCACATTCTCGGAAGGCGCAGATTAACAGAAAGATGTGAATGCTCCTTATTGGAACAAAGCTGAAATCTAATTTTAGAAGATGCATTAGGTAGCAGGTAAATAGGAGTCACTTGGGTAGTGTACGTACCAGACAGATGGCACAGAACCCCTTGTGTCTCATAAAGTCTCATAAAGAGACTTTCCTTCGGTTGTACAACATTGTCTTGGACAGTTCTATTCCCTGCTTCCCAAAGTAGATGCACGCTGGAGACAGCCATTTTGGAATATGGCAAGTAAGAACATAAGAACATAAGAACAAGCCTGCTGGATCAGACCAGAGTCCATCTAGTCCAGGGGTAGGGAACCTGTGGCTCTCCAGATGTTCAGGAACTACAATTCCCATCAGCCCCTACCAGCATGGCCAATTGGCCATGCTGACGAAACTGATAGAGGTGCTGGTCCTGGTATCTGAAACATGAATTTGCAGGGAACCTGTGGCTCTCAGATGTTCAGGAACTACAATTCCCATCAGCCCCTACCAGCATGGCGGTGGCCATGCTGACGAACCCGATAGAATTGTGAATTCAGGCTCCCTGGAGTTCTAATCTGATCAACTCTCTGCTACTTGCAGTGGCCCACCAGGTGCCTTTGGGAGCTCACATGCAGGATGTGAAAGCAATGGCCTTCTGCGGCTGTTGCTCCCGAGCACCTGGACAGTTAAGGCATTTGCAATCTCAGATCAAAGAGGATCAAGATTGGTAGCCATAAATCGACGTCTCCTCCATAAATCTGTCCAAGCCCCTTTTAAAGCTATCCGGGTTAGTGGCCGTCACCACCTCCTGTGGCAAGACTTTCCTCTTCTTTGAGTGCCCCCTTCTTTACCACAGATAAATGTGGCAAGTAGGGTTGCTGCCCTGGCGATCTCCCACTATTACATTTCATCTCCAGATGTCCAAGAGCAGTTCCCAGGGAGGAAACAGCTGCTTTGGAGGGTGCAGTTGTAACCCCCATGCTCAGAATGGGTTGACCCAGAAAGGGGTGGAGACTCAAAGCAGCAAGAGGCTGCAGAGCTCATGTAGTTGGAGGAGACAAGGCTGCCAGACTCGGACCTTGATTGGTAAAAGCCCTTAACACCTTGTTAAGGTAACTGCAATGTTGTTGGGAACTACTGGGAAGGTAGTTGTTTGTTTTTGCTATGTTGTAAATGTTGGAGTTTATTGTTTCAGGGTCTCTTTTGTGGTTGTAATGGGTGAGAGTTCTCCTGGAAACCTTCATCATGTTGAATCCTGTTCACCAAGCCCTTGGAGCCTTCAGGAGCCAACCCACTTGCAAAGAAGAATTGGATTGGGCAGTATCAGTAGACTGTAAATATAAGGACTTGAAAATGCAACCTGAACAGGACCTTGAAGTGTGATGTTAAATGTTGATGTTATATGTTATATGTTAAGAAAGTAAACTGTTTTTTTTTAATTTGTTGTTGCAAACTCATTCCAAGTTCTGCCCCACAGAACCCACAGTTAGAGGTTACACAGTCTATGCCATTATACACTGCTGAGGTCTCACCCCGCCCCAAACCCCATCCTCTCCAGGTTCCACTCCAGAATCTCCCAACCTAGAGCTGCTAGTCCTAATGGCAACCTATAGTTCTGTACATCTCCATGATGATGATGTTGCATATGATGGATGGAGATGAGAGTGTAGAGGGAACAGAAGGGTGGAGTTTGGGTCATTTTGTTGCACCTGTCTGGAGGGAACTGCACTGGCTCCTTATTCACCTTTAGGCTCAATTCAAGGTCCTGGTACTGATATACAAAGCCCTACATGGCCTGGGCCTTATGTATCTGAAGGAACATCTCCTCCCATATAGACCTGCATGGGTGCTGAGGTCAGCAGGGAATGAGGGGAGGTCTTCCTGACAGATCCATTGCCATCTGAGATTTTTTTTGGGGGGAGGGGTAGAGGTCACCCAGAAGGCCTTCTCTGCAGTGGCTCCAGTGCTTTGGAACACTCTCCACCCAGATGTCCACCAGACACCAATTCTACAAGTTTGGGCAGCTGGTCGATACCACCCTCTGTACCCAGGCATATGGATGGATGCTCATTGGTGGTCCCCCCCTTGCCCCCAATACTCCCCTTTTAATTTGGTACTTTCAGAGATGCATCAGTTATACCAGGAAAGCACTCCCTTTCCTGGCTCTCTGCGCATTCTGCTGCTGATGCTTGGAATGCTGTTTTCCACGAAAACAGTTTCTGGCCAAATGATTAGTGGCTCCACAGGTGTAACACCTATGTACAACGTTAGCCTCTGCTGGTCGTTCAACGTGGTCCTTACTGCGTATATTATTAACTGGAGGCTGGGATGGGGCACGCAAATCCTTTTGCCCCTTCCATTCCAAAAGCATCCCAGACACATAATCCAATGTTAACTCATCCTCTGGCATACTCTGTAAACTATCCACTAACTGGTCCCATTGTGTGCTCAATGAAGAAAGCAAAATCAGAGCCTTCAGATTGTTTGCGAAAGTCAAACCTCTATCAGATAGATCTGCAAAAAGTGCTCTTATTTGCTGCAAATGGGCTACTTTAAATTAAAGAGCCTATGCACCAATATCAACTTGGAGCCTGCCGTTGACATCTGGTACAGCTCCTTCAACGTAGTCCAACACACCAAGGCTGTAAGTTTGTCCCGAAGAAACACCAATTGGCTATTTTACACTGCCAAGATAATAGCCGCATGTGCCTTCTCATCTACTTCCACCTCTTCCTCATCATCAGCATCCAGAGCCTTTTGGACGGCTTTCCACAGCCCATCACGGATGAGGAAACTTTTCATTTTCTCCGCCCAGGACACATAATTGGACTCATTGAGCTGTTCGAACAACAGTCCATTCGTATGTCCCACCATATTCACACCACTTGCTTCGCCCACTAGACAAAACCACTCACCAGTGGGTCACTATGTAGCTGGTGCACTCTGGGCCCATAACCTGACAGAGTTAGCAGCTGAGCCATCAATCAAGTGCAGTGTGTAGTACAAATGACTGGAGCCAAGTAATTCAATCAAGGAAACTGTCTGTTTGACAGTGGAATTCACTGCCTCGGAGAGTTGTGGAGTCTCCTTCTTTGGAGGTTTTTAAACAGAGGCTGGAGGAACATATTTTGGGAGTGCTTTGATTGTGTGTTCCTGCTTGGCAGGGGGTTGGACTTGATGGCCCTTGGGGTCCCTTCCAACTCTATGATTCCATGATTCTATATGCAGATATGCATAAGAGAATCTAGCCTGTCCGAGGACTCTGATTGAAAAGCATTGGAAACACAGAGGTCAGGTCTACCGCCGTGTGAGGAACCTGCAGAGCAAGCATTCTGGGGCAACCTTCAGTAAATTCAGGCAGGGAGAACCCATCCAACAGCACACAAAACGTCAGGCACATGCAGAGGGCGAAACTGAGCAAACAGCTAAACCAGGGGTCTTCAAACTCATGGCCCTCCAGATGTTCATAGACTACAATTCCCATGAGCCCTACCACTTGGCCATGCTGGCAGGGGCTGATGGGAATTGAAGTCCATGAACATCTGGGCCATAGTTTGAAGACCCCTGAGCTAGACAGTCAGGTGGGAAAAATAAGTCACCTCCTTGGCTCTTCATTCTACACAGCCAGGCAGGGTGCATCTTGTAGGTGACTAAGGGGGGAAAGGGTGCACTTTAAAGCATCTTCAAGATAGGATGTCCTGCGCAGAAATACAGCATTCTGTAGATATGTCTCGGGGGAAAGGGCTGTGCAGAGTTCCTCCCTAAGATGCCTTATTTTTGCACCCTCAGGAAGTCTTCTTTGTGCTGTGCAGAGTGGGCCCTTGTGTTTCAAATGCATTTGTGCGTACACAACCCATCCACTAAACCTGCATTAGGGGAAACAAATTAAGTGAGGGGAAACAAATGCCCGCATTTATTCCTGAAATTGTTCTATTAACTCCCGTGGAACAACTCGCTAATAAATGATTCTAGGATTATGGGTTTAATTTTCAGGTTTAAAAAAATGCAGGACCGGAACGCATTTCCTCCCTTAATTGCATGTCCTGGTTATTAAACACAATTATTCTGAATAGCTGCTGAAGTTTAAAAAATCGCTTCCTCTTTTTGTGGCTCCCTCGAGTGCCGTCGTTCTCGGCAAGCGGCAAAAGAAGCAGCACGTGAAACCGAATATCATACATGAGCAGAGAGACTCTAATTGGAAATGCATTTATTGTATGTTTTCCACTGAATGGAAGTTATGTTAACTGTAGCTATTCTGGGGCCAAAATGCCATTGCAGTTAGCGTGTGTTTCACACCGGCATATACCACAGCTGGCATTATAATAAGGCAGTTGAACATCCATTTGTGCCAGTACCCCCCAAATAAGCACACAAAACAGCAGTGTGGGCCTCAGTTTGGTTATCTGTGTGACCTGGTAAGAACCAGCATGGTGTAGTGGTTTAGAGCACAGGTGTCAAACTCGCGGCCCTCCAGATGTTATGGACCACAGTTCCCATCATCCCCTGCCAGCATCATGCTTATTCCAATTGAACAAGGACATATGGCCAACTATTTATATTGGATCACCAACCCTTAACTAAGAAGAGCCTTAACACTGGCCAGATTCAATCTAATGCCTTCTATGCTGCTTTATGGCAGAAATCAACAAATTGATAAACAGAGGAGGCTATGCCCATGCAATATGGGTCAGGTGGAGACACTCGATCATACCCTCTTTCGTTGTGTAAGGTTTGCAAAAACCAGAATGTCGCAATCTGCACTTATCCCATTTCTGTGTAACAATCTAACCGATGCTCTTAAGATACCTAATGCTTTTTTGAACAACATGGATCCCACAGTGTGCGAAGAATGTAGCAAAATTCCCTCTTACTAAAGATAATAGACGTTAAGTCTAGATGGATACTAATCAATGTATATGTATTATGACCACATATAGCCAGCAGTAATTTTTCTAGCTTCTGTAAGTATCCGGTGACGTTTAAGTGAGTCAACTTAGTTGAAGGAAGGTTCTATAGTTATAGAAGGGCCATGTATATATTTTAGTACCAGTGTCTATAACTGTGAGCAATAATGGGCAAATTTTGTATGCTTATTTTGTATGTTTATTTTATGCCAATAAAGGCATAAAGGCATATTTTATGCCAATAAAGGAGCAGCAGTGGCATAGGAGGTTAAGAGCTCGTGTATCTAATCTGGAGGAACCGGGTTTGATTCCCAGCTCTGCCGCTTGAGCTGTGGAGGCTTATCTGGGGAATTCAGATTAGCCTGTGCACTCCCACACACGCCAGCTGGATGACCTTGGGCTAGTCACAGCTTCTCGGAGCTCTCTCAGCCCCACCCACCTCACAGGGTGTTTGTTGTGAGGGGGGAAGGGCAAGGAGATTGTCAGCCCCTTTGAGTCTCCTGCAGGAGAGAAAGGGGGGATATGAATCCAAACTCTTCTTCTTCTTCATCGTCTATCAACATCTGGAAGGCCGCGAGTTTGACACCTGTGGTTTAGAGCAATGGACCATAATCTGGAGGACTGGGTTTGATTCCCTGTTGGGTGACCTTGGGTCAGGGGCACAGCAAGGGGAAACTGTACCCAGGGCACGTGTGCACTCTGTGCCCCTGCCGTGGTGCTGCCCGTCCCCACCTCAGAACACCCCCATGCCCAGAATGCCCCAGAACATCCCCGCCATGGCCCAGCCTCTGCAGCTTTGTGGGTGCTACGCCACTGCCTTGGGTTAGTCACAGTCCTCTCAAAACTCTTTCAACCCCACCTGCCTCATGGGGAGAGGAAGGAAAGGCAGTTGTAAGCATCTGTACCACAGAGAGAAACGTATCTGACCATGACATGCCTCTGAAGACGCCAGCCGTAGATGCAAGCATAACATTATGAGCAAAAACTACCAGTCCATGGCCACACAGCCTGGAAAACCTACAACAGGTGGCTGTTTTTCTTGGTTGAGAGGATGTTCATGTGGAGGGTCTATCTTTGAAACTGACCTAAAACTTCCATGATCTGGAAAATTAATGCTAGACCAAAGAAAGAAAGAAAGAAAGAAAGAAAGAAAGAAAGAAAGAAAGAAAGAAAGAAAGAAAGAAAGAAAGAAAGAAAGAAAGAAAGAAAGAAAGAAAGAAAGAAAGAAAGAAAGAAAGAAAGAAAGAAAGAAAGAAAGAAAGAAAGAAAGAAAGAGGCAGGCAGGCAGGCAGGCAGGCAGGCAGGCAGGCAGGCAGGCAGGCAGGCAGGCAGGCAGATAGATAGATAGATAGATAGATAGATAGATAGATAGATAGATAGATAGATAGATAGATAGATAGATAGACAGATAGATAGATAGATAGATAGATAGATAGATAGATAGATAGATAGATAGATAGATAGATAGATAGATAGATAGATAGATAGATAGATAGATAGATAGATAGATAGATAGATAGATAGATAGATAGATAGATAGATAGATAGATAGATGCAGGCAACCCAAGCTCAAAGCTTGTTCCCTAAGTAACTAGCATGCCAACAGCACAATCCTAAAGTCAGTTCCTCCATTCATTGCAATGGGGTTGTAATGGAGTAACTCTGCCTAGGATCACATTCTTGCAACCCCTTAAGAAAAAATATTTTGAAACAGCGTATATTTCAATAACTTTTTTTTGTAATGAAATGAAATCAATTAAACTTAAAATGGATATTGTGTAATCCAAGGAAATCTAGTGAACCAAGCTATCAAGTATGTAAATCTCCATGAGATTAAAGTTTAATGAAATCAAGTCAGTAGAATCTATCCGTTAGCTTGGCCTAATATTTTGCATTTCCTGTGCTACAGTTGCCTTTTATTTTTATTTTTTATGTCTTTATGTATGCCAACAAGTCACAGATGACTTATGGCAACCTCATAGAGTTTTCAATGCAAGATACATCCAGATGTTGTTGTTTGCCATTACCGGCCTCTGTGTAGTCACTCTGGACTCCCCATCCAAGGACTACCCTGCTAAATTTCCGAGATTTGACGAGATTGAGCCATCCAATTCACAACATCTTTGATGCTCTACACCAGGGGTAGGGAACCTGCGGCTCTCCAGATGTTCAGCCCCCCCCCCCCCCCACCCCCCCCCTCCCCCCCCTCCTCCTTCCCCCCCACCCCCCCCCCCCCTGCCCCCCCCCCCCCCCCCCCCCCCCTCCCCCCCCCCCCCCTCCTCCCCCCCACCCCCCCCACCCCTCCCCCCCCCCCCCCCAACCCCCCCCCCCACCCCCCCCCTCCCTACACCCCCCCCCCCCCCCACCCCCCCCCCCCCCCCCCCCCCCCCCCCCCCACCCCAACCCCCCCCCCCACCCCCCCCCCCCCCCACCCCCCCCCCCCCCCACCCCCCCCCCCCCCCACCCCCCCCCCCCCCCACCCCCCCCCCCCCCCACCCCCCCCCCCCCCCACCCCCCCCCCCCCCCACCCCCCCCCCCCCCCACCCCCCCCCCCCCCCACCCCCCCCCCCCCCCACCCCCCCCCCCCCCCACCCCCCCCCCCCCCCACCCCCCCCCCCCCCCACCCCCCCCCCCCCCCACCCCCCCCCCCCCCCACCCCCCCCCCCCCCCACCCCCCCCCCCCCCCACCCCCCCCCCCCCCCACCCCCCCCCCCCCCCACCCCCCCCCCCCCCCACCCCCCCCCCCCCCCACCCCCCCCCCCCCCCACCCCCCCCCCCCCCCACCCCCCCCCCCCCCCACCCCCCCCCCCCCCCACCCCCCCCCCCCCCCACCCCCCCCCCCCCCCACCCCCCCCCCCCCCCACCCCCCCCCCCCCCCACCCCCCCCCCCCCCCACCCCCCCCCCCCCCCACCCCCCCCCCCCCCCACCCCCCCCCCCCCCCACCCCCCCCCCCCCCCACCCCCCCCCCCCCCCACCCCCCCCCCCCCCCACCCCCCCCCCCCCCCACCCCCCCCCCCCCCCACCCCCCCCCCCCCCCACCCCCCCCCCCCCCCACCCCCCCCCCCCCCCACCCCCCCCCCCCCCCACCCCCCCCCCCCCCCACCCCCCCCCCCCCCCACCCCCCCCCCCCCCCACCCCCCCCCCCCCCCACCCCCCCCCCCCCCCACCCCCCCCCCCCCCCACCCCCCCCCCCCCCCACCCCCCCCCCCCCCCACCCCCCCCCCCCCCCACCCCCCCCCCCCCCCACCCCCCCCCCCCCCCACCCCCCCCCCCCCCCACCCCCCCCCCCCCCCACCCCCCCCCCCCCCCACCCCCCCCCCCCCCCACCCCCCCCCCCCCCCACCCCCCCCCCCCCCCACCCCCCCCCCCCCCCACCCCCCCCCCCCCCCACCCCCCCCCCCCCCCACCCCCCCCCCCCCCCACCCCCCCCCCCCCCCACCCCCCCCCCCCCCCACCCCCCCCCCCCCCCACCCCCCCCCCCCCCCACCCCCCCCCCCCCCCACCCCCCCCCCCCCCCACCCCCCCCCCCCCCCACCCCCCCCCCCCCCCACCCCCCCCCCCCCCCACCCCCCCCCCCCCCCACCCCCCCCCCCCCCCACCCCCCCCCCCCCCCACCCCCCCCCCCCCCCACCCCCCCCCCCCCCCACCCCCCCCCCCCCCCACCCCCCCCCCCCCCCACCCCCCCCCCCCCCCACCCCCCCCCCCCCCCACCCCCCCCCCCCCCCACCCCCCCCCCCCCCCACCCCCCCCCCCCCCCACCCCCCCCCCCCCCCACCCCCCCCCCCCCCCACCCCCCCCCCCCCCCACCCCCCCCCCCCCCCACCCCCCCCCCCCCCCACCCCCCCCCCCCCCCACCCCCCCCCCCCCCCACCCCCCCCCCCCCCCACCCCCCCCCCCCCCCACCCCCCCCCCCCCCCACCCCCCCCCCCCCCCACCCCCCCCCCCCCCCACCCCCCCCCCCCCCCACCCCCCCCCCCCCCCACCCCCCCCCCCCCCCACCCCCCCCCCCCCCCACCCCCCCCCCCCCCCACCCCCCCCCCCCCCCACCCCCCCCCCCCCCCACCCCCCCCCCCCCCCACCCCCCCCCCCCCCCACCCCCCCCCCCCCCCACCCCCCCCCCCCCCCACCCCCCCCCCCCCCCACCCCCCCCCCCCCCCACCCCCCCCCCCCCCCACCCCCCCCCCCCCCCACCCCCCCCCCCCCCCACCCCCCCCCCCCCCCACCCCCCCCCCCCCCCACCCCCCCCCCCCCCCACCCCCCCCCCCCCCCACCCCCCCCCCCCCCCACCCCCCCCCCCCCCCACCCCCCCCCCCCCCCACCCCCCCCCCCCCCCACCCCCCCCCCCCCCCACCCCCCCCCCCCCCCACCCCCCCCCCCCCCCACCCCCCCCCCCCCCCACCCCCCCCCCCCCCCACCCCCCCCCCCCCCCACCCCCCCCCCCCCCCACCCCCCCCCCCCCCCACCCCCCCCCCCCCCCACCCCCCCCCCCCCCCACCCCCCCCCCCCCCCACCCCCCCCCCCCCCCACCCCCCCCCCCCCCCACCCCCCCCCCCCCCCACCCCCCCCCCCCCCCACCCCCCCCCCCCCCCACCCCCCCCCCCCCCCACCCCCCCCCCCCCCCACCCCCCCCCCCCCCCACCCCCCCCCCCCCCCACCCCCCCCCCCCCCCACCCCCCCCCCCCCCCACCCCCCCCCCCCCCCACCCCCCCCCCCCCCCACCCCCCCCCCCCCCCACCCCCCCCCCCCCCCACCCCCCCCCCCCCCCACCCCCCCCCCCCCCCACCCCCCCCCCCCCCCACCCCCCCCCCCCCCCACCCCCCCCCCCCCCCACCCCCCCCCCCCCCCACCCCCCCCCCCCCCCACCCCCCCCCCCCCCCACCCCCCCCCCCCCCCACCCCCCCCCCCCCCCACCCCCCCCCCCCCCCACCCCCCCCCCCCCCCACCCCCCCCCCCCCCCACCCCCCCCCCCCCCCACCCCCCCCCCCCCCCACCCCCCCCCCCCCCCACCCCCCCCCCCCCCCACCCCCCCCCCCCCCCACCCCCCCCCCCCCCCACCCCCCCCCCCCCCCACCCCCCCCCCCCCCCACCCCCCCCCCCCCCCACCCCCCCCCCCCCCCACCCCCCCCCCCCCCCACCCCCCCCCCCCCCCACCCCCCCCCCCCCCCACCCCCCCCCCCCCCCACCCCCCCCCCCCCCCACCCCCCCCCCCCCCCACCCCCCCCCCCCCCCACCCCCCCCCCCCCCCACCCCCCCCCCCCCCCACCCCCCCCCCCCCCCACCCCCCCCCCCCCCCACCCCCCCCCCCCCCCACCCCCCCCCCCCCCCACCCCCCCCCCCCCCCACCCCCCCCCCCCCCCACCCCCCCCCCCCCCCACCCCCCCCCCCCCCCACCCCCCCCCCCCCCCACCCCCCCCCCCCCCCACCCCCCCCCCCCCCCACCCCCCCCCCCCCCCACCCCCCCCCCCCCCCACCCCCCCCCCCCCCCACCCCCCCCCCCCCCCACCCCCCCCCCCCCCCACCCCCCCCCCCCCCCACCCCCCCCCCCCCCCACCCCCCCCCCCCCCCACCCCCCCCCCCCCCCACCCCCCCCCCCCCCCACCCCCCCCCCCCCCCACCCCCCCCCCCCCCCACCCCCCCCCCCCCCCACCCCCCCCCCCCCCCACCCCCCCCCCCCCCCACCCCCCCCCCCCCCCACCCCCCCCCCCCCCCACCCCCCCCCCCCCCCACCCCCCCCCCCCCCCACCCCCCCCCCCCCCCACCCCCCCCCCCCCCCACCCCCCCCCCCCCCCACCCCCCCCCCCCCCCACCCCCCCCCCCCCCCACCCCCCCCCCCCCCCACCCCCCCCCCCCCCCACCCCCCCCCCCCCCCACCCCCCCCCCCCCCCACCCCCCCCCCCCCCCACCCCCCCCCCCCCCCACCCCCCCCCCCCCCCACCCCCCCCCCCCCCCACCCCCCCCCCCCCCCACCCCCCCCCCCCCCCACCCCCCCCCCCCCCCACCCCCCCCCCCCCCCACCCCCCCCCCCCCCCACCCCCCCCCCCCCCCACCCCCCCCCCCCCCCACCCCCCCCCCCCCCCACCCCCCCCCCCCCCCACCCCCCCCCCCCCCCACCCCCCCCCCCCCCCACCCCCCCCCCCCCCCACCCCCCCCCCCCCCCACCCCCCCCCCCCCCCACCCCCCCCCCCCCCCACCCCCCCCCCCCCCCACCCCCCCCCCCCCCCACCCCCCCCCCCCCCCACCCCCCCCCCCCCCCACCCCCCCCCCCCCCCACCCCCCCCCCCCCCCACCCCCCCCCCCCCCCACCCCCCCCCCCCCCCACCCCCCCCCCCCCCCACCCCCCCCCCCCCCCACCCCCCCCCCCCCCCACCCCCCCCCCCCCCCACCCCCCCCCCCCCCCACCCCCCCCCCCCCCCACCCCCCCCCCCCCCCACCCCCCCCCCCCCCCACCCCCCCCCCCCCCCACCCCCCCCCCCCCCCACCCCCCCCCCCCCCCACCCCCCCCCCCCCCCACCCCCCCCCCCCCCCACCCCCCCCCCCCCCCACCCCCCCCCCCCCCCACCCCCCCCCCCCCCCACCCCCCCCCCCCCCCACCCCCCCCCCCCCCCACCCCCCCCCCCCCCCACCCCCCCCCCCCCCCACCCCCCCCCCCCCCCACCCCCCCCCCCCCCCACCCCCCCCCCCCCCCACCCCCCCCCCCCCCCACCCCCCCCCCCCCCCACCCCCCCCCCCCCCCACCCCCCCCCCCCCCCACCCCCCCCCCCCCCCACCCCCCCCCCCCCCCACCCCCCCCCCCCCCCACCCCCCCCCCCCCCCACCCCCCCCCCCCCCCACCCCCCCCCCCCCCCACCCCCCCCCCCCCCCACCCCCCCCCCCCCCCACCCCCCCCCCCCCCCACCCCCCCCCCCCCCCACCCCCCCCCCCCCCCACCCCCCCCCCCCCCCACCCCCCCCCCCCCCCACCCCCCCCCCCCCCCACCCCCCCCCCCCCCCACCCCCCCCCCCCCCCACCCCCCCCCCCCCCCACCCCCCCCCCCCCCCACCCCCCCCCCCCCCCACCCCCCCCCCCCCCCACCCCCCCCCCCCCCCACCCCCCCCCCCCCCCACCCCCCCCCCCCCCCACCCCCCCCCCCCCCCACCCCCCCCCCCCCCCACCCCCCCCCCCCCCCACCCCCCCCCCCCCCCACCCCCCCCCCCCCCCACCCCCCCCCCCCCCCACCCCCCCCCCCCCCCACCCCCCCCCCCCCCCACCCCCCCCCCCCCCCACCCCCCCCCCCCCCCACCCCCCCCCCCCCCCACCCCCCCCCCCCCCCACCCCCCCCCCCCCCCACCCCCCCCCCCCCCCACCCCCCCCCCCCCCCACCCCCCCCCCCCCCCACCCCCCCCCCCCCCCACCCCCCCCCCCCCCCACCCCCCCCCCCCCCCACCCCCCCCCCCCCCCACCCCCCCCCCCCCCCACCCCCCCCCCCCCCCACCCCCCCCCCCCCCCACCCCCCCCCCCCCCCACCCCCCCCCCCCCCCACCCCCCCCCCCCCCCACCCCCCCCCCCCCCCACCCCCCCCCCCCCCCACCCCCCCCCCCCCCCACCCCCCCCCCCCCCCACCCCCCCCCCCCCCCACCCCCCCCCCCCCCCACCCCCCCCCCCCCCCACCCCCCCCCCCCCCCACCCCCCCCCCCCCCCACCCCCCCCCCCCCCCACCCCCCCCCCCCCCCACCCCCCCCCCCCCCCACCCCCCCCCCCCCCCACCCCCCCCCCCCCCCACCCCCCCCCCCCCCCACCCCCCCCCCCCCCCACCCCCCCCCCCCCCCACCCCCCCCCCCCCCCACCCCCCCCCCCCCCCACCCCCCCCCCCCCCCACCCCCCCCCCCCCCCACCCCCCCCCCCCCCCACCCCCCCCCCCCCCCACCCCCCCCCCCCCCCACCCCCCCCCCCCCCCACCCCCCCCCCCCCCCACCCCCCCCCCCCCCCACCCCCCCCCCCCCCCACCCCCCCCCCCCCCCACCCCCCCCCCCCCCCACCCCCCCCCCCCCCCACCCCCCCCCCCCCCCACCCCCCCCCCCCCCCACCCCCCCCCCCCCCCACCCCCCCCCCCCCCCACCCCCCCCCCCCCCCACCCCCCCCCCCCCCCACCCCCCCCCCCCCCCACCCCCCCCCCCCCCCACCCCCCCCCCCCCCCACCCCCCCCCCCCCCCACCCCCCCCCCCCCCCACCCCCCCCCCCCCCCACCCCCCCCCCCCCCCACCCCCCCCCCCCCCCACCCCCCCCCCCCCCCACCCCCCCCCCCCCCCACCCCCCCCCCCCCCCACCCCCCCCCCCCCCCACCCCCCCCCCCCCCCACCCCCCCCCCCCCCCACCCCCCCCCCCCCCCACCCCCCCCCCCCCCCACCCCCCCCCCCCCCCACCCCCCCCCCCCCCCACCCCCCCCCCCCCCCACCCCCCCCCCCCCCCACCCCCCCCCCCCCCCACCCCCCCCCCCCCCCACCCCCCCCCCCCCCCACCCCCCCCCCCCCCCACCCCCCCCCCCCCCCACCCCCCCCCCCCCCCACCCCCCCCCCCCCCCACCCCCCCCCCCCCCCACCCCCCCCCCCCCCCACCCCCCCCCCCCCCCACCCCCCCCCCCCCCCACCCCCCCCCCCCCCCACCCCCCCCCCCCCCCACCCCCCCCCCCCCCCACCCCCCCCCCCCCCCACCCCCCCCCCCCCCCACCCCCCCCCCCCCCCACCCCCCCCCCCCCCCACCCCCCCCCCCCCCCACCCCCCCCCCCCCCCACCCCCCCCCCCCCCCACCCCCCCCCCCCCCCACCCCCCCCCCCCCCCACCCCCCCCCCCCCCCACCCCCCCCCCCCCCCACCCCCCCCCCCCCCCACCCCCCCCCCCCCCCACCCCCCCCCCCCCCCACCCCCCCCCCCCCCCACCCCCCCCCCCCCCCACCCCCCCCCCCCCCCACCCCCCCCCCCCCCCACCCCCCCCCCCCCCCACCCCCCCCCCCCCCCACCCCCCCCCCCCCCCACCCCCCCCCCCCCCCACCCCCCCCCCCCCCCACCCCCCCCCCCCCCCACCCCCCCCCCCCCCCACCCCCCCCCCCCCCCACCCCCCCCCCCCCCCACCCCCCCCCCCCCCCACCCCCCCCCCCCCCCACCCCCCCCCCCCCCCACCCCCCCCCCCCCCCACCCCCCCCCCCCCCCACCCCCCCCCCCCCCCACCCCCCCCCCCCCCCACCCCCCCCCCCCCCCACCCCCCCCCCCCCCCACCCCCCCCCCCCCCCACCCCCCCCCCCCCCCACCCCCCCCCCCCCCCACCCCCCCCCCCCCCCACCCCCCCCCCCCCCCACCCCCCCCCCCCCCCACCCCCCCCCCCCCCCACCCCCCCCCCCCCCCACCCCCCCCCCCCCCCACCCCCCCCCCCCCCCACCCCCCCCCCCCCCCACCCCCCCCCCCCCCCACCCCCCCCCCCCCCCACCCCCCCCCCCCCCCACCCCCCCCCCCCCCCACCCCCCCCCCCCCCCACCCCCCCCCCCCCCCACCCCCCCCCCCCCCCACCCCCCCCCCCCCCCACCCCCCCCCCCCCCCACCCCCCCCCCCCCCCACCCCCCCCCCCCCCCACCCCCCCCCCCCCCCACCCCCCCCCCCCCCCACCCCCCCCCCCCCCCACCCCCCCCCCCCCCCACCCCCCCCCCCCCCCACCCCCCCCCCCCCCCACCCCCCCCCCCCCCCACCCCCCCCCCCCCCCACCCCCCCCCCCCCCCACCCCCCCCCCCCCCCACCCCCCCCCCCCCCCACCCCCCCCCCCCCCCACCCCCCCCCCCCCCCACCCCCCCCCCCCCCCACCCCCCCCCCCCCCCACCCCCCCCCCCCCCCACCCCCCCCCCCCCCCACCCCCCCCCCCCCCCACCCCCCCCCCCCCCCACCCCCCCCCCCCCCCACCCCCCCCCCCCCCCACCCCCCCCCCCCCCCACCCCCCCCCCCCCCCACCCCCCCCCCCCCCCACCCCCCCCCCCCCCCACCCCCCCCCCCCCCCACCCCCCCCCCCCCCCACCCCCCCCCCCCCCCACCCCCCCCCCCCCCCACCCCCCCCCCCCCCCACCCCCCCCCCCCCCCACCCCCCCCCCCCCCCACCCCCCCCCCCCCCCACCCCCCCCCCCCCCCACCCCCCCCCCCCCCCACCCCCCCCCCCCCCCACCCCCCCCCCCCCCCACCCCCCCCCCCCCCCACCCCCCCCCCCCCCCACCCCCCCCCCCCCCCACCCCCCCCCCCCCCCACCCCCCCCCCCCCCCACCCCCCCCCCCCCCCACCCCCCCCCCCCCCCACCCCCCCCCCCCCCCACCCCCCCCCCCCCCCACCCCCCCCCCCCCCCACCCCCCCCCCCCCCCACCCCCCCCCCCCCCCACCCCCCCCCCCCCCCACCCCCCCCCCCCCCCACCCCCCCCCCCCCCCACCCCCCCCCCCCCCCACCCCCCCCCCCCCCCACCCCCCCCCCCCCCCACCCCCCCCCCCCCCCACCCCCCCCCCCCCCCACCCCCCCCCCCCCCCACCCCCCCCCCCCCCCACCCCCCCCCCCCCCCACCCCCCCCCCCCCCCACCCCCCCCCCCCCCCACCCCCCCCCCCCCCCACCCCCCCCCCCCCCCACCCCCCCCCCCCCCCACCCCCCCCCCCCCCCACCCCCCCCCCCCCCCACCCCCCCCCCCCCCCACCCCCCCCCCCCCCCACCCCCCCCCCCCCCCACCCCCCCCCCCCCCCACCCCCCCCCCCCCCCACCCCCCCCCCCCCCCACCCCCCCCCCCCCCCACCCCCCCCCCCCCCCACCCCCCCCCCCCCCCACCCCCCCCCCCCCCCACCCCCCCCCCCCCCCACCCCCCCCCCCCCCCACCCCCCCCCCCCCCCACCCCCCCCCCCCCCCACCCCCCCCCCCCCCCACCCCCCCCCCCCCCCACCCCCCCCCCCCCCCACCCCCCCCCCCCCCCACCCCCCCCCCCCCCCACCCCCCCCCCCCCCCACCCCCCCCCCCCCCCACCCCCCCCCCCCCCCACCCCCCCCCCCCCCCACCCCCCCCCCCCCCCACCCCCCCCCCCCCCCACCCCCCCCCCCCCCCACCCCCCCCCCCCCCCACCCCCCCCCCCCCCCACCCCCCCCCCCCCCCACCCCCCCCCCCCCCCACCCCCCCCCCCCCCCACCCCCCCCCCCCCCCACCCCCCCCCCCCCCCACCCCCCCCCCCCCCCACCCCCCCCCCCCCCCACCCCCCCCCCCCCCCACCCCCCCCCCCCCCCACCCCCCCCCCCCCCCACCCCCCCCCCCCCCCACCCCCCCCCCCCCCCACCCCCCCCCCCCCCCACCCCCCCCCCCCCCCACCCCCCCCCCCCCCCACCCCCCCCCCCCCCCACCCCCCCCCCCCCCCACCCCCCCCCCCCCCCACCCCCCCCCCCCCCCACCCCCCCCCCCCCCCACCCCCCCCCCCCCCCACCCCCCCCCCCCCCCACCCCCCCCCCCCCCCACCCCCCCCCCCCCCCACCCCCCCCCCCCCCCACCCCCCCCCCCCCCCACCCCCCCCCCCCCCCACCCCCCCCCCCCCCCACCCCCCCCCCCCCCCACCCCCCCCCCCCCCCACCCCCCCCCCCCCCCACCCCCCCCCCCCCCCACCCCCCCCCCCCCCCACCCCCCCCCCCCCCCACCCCCCCCCCCCCCCACCCCCCCCCCCCCCCACCCCCCCCCCCCCCCACCCCCCCCCCCCCCCACCCCCCCCCCCCCCCACCCCCCCCCCCCCCCACCCCCCCCCCCCCCCACCCCCCCCCCCCCCCACCCCCCCCCCCCCCCACCCCCCCCCCCCCCCACCCCCCCCCCCCCCCACCCCCCCCCCCCCCCACCCCCCCCCCCCCCCACCCCCCCCCCCCCCCACCCCCCCCCCCCCCCACCCCCCCCCCCCCCCACCCCCCCCCCCCCCCACCCCCCCCCCCCCCCACCCCCCCCCCCCCCCACCCCCCCCCCCCCCCACCCCCCCCCCCCCCCACCCCCCCCCCCCCCCACCCCCCCCCCCCCCCACCCCCCCCCCCCCCCACCCCCCCCCCCCCCCACCCCCCCCCCCCCCCACCCCCCCCCCCCCCCACCCCCCCCCCCCCCCACCCCCCCCCCCCCCCACCCCCCCCCCCCCCCACCCCCCCCCCCCCCCACCCCCCCCCCCCCCCACCCCCCCCCCCCCCCACCCCCCCCCCCCCCCACCCCCCCCCCCCCCCACCCCCCCCCCCCCCCACCCCCCCCCCCCCCCACCCCCCCCCCCCCCCACCCCCCCCCCCCCCCACCCCCCCCCCCCCCCACCCCCCCCCCCCCCCACCCCCCCCCCCCCCCACCCCCCCCCCCCCCCACCCCCCCCCCCCCCCACCCCCCCCCCCCCCCACCCCCCCCCCCCCCCACCCCCCCCCCCCCCCACCCCCCCCCCCCCCCACCCCCCCCCCCCCCCACCCCCCCCCCCCCCCACCCCCCCCCCCCCCCACCCCCCCCCCCCCCCACCCCCCCCCCCCCCCACCCCCCCCCCCCCCCACCCCCCCCCCCCCCCACCCCCCCCCCCCCCCACCCCCCCCCCCCCCCACCCCCCCCCCCCCCCACCCCCCCCCCCCCCCACCCCCCCCCCCCCCCACCCCCCCCCCCCCCCACCCCCCCCCCCCCCCACCCCCCCCCCCCCCCACCCCCCCCCCCCCCCACCCCCCCCCCCCCCCACCCCCCCCCCCCCCCACCCCCCCCCCCCCCCACCCCCCCCCCCCCCCACCCCCCCCCCCCCCCACCCCCCCCCCCCCCCACCCCCCCCCCCCCCCACCCCCCCCCCCCCCCACCCCCCCCCCCCCCCACCCCCCCCCCCCCCCACCCCCCCCCCCCCCCACCCCCCCCCCCCCCCACCCCCCCCCCCCCCCACCCCCCCCCCCCCCCACCCCCCCCCCCCCCCACCCCCCCCCCCCCCCACCCCCCCCCCCCCCCACCCCCCCCCCCCCCCACCCCCCCCCCCCCCCACCCCCCCCCCCCCCCACCCCCCCCCCCCCCCACCCCCCCCCCCCCCCACCCCCCCCCCCCCCCACCCCCCCCCCCCCCCACCCCCCCCCCCCCCCACCCCCCCCCCCCCCCACCCCCCCCCCCCCCCACCCCCCCCCCCCCCCACCCCCCCCCCCCCCCACCCCCCCCCCCCCCCACCCCCCCCCCCCCCCACCCCCCCCCCCCCCCACCCCCCCCCCCCCCCACCCCCCCCCCCCCCCACCCCCCCCCCCCCCCACCCCCCCCCCCCCCCACCCCCCCCCCCCCCCACCCCCCCCCCCCCCCACCCCCCCCCCCCCCCACCCCCCCCCCCCCCCACCCCCCCCCCCCCCCACCCCCCCCCCCCCCCACCCCCCCCCCCCCCCACCCCCCCCCCCCCCCACCCCCCCCCCCCCCCACCCCCCCCCCCCCCCACCCCCCCCCCCCCCCACCCCCCCCCCCCCCCACCCCCCCCCCCCCCCACCCCCCCCCCCCCCCACCCCCCCCCCCCCCCACCCCCCCCCCCCCCCACCCCCCCCCCCCCCCACCCCCCCCCCCCCCCACCCCCCCCCCCCCCCACCCCCCCCCCCCCCCACCCCCCCCCCCCCCCACCCCCCCCCCCCCCCACCCCCCCCCCCCCCCACCCCCCCCCCCCCCCACCCCCCCCCCCCCCCACCCCCCCCCCCCCCCACCCCCCCCCCCCCCCACCCCCCCCCCCCCCCACCCCCCCCCCCCCCCACCCCCCCCCCCCCCCACCCCCCCCCCCCCCCACCCCCCCCCCCCCCCACCCCCCCCCCCCCCCACCCCCCCCCCCCCCCACCCCCCCCCCCCCCCACCCCCCCCCCCCCCCACCCCCCCCCCCCCCCACCCCCCCCCCCCCCCACCCCCCCCCCCCCCCACCCCCCCCCCCCCCCACCCCCCCCCCCCCCCACCCCCCCCCCCCCCCACCCCCCCCCCCCCCCACCCCCCCCCCCCCCCACCCCCCCCCCCCCCCACCCCCCCCCCCCCCCACCCCCCCCCCCCCCCACCCCCCCCCCCCCCCACCCCCCCCCCCCCCCACCCCCCCCCCCCCCCACCCCCCCCCCCCCCCACCCCCCCCCCCCCCCACCCCCCCCCCCCCCCACCCCCCCCCCCCCCCACCCCCCCCCCCCCCCACCCCCCCCCCCCCCCACCCCCCCCCCCCCCCACCCCCCCCCCCCCCCACCCCCCCCCCCCCCCACCCCCCCCCCCCCCCACCCCCCCCCCCCCCCACCCCCCCCCCCCCCCACCCCCCCCCCCCCCCACCCCCCCCCCCCCCCACCCCCCCCCCCCCCCACCCCCCCCCCCCCCCACCCCCCCCCCCCCCCACCCCCCCCCCCCCCCACCCCCCCCCCCCCCCACCCCCCCCCCCCCCCACCCCCCCCCCCCCCCACCCCCCCCCCCCCCCACCCCCCCCCCCCCCCACCCCCCCCCCCCCCCACCCCCCCCCCCCCCCACCCCCCCCCCCCCCCACCCCCCCCCCCCCCCACCCCCCCCCCCCCCCACCCCCCCCCCCCCCCACCCCCCCCCCCCCCCACCCCCCCCCCCCCCCACCCCCCCCCCCCCCCACCCCCCCCCCCCCCCACCCCCCCCCCCCCCCACCCCCCCCCCCCCCCACCCCCCCCCCCCCCCACCCCCCCCCCCCCCCACCCCCCCCCCCCCCCACCCCCCCCCCCCCCCACCCCCCCCCCCCCCCACCCCCCCCCCCCCCCACCCCCCCCCCCCCCCACCCCCCCCCCCCCCCACCCCCCCCCCCCCCCACCCCCCCCCCCCCCCACCCCCCCCCCCCCCCACCCCCCCCCCCCCCCACCCCCCCCCCCCCCCACCCCCCCCCCCCCCCACCCCCCCCCCCCCCCACCCCCCCCCCCCCCCACCCCCCCCCCCCCCCACCCCCCCCCCCCCCCACCCCCCCCCCCCCCCACCCCCCCCCCCCCCCACCCCCCCCCCCCCCCACCCCCCCCCCCCCCCACCCCCCCCCCCCCCCACCCCCCCCCCCCCCCACCCCCCCCCCCCCCCACCCCCCCCCCCCCCCACCCCCCCCCCCCCCCACCCCCCCCCCCCCCCACCCCCCCCCCCCCCCACCCCCCCCCCCCCCCACCCCCCCCCCCCCCCACCCCCCCCCCCCCCCACCCCCCCCCCCCCCCACCCCCCCCCCCCCCCACCCCCCCCCCCCCCCACCCCCCCCCCCCCCCACCCCCCCCCCCCCCCACCCCCCCCCCCCCCCACCCCCCCCCCCCCCCACCCCCCCCCCCCCCCACCCCCCCCCCCCCCCACCCCCCCCCCCCCCCACCCCCCCCCCCCCCCACCCCCCCCCCCCCCCACCCCCCCCCCCCCCCACCCCCCCCCCCCCCCACCCCCCCCCCCCCCCACCCCCCCCCCCCCCCACCCCCCCCCCCCCCCACCCCCCCCCCCCCCCACCCCCCCCCCCCCCCACCCCCCCCCCCCCCCACCCCCCCCCCCCCCCACCCCCCCCCCCCCCCACCCCCCCCCCCCCCCACCCCCCCCCCCCCCCACCCCCCCCCCCCCCCACCCCCCCCCCCCCCCACCCCCCCCCCCCCCCACCCCCCCCCCCCCCCACCCCCCCCCCCCCCCACCCCCCCCCCCCCCCACCCCCCCCCCCCCCCACCCCCCCCCCCCCCCACCCCCCCCCCCCCCCACCCCCCCCCCCCCCCACCCCCCCCCCCCCCCACCCCCCCCCCCCCCCACCCCCCCCCCCCCCCACCCCCCCCCCCCCCCACCCCCCCCCCCCCCCACCCCCCCCCCCCCCCACCCCCCCCCCCCCCCACCCCCCCCCCCCCCCACCCCCCCCCCCCCCCACCCCCCCCCCCCCCCACCCCCCCCCCCCCCCACCCCCCCCCCCCCCCACCCCCCCCCCCCCCCACCCCCCCCCCCCCCCACCCCCCCCCCCCCCCACCCCCCCCCCCCCCCACCCCCCCCCCCCCCCACCCCCCCCCCCCCCCACCCCCCCCCCCCCCCACCCCCCCCCCCCCCCACCCCCCCCCCCCCCCACCCCCCCCCCCCCCCACCCCCCCCCCCCCCCACCCCCCCCCCCCCCCACCCCCCCCCCCCCCCACCCCCCCCCCCCCCCACCCCCCCCCCCCCCCACCCCCCCCCCCCCCCACCCCCCCCCCCCCCCACCCCCCCCCCCCCCCACCCCCCCCCCCCCCCACCCCCCCCCCCCCCCACCCCCCCCCCCCCCCACCCCCCCCCCCCCCCACCCCCCCCCCCCCCCACCCCCCCCCCCCCCCACCCCCCCCCCCCCCCACCCCCCCCCCCCCCCACCCCCCCCCCCCCCCACCCCCCCCCCCCCCCACCCCCCCCCCCCCCCACCCCCCCCCCCCCCCACCCCCCCCCCCCCCCACCCCCCCCCCCCCCCACCCCCCCCCCCCCCCACCCCCCCCCCCCCCCACCCCCCCCCCCCCCCACCCCCCCCCCCCCCCACCCCCCCCCCCCCCCACCCCCCCCCCCCCCCACCCCCCCCCCCCCCCACCCCCCCCCCCCCCCACCCCCCCCCCCCCCCACCCCCCCCCCCCCCCACCCCCCCCCCCCCCCACCCCCCCCCCCCCCCACCCCCCCCCCCCCCCACCCCCCCCCCCCCCCACCCCCCCCCCCCCCCACCCCCCCCCCCCCCCACCCCCCCCCCCCCCCACCCCCCCCCCCCCCCACCCCCCCCCCCCCCCACCCCCCCCCCCCCCCACCCCCCCCCCCCCCCACCCCCCCCCCCCCCCACCCCCCCCCCCCCCCACCCCCCCCCCCCCCCACCCCCCCCCCCCCCCACCCCCCCCCCCCCCCACCCCCCCCCCCCCCCACCCCCCCCCCCCCCCACCCCCCCCCCCCCCCACCCCCCCCCCCCCCCACCCCCCCCCCCCCCCACCCCCCCCCCCCCCCACCCCCCCCCCCCCCCACCCCCCCCCCCCCCCACCCCCCCCCCCCCCCACCCCCCCCCCCCCCCACCCCCCCCCCCCCCCACCCCCCCCCCCCCCCACCCCCCCCCCCCCCCACCCCCCCCCCCCCCCACCCCCCCCCCCCCCCACCCCCCCCCCCCCCCACCCCCCCCCCCCCCCACCCCCCCCCCCCCCCACCCCCCCCCCCCCCCACCCCCCCCCCCCCCCACCCCCCCCCCCCCCCACCCCCCCCCCCCCCCACCCCCCCCCCCCCCCACCCCCCCCCCCCCCCACCCCCCCCCCCCCCCACCCCCCCCCCCCCCCACCCCCCCCCCCCCCCACCCCCCCCCCCCCCCACCCCCCCCCCCCCCCACCCCCCCCCCCCCCCACCCCCCCCCCCCCCCACCCCCCCCCCCCCCCACCCCCCCCCCCCCCCACCCCCCCCCCCCCCCACCCCCCCCCCCCCCCACCCCCCCCCCCCCCCACCCCCCCCCCCCCCCACCCCCCCCCCCCCCCACCCCCCCCCCCCCCCACCCCCCCCCCCCCCCACCCCCCCCCCCCCCCACCCCCCCCCCCCCCCACCCCCCCCCCCCCCCACCCCCCCCCCCCCCCACCCCCCCCCCCCCCCACCCCCCCCCCCCCCCACCCCCCCCCCCCCCCACCCCCCCCCCCCCCCACCCCCCCCCCCCCCCACCCCCCCCCCCCCCCACCCCCCCCCCCCCCCACCCCCCCCCCCCCCCACCCCCCCCCCCCCCCACCCCCCCCCCCCCCCACCCCCCCCCCCCCCCACCCCCCCCCCCCCCCACCCCCCCCCCCCCCCACCCCCCCCCCCCCCCACCCCCCCCCCCCCCCACCCCCCCCCCCCCCCACCCCCCCCCCCCCCCACCCCCCCCCCCCCCCACCCCCCCCCCCCCCCACCCCCCCCCCCCCCCACCCCCCCCCCCCCCCACCCCCCCCCCCCCCCACCCCCCCCCCCCCCCACCCCCCCCCCCCCCCACCCCCCCCCCCCCCCACCCCCCCCCCCCCCCACCCCCCCCCCCCCCCACCCCCCCCCCCCCCCACCCCCCCCCCCCCCCACCCCCCCCCCCCCCCACCCCCCCCCCCCCCCACCCCCCCCCCCCCCCACCCCCCCCCCCCCCCACCCCCCCCCCCCCCCACCCCCCCCCCCCCCCACCCCCCCCCCCCCCCACCCCCCCCCCCCCCCACCCCCCCCCCCCCCCACCCCCCCCCCCCCCCACCCCCCCCCCCCCCCACCCCCCCCCCCCCCCACCCCCCCCCCCCCCCACCCCCCCCCCCCCCCACCCCCCCCCCCCCCCACCCCCCCCCCCCCCCACCCCCCCCCCCCCCCACCCCCCCCCCCCCCCACCCCCCCCCCCCCCCACCCCCCCCCCCCCCCACCCCCCCCCCCCCCCACCCCCCCCCCCCCCCACCCCCCCCCCCCCCCACCCCCCCCCCCCCCCACCCCCCCCCCCCCCCAC